>NC_092169.1:38695000-39041250 GCF_045791955.1 Oncorhynchus clarkii lewisi | reverse complement strand
AATCATCTCCACCAATCATTGGACAGGCTGATAAGCAGTTGATTGTATTCCCTGTGGTGCTGTCTGGGTATTTCTCCTCTTGGGTAGTAATTCTGATCACTTTAATATTTCAGTCCTGTGTGAATAAACCATTTGTGTAATTACACGCGCACACCCCTTCCACTCCTTCTGTCTCTCTGCTCGTGACACCCTTGGGTGATATAGGGATAAAAAAAAACAACCCCCACCTAGCCCCCCTGCCAGCAATATGTGGTGATTTGGGCTGCTTGGTGCAGGGAGCCGGATACAAAAATGTTCTAGTTTATTGACTTTGCCTAGTCCTCTCAGCCGGAACCAAAGACCAGTTTGTCCATGGCAACATAATGGGACTCTGAGAGCTCTTAAACTTTGATGTCATCCGATGGTGCCTGCGTCAGTCTACGTCTTGTTTCTCCCATTCTCTCATTCTGATATGTGGGTTTTATAGTTTTGCTGTTGTATTAATAGTCTGCCCAGAGTCCATTAAAGATTAAACACAATGCAACATCAAAAGGCTCCTCTTTCCCTGGCTGTATTTTTTGAGCCTAAGCTTTTATGTGTAAGATGCTGTCTAAGTGGCTGTGGCATCTTTCTCCTTCATTGAGGGGATCCTGTAAAGTGCTCTCCAAGCCAGGTGTACGGCATAAGAGCCTGTACATACTTTGTGCTTATGTGAACCAGAATGTTTCATCTCCCTCTCCAACTCCTTGTGTGCACATTTGGTATATTAGCAATGCCTTACTGTTAGTGTGTGTCAGATTCAGTGTTTAATAGTCATATGTACAGCGTTGCAGTTGTGATTGCAGGGTACAGTGAAACCTTAGGCTTCGAGCTCCAACATGCAGGACTAGTGAAATAATAAACAAAACTTTAGCAGTAATTAATAAAGTACTGTCCTTTGGGGTGTAGGTAGAGTAAAGACTGTTGACCATGCCTCAGGACTACCTGGCCTGATGACCCCTCGTGGTCCCTAGTCCACCTGGTCGTGCTGCTGACCCAGTTTCTGCTGTTCTGCCTGCGGCCGTGGAATCTTGACCTGTTCACTGGACCCTCCCCCACGCATGCTGTCTCGACCTCTGAATGCTCAGCTATGAAAAGCCTAATCAAAATCGCCCTCTACCGTAGGACCATGCCTCAGGACTACTTGGCATGATGACTCCTTGTTGTCCCCAGTCCACCTGGCTGTGCTGCTGCTCCAGTTTCAACTGTTCTGCCTGCGGCTATGGAATCCTGACCTGTTCACCGGATGTGCTACCTGTCCCAGACCTATTATTTGACCATGCTTGTCATTTATTAACATTTGAACATCTTGGCCATGTTCTGTTATAATCTCCACCCGGCACAGCCAGAAGAGGACTGGCCACCCCTCATAGCCTGGTTCCTCTCTAGGTTTTTGGCCTTTCTAGGGAGTTTTTCCTAGCCAACGTGCTTCAACACCTGCATTGCTTGCTGTTTGGGGTTTTAGGCTGGGTTTCTGTACAGCACTTTGAGATATCAGCTGATGTACAAAAGGCTATATAAATACATTTGATTTGACTCCACAACCACTGTGATTATTAGTTGACCCTGCTGGTCTTCTATGGATATCCTGAAGAACAATCTGGCCTTAAGATCTGTGTACTCTTATAATCTTCACCTGACATAGCCAGAAGAGGACTGGCCACCCCTTAGAGCCTGGTTGCTCTCCTAAGTTCCTACCTTTCCAGGGAGTTGTTCCTATCCACTATGCCTCTACATCTGCATTGCTTGCTGTTTGGGGTTTTAGGCTCAGTTTCTGTATAAGCACTTTGTGACAACTGCTGTTGTAAAAGGGCTCTATAAATAAATTGTATTGATTGATTGATTGAGGGGGTGGGGTAATGACCATAGGGGGAGCAGCATGACCATTGAGGGGGGTGTGGGGACCAAGTCCAATAAAACAAAATCTTAATAAAGTAATATACATATTAAGAACTGCAACAGTGATGAATGTTGTTGGAGTGGGGGGCAGAGTAAAGGTCTGTTACGGAGGGCAGCAAGAGAGAGAATATCCATAGGGGGAACAGCAGGTAAGGTTTGACCGTTGATGGTGTGGGGGGGAATGTCCATAGGGGGAGCAGCAGGTAAGGTTTGACCGTTGATGGTGTGGGGGGGAATGTCCATAGGGGGAACAGCAGGTAAGGTTTGACCGTTGATGGTGTGGGGGGGAATGTCCATAGGGGGAGCAGCAGGTAAGGTTTGACCGTTGATGGTGTGGGGGGGAATGTCCATAGGGGGAGCAGCAGGTAAGGTTTGACCGTTGATGGTGTGGGGGGGAATGTCCATAGGGGGAGAAGCAGGTAAGGTTTGACCGTTGATGGTGTGGGGGGGAATGTCCATAGGGGGAGAAGCAGGTAAGGTTTGACCGTTGATGGTGTGGGGGGGAATGTCCATAGGGGGAGAAGCAGGTAAGGTTTGACCGTTGAGGGTGCGGGGGGGAATGTCCATAGGGGGAGAAGCAGGTAAGGTAGTGACCGTTGAGGTTGCAGGGGGGAATGTCCATAGGGGGAGAAGCAGGTAAGGTAGTGACCGTTGAGGGTGCGGGGGGGAATGTCCATAAGGGGAGAAGCAGGTAAGGTAGTGACCATTGAGGGTGCGGG
The DNA here is from genome assembly GCF_045791955.1 of Oncorhynchus clarkii lewisi. Classification (NCBI taxonomy): domain Eukaryota; kingdom Metazoa; phylum Chordata; class Actinopteri; order Salmoniformes; family Salmonidae; genus Oncorhynchus; species Oncorhynchus clarkii. The sequence goes on along the minus strand of NC_092169.1, from coordinate 39,038,614 downwards.
GGGGAGTAGTGGGGGGAGGAGCGCGTAGTTGACTAGTGGTGGTCTGTGGGTAGAAGATATTGGCCAGTCTCAGTTTTTGCTATGATGCTCCTGTACTGATTATAACATCTACAGAAAATACAGAAATGGCAATGGTGGAACTGTTGCTGTTTATATTCAAGACCACATTCCTGTACAGATTAGAGAGGATCTCTTTAAATACTGTTGAAGTAATATGGCCTCAGGTTCATCTGCCTCACCTAAAGTCCATTCTGGTGGGAAGCTGCTATAGACCACCAAGTACTAACTGTCAGTATCTGGATAACGTGTGAAATGCTTGATAATGTATGTGATATCAACAGAGGTATATTTTGTGGGTGATTTCAATATTGACTGGCTATCATCAAGCTGCCCACTCAAGAAAAGTTCTAAAGGCTGGGCCTAATATAGTGTATAGGAGGTCATACAAGAAGTGTTGTGGTGATTCCTGTGTTGTTGATTTAAATATTTGTTGTTCTGTGGTGTGTAATGAGGAGCAGCCAGATGCTGTTGGTCTGTGGTGTGTAATGAGGAGCAGCCAGATGCTGTTGGTCTGTGGTGTGTAATGAGGAGCAGCCAGATGCTGCTGGTCTGTGGTGTGTAATGAGGAGCAGCCAGATGCTGTTGGTCTGTGGTGTGTAATGAGGAGCAGCCAGATGCTGCTGGTCTGTGGTGTGTAATGAGGAGCAGCCAGATGCTGTTGGTCTGTGGTGTGTAATGAGGAGCAGCCAGATGCTGCTGGTCTGTGGTGTGTAATGAGGAGCAGCCAGATGCTGTTGGTCTGTGGTGTGTAATGAGGAGAGACCAGATGCTGCTGGTCTGTGGTGTGTAATGAGGAGCAACCAGACGCTGCTGGTCTGTGGTGTGTAATGAGGAGCAACCAGATGCTGCTGGTCTGTGGTGTGTAATGAGGAGCAGCCAGATGCTGCTGGTCTGTGGTGTGTAATGAGGAGCAGCCAGATGCTGTTGGTCTGTGGTGTGTAATGAGGAGCAGCCAGATGCTGCTGGTATGTGGTGTGTAATGAGGAGCAGCCAGATGCTGTTGGTCTGTGGTGTGTAATGAGGAGCAGCCAGATGCTGCACTTGACACATTTATGAAATTGCTTATTCCAGTTACTAATACACACCCATTAATGCAATGACTGTAAAAACTGTTAAATTCCCCTGGATTGATGAGGAATTGAAAAATTTTATGGTTGAGAGGGATGAGAAAAAAGGAATGGCAAATAAGTCTGGCCTCACAACCGATTGGCAACTGTATTGCAAATTGAGAAATCATAAGAATTAAAATAAGAAACTATACTATGAAACAAAGATAATTGACATAAAGAATGATAGTAATCAGAGGGCTGATATAAATACTATGTATGCCAGTCTCTCTTGGCTAAGAGTTGAGGAGAGACTGACTGCATCACTTCTTCTTTTTATAAGAAACATTAATGTGTTGTTAATCCCAAATTGTTTGCATTGTCAATTCACACACCAATCCCAGCAGACATGACACCAGGGGTGTCAGTCCCCAAATCCAGAACAAATTCAAGAAAACGCACAGTGTTATATAGAGCTATAATTGCATGGAACTTCCTTCCATCTCATATTGCTCAAATAAACAGCAAACCTGGTTTCAAAAAACAGATGAAGCAACAACTCGCGGCACAACGCCTCTCCCCTATTTGACCTAGATAGTTTGTGCCTTTACATTTTTTTATGTAGTTTTGTCTTTGAGCTGTTCTTCTCTATTGATGTTCTGTATTATGTCATTCTGTATTATGTTGTATGTTTTGTGTGGACTCCAGGAAGAGTAGCTGCTGCTTTTGCAACAGCTAATGGGGATCCTAATAAAATACAAATACCAAAATACCAATAGTAAAAAGCTTTAAATGTAAAATGGTAAAAAGACAAACTCAGCTCCATCATTCATTGAATAAATAGCTCATTCATCACAAAACCCACTGATATGGACAATTACTTGAATTATGTTTTCATTGGCAAGGTTAGCAAACATAGGCATGACATGCCAGCAACAAATGCTGACACTACACATCTAAGTATAACTGATCGAATTATGAATGACAAGCATTGTGGAAGAGGTGAAAAAATAATTGTTGTCTATCAACAATGACAGGCCACCGGGGTCTGACAACTTGGATGGAAAATTACTGAAGATAATAGTGGACAATATTGCCACTCCTATTTGCCAAGTCTTCAATCTAAGCCTAATAGAACGTGTGTGTGTTCCCTCAGGCATGGAGGGGGAAAAAAGTAATGCTGATACCCAAGAATATTAAAGCCCCCTTTAATGGCTCAAATATCAGACAAATCAGTCTGTTACCAACCCTTAGTAAACCTTTGGGAAAAAATGGTGTTTGACCAGATAAAATCCTAACAGACTTTCAGTAGGCTTATAGGGAAGGACTATCAACAAGCACTTCACTTACACAAATGACTGATGATTGGCTTAGAGAAATGTATGATAAAAAGATTGTGGGAGCTGTTTTGTTAGACTTCAGTGCTGCTTTTGACAATATCGATCATAGTCTGCTGATGGAAAAAAATGTGTTATGGCTTTACACCCCCCTGCTATATTATGGATAAAGAGTTACCTGTCTAACAGAACACAGAGGGTAGAATCAGGAATTCTACAGGGCAGCTGTCTAGGCCCCTTACTTTTTTCAATCTTTACTAATGACATGCCTCTGGCTTTAACCTCACTAGGGTATGTGGGACGCCACCTGGCCAACATCCAATGAGATTGCAGAGCGCCAAATTCAAATACAGAAATACTCATTATAAAAATTCAGAAAACATACAAGTATTTGACAGGTTTAAATATTAACTTCTTGTGAATCCAACCACGGTGTCAGATTTTTAAAATGCTTTACGGCGAAAGCATACTTTAAGATTATTTGAGAACATCGCCCAGCAGACAAATCATTACAAACAGTAACCAGCCAAGTAGAAGAGTTGCACAAGTCAGAAATAGAGATAAAATTAATCACTTACCTTTGATGATCTTCATATGGTTGCACTCAGAAGACATTAATTTACTCAATAAATGTTCCTTTTGTTCGATAAAGTCTCTCTTTATATCCAAAAACCTCTGTTTTGTTTGCGCGTTTTCTTCAGTAATCCACAGGCTCAAACGCAGTTACAACAGGCAGACAAAAAATCAAAATTGTATCCGTAAAGTTCACAGAAACATGTCAAACAATGTTTATATTCAATCATCAGGTTGTTTTTAGCCTAAATAATCGATAATATTTAAACCGGACAATAACGTCATCAATATAAAAGGTAAACAAGAAAGGCACTCTCTCGGTCGCGCGCATGAAGAAGCTCTGTGACACGGCAGGGTCCACTCATTCAGACTGTCCTTACTCCCTCATTTTTCAGAATACAAGCCTGAAACAATTTCTAAAGACTGTTGACATCTAGTGGAAGGCATAGGAACTGCAATTTGATTCCTAAGTCAATGGATACTGTAATGGCATTGAATAGAAAACTACAAAAACAAAACAAAATCCTACTCCCTGAATGGATTCTGTTATACTCACAGACACTATTTTAACAGTCTTGGAAACTTTAGAGTGTTTTCTATCCAAATCTACCAATTATATGCATATCATATCTTCTGGGCCCGAGTAGCAGGCAGTTTAATTTGGGCACGCTTTTCATCCAAAATTCCGAATGCTTCCCCCTACCCTAGAGAAGTTAAGTAATGACTCAACACTATACACATGTTACTACAGCAAGTGAAATCACTGCAACACTTAACAAAGAGCTTGCTGACATGCAGCATACCACCCTGCATCCCACTGCTGGCTTTGCTTCTGAAGCGAAGCAGGGTTGGTCCTGGTCAGTCCCTGGATGGGAGGCCAGATGCTGCTGGAAGTGGTGTTGGAGGGCCAGTAGGAGGCACCCTTTCTTCTGGTCTAAAAAAAATATCCCAATTCCCCAGGGTAGTGATTGGGGACATTACCCTGTGTAGGGCGCTGTCTTTCGGCTGGGATGTTCAACGGGTTAAATAACTCTGTGGTTACTAAAGATCCCATGGAACTTATTGTAACAGTAGGGGTATTAACCCTGGTGTCCTAGCTAAATTCCCAATCTGGCCTTCATACCATCATGGCCACCTAATCATCCCCAGTTTACAATTGGCTCATTCATCTTCTTTCCCCTGTAACTATTCCCCAGGTTGTTGCTGTAAATGAGAATGTGTTCTCAGTCAACTTACTCCCAGCTGGTGTTGCTGAAAAGCTTCAAAGTGAGCATCAACTTACTCCCAGCTGGTGTTGCTGAAAAGCTTCAAAGTGAGCATCAACTACTCCCAGCTGGTGTTGCTGACACGCTTCAAAGGGAGCCCCAACTACATCAATTACTCCCAGCTGGTGTGTGTGTTTATTTATGGTGTGTGTGTTTCCTCAGGTGTCCTGACCCTCTCCGGTGTCAGCCTGTACATCAGCAACTCCGAGCAGGCACTGGCAGAGACCGAGAGTCTGGTGGGGGCTGAGCATCTGGCCCAGGTGGTCAGCACCTCATTCGAGCTGGTCCCTGGGCATGGCTGTCCTTCTGCCTGGAGGTCCTCACTGGCCTGCTGCTGGCTGCCCACCCCGCCCTCCAGAGCATCTCACCGGGCCACGGCATGCCCTCTGTCCTAACCCAAGAGCCAGGCCCTACAGAAGTGTCACAAGAACTGTACCTTCAATTTTCAAATTATTTTTATGTGCTCGTCTCTGGCACCACAAATGAATTTCCCTCTGGAGAAATAAAGTTCTTTATTACATATTTATTCATCCTAAATGCAGTATGTGGTTTATAGTCTGTGGGTAAAACAGCTGTCATTTAATGCCATCTTGTGGTCTGATAAGTTACTACATTTCAATTGGCAAAGGCCCTCAAATATGAAATTGCTTATTGTGGTCCTATAATGTAGGATGAGAAATGAAACACCAGAATTACTGGCCTCAACCACATCAGTCTGAATGGCTGTTAGCTGTCACAGGGTTGCATTTTAGAACATTGGCAAGTGAAGGGCTATATGAATAGATGTCCTCAAAGCTAAAGCCATAGTAGAAATGCCCAGAGCAGACTGAAGGTGCATCTCAATAGTCTGAAGAGGCTCCCTGTCCTTCATCTGCACTGATCTGCACATTGAAAGTAGCTGAGAGCAATGAAGTGGACATGTCAGTGGACGTTAGTGTTCACCTGATGATTGAAGAGGTAAGAACTAAAGACCCTTTATGTTACTTTGTCACGGTCAGTTATTACTGTGGAAACCACAACATCCACCCGCATAAGAGAAAATAAAAAGACAAGGGCCTGGATTCAATCCAATCAGCAGTACACTACCGTTCAAACGTTTGAGGTCACTTAGATATGTCCTTGTTTTTGAAAGAAAAGGAAAAACAATTGTCCATTAAAATAACATCAAATTGATCAGAAATACAGTGTAGACATTGTTAATGTTTTAAATGACTATTATAGCTGGAAATGGCACATTTTTTTATGGAATATCTACATAGGCACAGAGGCCCATTATCAACAACCATCACTCCTGTGTTCCAATGGCATGTTGTGTTAGCTAATCCAGGTTTATCATTTTAAAAGGCTAATTGATTATTAGAAAACTATTTTGCAATTATGTTAGCACAGCTGAAAACTGTTGTTCTGCTTAAAGAAGCAATACAACTGGCCTTCTTTAGACTAGTTGAGTATCTGGAGCATCAGCATTTGTGGGTTCGATTACAGGCTCAAAATGTCCAGAAACAACTTTCTTCTGAAACGTATCAGTCTATTCTTGTTGTCCACATTTCCATGTTAATTATTTATTTGCTTATCTATTGTTTACCTACTACCTATTTTTTTCTTAAAAATTACACTGTTTGTATTTGCCACGAAACTGAAGATCTCGTACAACGCTGTGTATTACTCCCTTCACAGAACAGTGCAAACTGTCTAAACAGAATAGAAAGAGGAGTGAGAGGCCCCGGTGCACAACTGAGCAAGAGGACAAGTACATTAGAGTGTCTAGTTTGAGAAACAGACGCCTCACAAGTCCTCAACTGGCAGCTTCATTAAATAGTACCCGCAAATCACCAGTCTCAACATTAACAGTGAAGAAGCGACTCTGGGATGTTGGCCTTCTAGGCAGAGTTGCAAAGAAAAAGCCATATCCCAGACTGGCCAATAAAAATAAAAGATTAAGATGGGCAAAAGAACACAGACACTGGACAGAGGAAGATTGGAAAAAAAAGTGTTATGGACAGATGAATCTAAGTTTGAGGAGTTCGGATCACAAAGAAGAACATTTGTGAGAGGCAGAAAAAATGACATTACGCTGGAGGAGTGCTTGACACCATCTCCAGCTCCAAACTATGCAATAACTATTTAGGAAGAAGCAGTCAGCTGGTATTCTCTCTATAATGAGTGGCCAGCACAGTCACCGGATCTCAACCCTATTGAAGTAAGAAGTACCCATCAAGCCAATCCAATTTGTGGGAGGTGCTTTGGGAAGCATTTGGTGAAATCTCTTCAGATTATCTCAACAAATTGACAACTAGAATGCCAAAGGTCTGCAAGGCTGTAATTGCTGCAAATTGAGAATTCTTTGACGAAGGCAAAGGACACAATTATTATTTCAATTAAAAATCATTATTTATAACCTTGTCAACGTCTTGAACATATTTCCTATTCATTTTGCAGCTAATTTCATGTATGTTTTCATGGAAAACAAGGACATTTCTAAGTGACCTCAAACTTTTAAAAGGTAGTGTATATCTGCGTTATAGCACACTTGACATTTAAAAGGTAATTTCTCATTGAGCAGACATGCCACGTTTACCATGAATGTGGTCTCCGCGGAATCTGAAATAAAATTGCTTTTAAAAAGATGCATAGCTGACAAACAGCAATCAGATTGAAACTTGGGCAAGGACACAGCAGCCTACATACACAAGCTTTAAGTGTTCCACAGGGATGACAATAGCAGTGGTTGTTCCACAGGACTGACAATAGCAGTGGTTGTTCCACAGGACTGACAATAGCAGTGGTTGTTCCACAGGACTGACAACAGCAGTGGTTGTTCCACAGGACTGACAATAGCAGTGGTTGTTCCACATAACTGACAATAGCAGGGGTTGTTCCACAGGGCAGACAATAGCAGTGGTTGTTCCACAGGACTGACAATAGCAGTGGTTGTTCCACAGGGCTGACAATAGCAGTGGTTGTTCCACAGGGCTGACAATAGCAGTGGTTGTTCCACAGGGCTGACAATAGCAGTGGTTGTTCCACAGGGCTGACAATAGAAGTGGTTGTTCCACAGGGCTGACAATAGCAGTGGGTGTTCCACAGGACTGACAATAGAAGTGGTTGTTTCACAGGGCCGACAATAGCAGTAGTTGTTCCACAGGACTGGCAATAGCAGTGGTTGTTCCACAGGGCTGACAATAGCAGTGGTTGTTCCACAGGACTGGCAATCGCAGTGGTTGAAGTGTGTGTGTGTGTGTGTGGGGAGGGGGGGGGGGTCAGAGCAGCAAGGTTTTATAATGACTGCTGCTTGACCTTTATCAACAATGGGCCAGTGGGAGAGAAAGGTGACCTTGTCAGCAGCCCAACTGTGTCCCTGCCTGCCAGTTGCTGGCTGTGAGCTGTGATTTGCTGCTCAACATGCTGTGTGGTACCAAAATAAAAAAAACACACAACAAATCCATTTTCTTTCTGGTATCCATGGTAACATGGAAGTTGTCCAGGGTTTTTTTGCCACCTTTTTGGTAAATAATATCCAAAACAACAGAGCATAGCCTACTTTTTACTTTGTAATAAAACACAACATGTTGGCACTAATTTGTGCATTTCTCCTTTGCCAAGATAATCCATCTACCTGACAAGTGTGGCATATCAATAAACTGAAAACGTGGCTGCAGGGGCAGTATTGAGTAGCTTGGATGAAAGGTGCCCAGAGGTGCCCAGAGTAAATGGCCTGCTCCTCAGTCTCAGTTGCTAACATTTGCACATTATTATTAGTATTGGATAGAAAACACTCTGAAGTTTCTAAAACTGTTTGAATGATGTCTGTGAGTTTAACAGAACTCATATGGCAGGCAAAAACCTGAGAAGAAATCCAAACAGGAAGTGAGAAATCTGAGGTTGGTCGATTTTCAACCCAGTTTACTAGTTGTCTTTCAATCACCCGCGAGTGAATGCCTCTTTCAGATCAGTGCCGAGCCTGTGCACATTTGTTGATATTCTTTGCTAGTTAGCGAGTTATTAGCCCAGTTTTAGATAAGTATAGGTCAGCAATGGAGAGTTACTGCTTCCTACAAGAGCACAAAGAAGTGTAGGCTACATTTCAAATGGGCTTTGAAAAGACAGTCCGGTAAAAAGCTTATGTCTTAATTAAAAGTGGCAGTGTTGTATTTTGAGACAAGCTTGAATGTGCAAATAAGCCAATAGGCAGAGGGGTAGCCTATATTGTCAATTTTTTTATATGGTAATAATAATGACTTTTATTTTGTAAAGTGGTTTCTTGCATCATACAACACAATACAATGCAATTTACAGTAACACCCCTGGTGTTACAGACCAAGTAGATAAATCATTCATTAATGTCATCATGTAAAAACTTTATTAAAAGTGTCATGTAATGTATGCCTGGCTACTGTAGGCTATAGCATAGAAATCAAAAGCTATTTCCATGTGAAAATGTTATGGGATTTGCTACATTGGTTTTGTTGGTAGGCCTACACTATTCTAAAATAGCCACAATAGCTACTGTCTAAATCTGTATGAGTACAGCCTCAGCCGGAAGTTGCATAAAATTCTCACAAGGTTCAAGTTACCTCTCGGAAGACCTAAAATGTGCTCAGTGCCCCAAAGAATTTGACGGAACATTGGTTGTAACTGACTTAAGTGGGTAAACACCCACCTTCGATGGCCACTGGCACGGTGGAGAAGTGTGCTCATCACAGATGAATCCCGGTTTCAACTGTACCGGGCATATCAACGTTGTGAACAGAGTCCCCTTTGGTGGCGGTGGGGTTATGATATGGGCAGGCATAAGCTACCGACAACGAACACAATTGCATTTTTTAATTTAAACTTTATTTAACTAGGCAAGTCAGTTAAGAACAAATTCTTATTTACAATGACGGCCTAGGAACAGTGGGTTAACTGCCTTATTCAGAGGCAGAACGACAGATTTTTTTTTACCTGGTCAGCTCAGGGATTCGATCTAGCAACCTTTCGGTTACTGGCGATGGCAATTTCAATGCAGAGATACAGTGGTTCCTCCTTTAAAAATGGTGTCATACTGCGGCACACCTTGCGTGCTGCCGCAGCATACTGTGGCAAGTAATTTCATTGTCAGCCATTTTTTCTGTTACTGCAAGTAATTGCTAGTTTGACCACCAGAGGGCATCTTTGAGAAGCATTTGATTGTATTACGTATTGGCATTACCAGAGATTTTTTTTTTTTTTTTTGTAATAACACAGTATATGGGATTGATTTTAAGAAATTTGGCTTAATTAAGTTGATTAATATTATTGTGTTTCTATTCAGAGATAAACAAAAAACTAAACCCCCAGAGTTTCCATTAGGATGGAATGGAAAATATGACGCTGTACAACGTGACGGTTGGGAGTACGCTACAGGATTGGAGGATTCTAAATGGTTTGCCCTCATTAGACAACTTTGTTCCAATATTTCTATAAATCAGTGATATTTATTCCCACAGTAATTCGTTATGAGTCCATAACTAAATCTACATCTGCATTTTGAAAGAGTATTTTTTTATCATTATTTTATTAATGAAATGTGTTTATTTGTTTATTAGGCTACTGTGCAGGCTACAATCTATACTGTAGTAGACATGGGAAAGTGCCTAATTCCTTACATAAGGGAGAGCAGGCCATGTCTGTACTACAGAATGCAGGACACGCGGGAAACCTGTGTTATTTCATAGTTGTGATGTCTTCACTATTATTCTACAATGTAGAAGTAGTAAAAATAAAGAAAAATCCTGGAATGAGTAGGTGCGTCCAAAATTTGACTGGTACTTGCTTAATTCATTTGATCAATATTATGTTTGTTCTATTCCAAAAAAAAACCTCTGGGTTTCCATTAGGATGGCATGGAAAATACGGTGATGTACAACGTGACGGTCGGTAGTACAGTACTGGGCTATTTAGCTGTGGTTGCCGCTAGTTGTCTTTTAAATTGAACCTTTATTTGACTTGGCAAGTCAGGTAAGAACAAATTCTTATTTACAATGAAGGCCTACCCCGGCCAAACCCGGATGGTGCTGGGCCAACTGTGCACAGCCCTATGGCACTGACACAGCCTGAATTCGAACCAGGGACTGTAGTAAAGCCTCTTGCACCGAGATGCAGTGCCTTAGACCGCTGCGCCACTCGGGAGCCATGACCAATATATAAATATAGATATATTTTTTATAACATTAACCGTGTGTAGGTAGATGTGGAAAGATAGATACAAATGATTTGTTGCAAGTTGGGGAGGTTCACACCTAGCTCGGCTATTAGACAATTCTTTAGTAAAGGTTGAAAAGTCTATTGTTCAGCTAATAGCCCATCCTGCTACACTTGTGAAAAACTAATAATAATACTTTTTCCCCTTTCCACATGTTAAAGATTCCAATAGATAAAGTGTTTTTCGTCACAATCGGCCCCAACCCCAATTAATACATTTGGGCAAGGTCGATAGCATGCTAAACTTCGGGCTAGAATGTTGAGGGTTCAAAACCTGCTCCCTGCTTGTTACCTCATGTTTCAGCATGGTAACGCACGGCTCCATGTCGCAAGGATCTGTACACAATTCCTGGAAGCTGAAAATGTCCCAGTTCTTCCATGGCCTGCATACTCACCAGACATGTCACCCATTGAGCATGTGTGGGATGCTCTGGATCGACATGTACGACAGCGCGTTCCAGTTCCTGCCAATATCCAGCAACTTCGTGCAGCCATTGAAGAGGCGTGGGACAACATTCCACAGCCCACAATCAACAGCCTGAACAGCCAACTCTATGCAAAGGAGATGAGTGGCGCTGCATGATATTGTTGCATGTTGCGTTTAGATTTTTATTCTCTGTAGTTGCTTATATGATACAGAATGTTCTCCCCAGTCTAAAGTAATAGATTAGATCATTTGTCATGTTGTGTAACTTTTAATGAGATGGTTTTCCAGAGTAGTTCATGTATATCACAGTGCTTCCTCAAACAACAGCCATGCTGTCTATGTAGCCTACATGAGCAAGTCAGCCAGTCATGAGAACAAATTGACAGACGTAAAAGCGAAGAAAACAGACATGTAGGAATTCCATGATACAGTGCATTGACCATAAAAAATTACTATAAATGCTCCATCTTGGGAAAATAATGCATTCATGAAAACAAATAAATACTTTTACTCTTTCATGAAATACTTTACAATTGTATTGAATTAGTTCTAATTGTTTTCCATCATCATGTGATCCAACAGACTTCCTGCTTTTCATAGTTTCATCATGAATCTAGAGTCCAGCTCCACTCATAGGACCCAAGACAATAGCTCTGAGGTCTAACTCAACTTCCAACCATATATGCATAATCTACAAAATGATGGCTTCATCATTCTTATTGCCGGCTTCAGCCTTTCTACCACTGTGCTTCTTATGGGGCGGAGTGACTTGACTTCCTGTTGTCATGGCCATGGGTGACAGTCTTCCCTGTCCTGATGATTCATGTCAGTTTAAGGCTCTAGCCACTCCCCCTTCTGGGTCGATCCATGAAGAAAGTGCCTTTTATGTCCTGGTGACATTGTGTGCACATTTTGATAAAACACTCAATTTAACAATTGGATCACAAATCTACACTCTAACTAAACATTTTAAAAATCCAATAGTAGTGTGTTTTACATTAAAAATACATTTGTTGTTTTCTCTGAAAATGCCAATTTTGGCATGTCCCACGTCATGTTTGTCCAACTTGAAGATTTTAACCGACTTACGCGTCAAATTTCCAAGTTTTCACCATCATTGTAATATAATTTGTTGCCTTGACAACATCATTTCTGGAAATGATTATTGATCTCATGTTATTAGTGATTCATTTACATTTGCCTCTCATGTCAACCAGTTACGTGAACTGAACTCTCGTTTTAATATGGTTAAACTATTCCTGAAATAAAAATAAAATATCAAAAGGAGGAGATGGGGAAATCATGTTTGTTATGAAGTTAAACATGTGCTCTTTGACAGAATGTTCAAATTTGGTGAAATAAGAAAGTTACACTACCCAGAAAGGCACTCTATTTGTGGAAGGACACTTCTGTGTTCACTGATCTGTGAGGGGGCTGGATAGGTGTCCATTCCTCCAAGATCTATGAACACAGACAGACTAGTGCCTACTACCTGTCCTATTGACCCAGGGCTAGGTGCCGTAGATTCCTGTCATCCAAAGGTACGTCAGAGAGAAAGAGTGGCTCTCACAGTTCGTCTTCTTCCCTTCCAGCTGGGCAATTTCAAATGTCAGGCCTAGCAAATGCTTCTACAAAGGCATTTCTCTAAGCGCAAGAATGTTTACAAAAACCAAAGTGCCCGATATGTCACCCAGGCAAGCAGACCTTCCCTGCAAACAGTAGTCCCACTATAGTGAAAAATATAGATAGGACAAAGAGTACATATGAGGACCCCACCACTGTGTTGTTGGGTAGTTTATAAGGTTGTCCCCCGACCTCATCGATGTAAAATCCTATAGGAAATATAAGAGCTGCCATACAGAGCAGGATCACTATGGAGGAGAGAGGAAACAAAGTTTAGAAACAGTCTTCTTAAAAACACTATTCACAGTACAACATATTTAGGGAGCAATATCTCTTACAACATTTAAAGAGTAGGCAGCAACATGATCTCAGGCTAAATTCTATATTTGCGTTTACATCGTCGTGGAAACCTGACAGAGCTGAAAAAAAATCAATTTACATTGTCATATTAAATTGTCATTACTTGGTTATTATTATACCTCAATAGGTAATTCTAGCCCGATAATGATTAGGATAAAATGACCTCTGGAATTATAATAATAATAATAAATGTTATTCCGTCATATCCCTTGGACCACTAAAAATCCCTCCTCCTGGCTTTAGCTCCGCTCATAGCAACCCCATTTACTCTAGGTGTTCAAGGAGCCACTCAGCACAGTTCCATTCAAACATTTAGGCCATTTAGCAGATGCTCTTATCCAGAGTGACTTACAGGAGCAATTAGGGTTAAGTGCCTTGCTCAATGGCACATCAACAGATTTTTCACCTATTCGGCTTGGAGATGTGAAACGAGCGACGTTTCCGTTACTGGCCAACACTCTTAACCGCTAGGCTACCTGCCGCCCACACAGTTACCACACAAAAGCTTTTACTAAAATGAAACCAAAGTGACATTCATCTCGGCTTACTCAAATCAATTTGCTAACATCCATTAGTGACATAACAAGAATCTCAAGGTGTTTCAAATCTGTAACTAATGGCTTTCCCTCAAATCACAGCCTATTCCCTAGTCTACTGTACTACTTTAACCAGAATAGGGGATTAACAGGAGTCTGTCTGGCCCCACTCATGACTTAAATGGTGACAGTGTTGGCCATGTTTCTGTATTGATGGTATTGCAGTCTCTTGGCCAGGCCGTCACTGTAAACGAGAACTGGTTCCCCATTGACCTGTCTGGTTAAATAACCGTTACATAAGTCAAAATGAAACGTACTCCCAGTGAAGGCGATCCAGCGGGCGTAACGGGTGGCCTCGCGGTGCCAGTGTGATGCCACCAACAGGCCGCAGGTCACCGTGAGGGAGATGATGCCCAGGATAATAAAGAAGAGGGTGGTGACCCACTCAGGGGGCAGCCGCGGGGGGATACAGGTCCATTCACGACCGTGGATGGTCTGGCACTGCCGCACCAGGCCTACCGTCAGGGAACCTAGAGAAACAGGAGAAGGAGAGAGAAGAGATAGATCACACAGCAGCAGTCCCACTGTCAGAGCATCTACAGAACACAGGAGGTTGGTGGCACCTTAATTGGGGATGGTTGGAGTGGAATAGGTAGAATATTATCAAATACATTAAACACATGGTTTCCATGTGTTTGATGCCATTCCTTTCGCTCCGTTCCTGCCATCATTATGAGCCGTCCTCCCCTCAGCAGCCTGCACTGCTACAGACAGAGTGCTTGATCACATACACCCACGTAGGAAGAATATCTTTCATCACACAGAGCATACTCTCGCTGTTCAGGTCAACTGTGCTCTCACACACCACAACAACATGTGTCACTTTTCAGCAGAATCTTTTCATTTTCTGTACACCTTGTTTTATTAGAAGAAACTTACCCCAGAGCAGTAGATTGCATCAGTTCTAAAATATCCCTCAACTTGTGACGGTATCACCATTAGAAAAGCTAAGATCTGTATGAGGCATTACATCACATCTGGACTAATGACCTCCCTGGTGACACTGGATTCCACTTCCAGTGCCCTGTGACCACACAAAGTAGAGCTCAAGGAAGGTTGGTATGGTAACAAGGCTGAAGAGTGGGACTCTTAGGCCCTGGACCAATGGCAGGGGTCCCTGAGGAATCAATCAATGACGTAAGACTTGGATGGCTCAGGAACAGAGCCCCTGACACCAGAGAGAGGAAGAGAGCTGGAGGGAAGAGGGGGAGAGAGAGGGGGATGGAAGGATAACGAAAGCAGAGGGGGGACCCAGAGCCTCTGAAACCACAGAGAGAGATGAGATAAAGGAGAGAGGAAAAAGGAGAGAGGGAGAAGATAAGAATTCACATCAGAAAGTCACTCACTGTCAAAGAGCCTCTCCTCTCCTGCCACAAAGCCTGGTGGGTCCAATTAAGTCAGCAAGCTAGGCCTGCTGAACACATAACTCTTCCAACAACAATAAGAGCATATATGAACCCCACCCTCCCTAACCCAACACAAAACGTGCCAACTCAGCAACACTCAACCCCCTCGTCCATCCAGCTACAAAGGACAATTTATCGGTATAGATTTGAATGAGAGAAATGTGAAATTAAATCCTCCGACCCCTTTCTTCTCTTTCTCTCTCAGGAGATGAGTTATCCCTGAGCCAGCACGTTGTGTCTTCCAGAGGCTGGAGACAGAGAGGAGAGACGAACAGTGGGCAAGGCTTGTGAGATATACTGTGTACTGAGTATTTCAAAATACCGATGTTATGATTTTCAATACTGTTTTAATTTGTTAGGGTTGGGGGCACCAGTGCTATCACACTGCTCATAACTATAAGTTAAGTATAACTATAAGAAATGTAAGATCAGTCAAATAAATTATATCCAGCTATGAATTTGGTTTGCTAACTTGCTAGCTAAGTGGCTACATGTCAAGATTAAGCTTCTTGGTTGCAGCAAGACATTCAACCCTTTCCCGGATCCAGATCCCTGTTGCCTCAAGTGTTTTGTACGTCCGCGGCCCTTGTGTGCACATTCGGTAATACCGTATACCCCGGTATGGTATACAAACGGTATGAACATCTGGATACCACCCAACCCTAAGCAAGACACAACCATATTTAGTCTATTGGATTAGAGAGATGGACGGAGATTTACAAATACCCCATCATGGTTCTGAGACAAGAACATACATCACTGAGGTGGGAGGGGGGGAAGGAGTATGGACCAATATGATGAGCCCTGCTCCCTCAAAAGTTGAAGGACATATAGTACACTGACTGTGGTCATGTAAAAATATTCCCAGTGTGAAATAGTTCCCAATCGTTCTGATTGTTGTAAAATTTCTCCCAGCGTGAAAATATTCCCAGTTCAATAAATGGACAAGCCTCTCTTTTTTCTCTCATCTCTTTATGTGGATGGCTGAGCTCAGGGAGGACGGGGAAATAGTTCCCAATTGTTCTGATTGTTGTAAAATTTCTCCCAGCGTGAAAATATTCCCAGTTCAATAAATGCACAAGCCTCTCTTTATGTGGATGGCTGATCTCATCTCTTTATGTGGATGGCTGAGCTCATCTCTTTATGTGGATGGCTGATCTCATCTTTTTATGTGGATGGCTGAGCTCATCTCTTTATGTGGATGGCTAAGCTCATCTCTTTATGTGGATGGCTGATCTCATCTCTTTATGTGGATGGCTGAGCTCATCTCTTTATGTGGATGGCTGAGCTCTAAGCTCATCTCTTTATGTGGATGGCTGAGCTCTAAGCTCATCTCTTTATGTGGATGGCTGATCTCATCTCTTTATGTGGATGGCTGATCTCATCTCTTTATGTGGATGGCTGATCTCATCTCTTTATGTGGATGGCTGATCTCATCTCTTTATGTGGATGGCTGATCTCATCTCTTTATGTGGATGGCTGATCTCATCTCTTTATGTGGATGGCTGAGCTCATCTCTTTATGTGGATGGCTGAGCTCATCTCTTTATGTGGATGGCTGATCTCATCTCTTTATGTGGATGGCTGATCTCATCTCTTTATGTGGATGGCTGATCTCATCTCTTTATGTGGATGGCTGAGCTCGTCTCTTTATAAAGAGATCCACATAAAGAGACGAGCTCAGCCATCCACATAAAGAGACGAGCTTAGCCATCCATATGAAGAGACGAGCTCAGCCATCCACAAAGAGTAAATTAATGGTATTCAATAGCATTCCATTTATTCCGTTCCAACCATTACTATGAGCCTGTCCTCCCCAACTAAGGTGCCACCAGCCCCCTTTATTTATCCTTTATTTAACTAGGCAAGTCAGCTAAGAACAAATTCTTATTTACAATGACGGCCTACCCCTGCCAAACCCTCCCCTAACCCGGATAACGCTGGGCCAATTGTGCGCTGCCCTATGGAAACCCGATCTTGCCCGGGATCACACCCGGGTCTGTAGGTACGCCTCTAGCACTGACTTAGACCGCTGCGCCACTCAGGATTCCTTTGATTTAAAGACACATGTAGACCTACTGTATGTGGATCTAATGCTGATCACAGCTGTTATGTCGTGGCTATTGACATGGCACCCTAATATAATACTCATAACAAAACCAAACTGCTGTGTCCTGTTTCCTCATCCATTATAGTGATCAAATTTGCTTCCCAATTATCAGAATCACAAATTAATGGTATAAAGTTATGCTACCAACTCTGATACATATCATATTATAGTACCAGACAGATCTGAGTGGAAAACATCCCTTCAACAGGGTTTACTTACTTCAGCTGATTATTTTGAGGTTATACCCCTTTAACAGTTTAGATAGATATACAGTAGGATAGATGTGTCAACTATGAATGGTTGTATGAGTCTGCAGCGAGAGAGCACACTGAAGTGTAACATACTGCATGCATACTATGTTGATTCCATGATCTCTGAGCCCCTCCATTTTCTACACAGGATATCCTGTTCATTCGCTATACATTATTTTATCTAAGTGAAGAGCACAACAGAAATAGGCGTAAGCTACCAGGACTTCACATCCCAACCACTTCATATCATTAGTGAAAAGGTCCTGCCTCAGAAGCATAGTATCACATATTCCACTGTCAAAGAATCAAAGATACTGATAAAACGTTAAAAGAGTGACATAGTATATCCTATCATAACAATATTTCCCTCTCTTATTAAGCAAGCTTACACACCCATTCCATAGCTTGTCATTGGTGTAAATTGTACTTTTTGTTCTATGGGACTCTTGGGGGACATTTCTAATTCGTGGGACTGTTCAGCAGCTGTTTTAAGTGTGTAACACATCAGACATCAAGCTTGTCTAATAGCCAGGGCGTTGAGACAGAGGGAGGGGTGTGTGTGTGTGTGTGTGTGTGTGTGTGTGTGTGTGTGTGTGTGTGTGTGTGTGTGTGTGTGTGTGAGTGAGAGAGAGAGAGAGAGATTGTGGGCCAATGTCTGTAGTTAGTAAACACTTCCCCATGTAGCCCCAGTCAGACCCCTGCTGCTTCCGACTACAGAATACCTGCGTAACAAGCAGGAAATTAGCTAGTCTAAGACACACACACCTCTATAAACTTTTATAAAGCTTCACATCCTGGATAACTACAGAGAGGTTTGCTGTAAACAAATAAACCATAATGATTCCTTTCCAGGCTAAACTTCAGGTGGTGAAAGAGACATTTGTGTTTATAACAACATCTGCCAATCTGATGGAGTCATTGTCAACATCTGTTTATCTGTAAGCAATAAGCATCATCTGGTGCTGCCAAAATACTGATACCATAGGAAAGACCATAAGTTAGACCTGCAAGTTAACTTCATTTGCAGGAATAACTACACTTGTAGGAGAAAAAGGTGCCATTCTAGAACCTAAAATGGTTATTCAGTTGTCCCCATAGGACAACCGTTTGAAGAACCCATTTTTGGTTCCAGGTAGAAACCTTTTGAGTTCTATGTGGAACCCTTTACATAGAGGGTTATACACAGAACCCAAAAGGTTTCTACCTGGAACCTATCGGGACGGCCGAATAATATTTTTGGAAACCTTTTTTCTAAGAGTGTAGGTCTAAGCATTTATCTATTTCACCTGGACAAAACAATATGTTGGACTTCAGATACACAAACAGGGCCTTCCAGTCAAGGCAATTTCCTTGATAATTAAGCTGTGAGTGCTTCATCTGAAAGAATTCTCCCTCCCAGCAGACCTCATCAGGAAAGACTCCACACATTACCATTTACAAACACTGCTTCTCTCCACCTGGTAATTACTATTAGGCTGGAACAAAAGGCTTTTAAACCCTGCTTGATTTCATACCTTCTCTGTATGGGATGAGGGGAAGTCTCACAAGGGAAGTCTGGCTAGTAATGACTGAAAACACAATATGGGTGGACCTCAAGCCTGTTTCTGTTCCTTCTTTGTATGATATGTTCTACCTGAACGCTCCTGGACTGTGCTGTAACAGTGTAATGGAGGCTATAAATTGTCATTAATATGTACATTTTCAGGTTCCCATTAATTCTCAAAGTGCTGAGCATATAATAAGAGTTATAACATGATTAGAACCATGTCACTTTAGATGTATTAAGTGATATTGTTGGCCATGGGTTAGTGTGTGATGTTGTTGGCCAGGGGTTAGTCTGTGATGTTGTTGGCCAGGGGTTAGTCTGTGATGTTGTTGGCCAGGGGTTAGTCTGTGATGTTGTTGGCCAGGGGTTAGTCTGTGATGTTGTTGGCCAGGGGTTAGTCTGTGATGTTGTTGGCCAGGGGTTAGTGTGTGACGTTGGTGGCCAGGGGTTAGTGTGTGACGTTGGTGGCCAGGGGTTAGTGTGTGACGTTGGAGGCCAGGGGTTAGTGTGTGACGTTGGAGGCCAGGGGTTAGTCTGTGACGTTGGTGGCCAGGGATTAGTGTGTGACGTTGGAGGCCAGGGGTTAGTGTGTGACGTTGGTGGCCAGGGGTTAGTGTGTGACGTTGGTGGCCAGGGGTTAGTGTGTGACGTTGGTGGCCAGGGGTTAGTGTGTGACGTTGGTGGCCAGGGGTTAGTCTGTGATGTTGGCGGCCAGGGGTTAGTCTGTGATGTTGGTGGCCAGGGGCTAGGGAGGACTTGTGGGAGGAAAGTGGGATGTCATGTCTGGTTTGGTCTCTCCTATGTTTTCATTCTTTGTATAAAAAAGAATTATCACAAATGAGACCATTAAAATCTAAACATAGGACTCAAAAGTTTGCTTTTCCATCCTGGCTCCTACCTCACAATGACAAGGGGAAAATGTCACCTATCCCGGTTGTTTATGCAGTAGGCCACAGCATGGAACTACAATCTGCTGGCTACAGATGTATCTAAAAGGCATTAGCTCATTCTAAGTGACCTATCGTTTAGTTGTAGCCTTTACTGTTGCACTTAATTTGACCATGTCCTCAGGCTGGATACTGTAGATTAAATACAAATGCCCCAGTCTGTCTGTGTCAGATGCATAAAACATACAGAGAGTGAGTGCAAAGCTGAACAGACCTGCAAGCGCATAGCCGGATATGTGGCCCTCACTTCACCACTGAGTCTGACACACTATTTGTCAACAGTCACCCTGCTCTTAGACCAATGCGCCACTCAACGTGAGTTGATAGCTAGTACAGGGTAGCTTATATGCCTTTAAGGGACATGGGGTATCAGGGAGGTGAGTTGGTAGCTGGTACAGGGTAGCTTATATGCCTTGAGGGGACATGGGGATCAGGGAGATGAGTTAGTATCTTGTACAGGGTAGTTTATATGCCTTGAAGGGACATGGGGTATCAGGGGATGTTGGGGTGAAACAGTAGAGGGCAGTTCAATTATCACCAGCTGTGGAGGATGATGATTGGTGGTTTGAGGACAAGCCCCAAGAGGCCAAGCCCCGAGAGGACGAGAGCAAGAGAGAATGCCAAAGTAGCTCACTGTATTTTGGAGGGATGGGGTGGATGTGGGGAGAGGGTGGATGTGGGGAGAAAGAGGACAGGACTGCTTGTATAAAGTGTAACAGATAATGTAGAAGGTCTTTGATGATGCCACATTATAAGATTCTGAAGCTCAAGAGAAAGGTCACCAGAATGCCAAAGTGTTATATTTGGAAGAGGGTGGTGGTGTTGTGTGGCTGATGCAGTAGAGTGGAAAGAGAATGATTCAAAAACGTTGGGTTACGTGAACTGAAATCCTAGAAGAATAGTGTGTCAAAGGGGTTAATTAAGCAATAAGGCCTGAGGGGGTGTGGTATATGGCCAATATACTATGGCTACGCATTGCAGAGTGCCTGGATACAGGCCTTAGCCATGGTATATTGGCCATTTAACACAAACCCCCAAGGTACCTTATTGCTATTATAAACTGGTTGCCAATGTCATTAGAGCAGTAAAAATAAATGTTTTGTCATACCCGTGGTATGAGGTCTGATATACCACAGCTGTCAGTCAATCAGCATTCTGTGATGAACCACCCGGTTTATAATGCACATTATTGATCATTGTCAACAAAGCCCCTTAGGGGCCACACAGGGTGACAGCCAGCTGTAGCAGTCTACAGCCAGATGATAGACACTAGACAGATAACGTGTGGAAATATATTAATTAAGTTAAATGCCCTCACCTAACTTACCAGTTGCATCTCCGGTGTTGATCCAGTCTGGATTAGCAATACTGGCGATGGCAAAGATATCTGCTGCTAGAAAGAGGCATCCTGATATGACGGTGAGTTTATCCATTTCTCAGACGTGGATACGCTCTTCTCTTCTCCTTTACATTGAGTCAATGAGGAAAGTCTCCTTTATCTCGCCCTACAAAGGGAAAATAGGTCTGAAGAGACTCAGGCATGGATTTCAACGTCCAATATCAATGTTTTGGTCTTGCCCAGTGGAAGCATTGTCGTAGTCCTCTTGGGGGAGAAGGGCAAAGCCTCTCATCTTTACGGCGCGTACGCAGCAGTCCTGGTGTAGGAGTTATGCAAAGCCGTTTCCGTTATGTGAAAAGTTGCCTTTGCAAACTGCCTTCCCATTGACTTATAAATATCGACCATGGCCCTGGCTATGAACGCCCGCTGTTCCACCCATATTCGCCCAGTATTGCAACCTGGTAGCTTATGGTGTAGGAGGAAAAATATATTTGAAAGAGTAATGGAAGGAAAATTCAAAAGTTTTGAGACTATTTCGCCGTTATTAGGACATTAAATATATTCTTGCAAGCGTGCACACTGTACCGATTATTTCCTGTGTTCCTTTCTCTTCTCCATCTGAGATTTCTTCGCTGCAAACAAATTTCATAAAATACATATCTTGAGCGCAATTGTCTAATTTCCTATAATATGCCAATATTCCCTTCAATAGAAATACCATTATTTATCCTTCGTGAAATGCCCGTTAGATGAATGCATTCGAGGTCGGAATCAGTGGTTAAAAAAATCGTTGTTCTCTCAAGTATTTTTAGAAGACGTTAACTCTCGCGAGATTCTGTTCAACTCTGTCAAACAGAGAACCACGTTTTTGGGCGCGTTTGAGTAGTAAGGCTAAAGCAACTGAATGTCGGCGAAAGTCGAGGAGGGACGTAGGGGGACACTAATGTGGTTTTCCAACATCAAGGCTCAGATCAGCATGGCAGTGTTGCCAAGGTTTTATTTATAATTTCTCACAAACTGAAATTATATCTGTGTACAATATACAATTAATTAGTGAGACAGAGCCTCAATCACATTGATTCATTCACTGTAGGCTGGACATGATTTGTGGTAAAGTTGGTCACTGTTTCAGTCACGTCTTTGGGCCAAACAAAAACACTCAAAATGATTGGTTGACAATAGAGCCTCCCACAATGCAGGAGATGGGTGCAGGATGAAGTTTGTAAAGAGCAATTGCAGAAACTTACAGTCGAAATGTTTTATATAATGCAAATTGACAAAAGTGATCTGCTCGAACGCGCCCTAAATCTCTGCCTCATATTTCTGCTATACTAACCAGGTTTCCAACCTTTTCATGCGAGTGAAGTAGCCTACATGTCGGATAAAACATGTCATGACAGGCCTGATGGAAACAGAACATTTTTCGGTAAACTGTTCAAATTACGACAAATCAAAATACGCTAGACAATGTGGGATCTTTTTGTGTAGGTAAAATTAATTATGCGAGAAATGTCGTGCACAGAAATATTGATATAATAACCATCATATAGAAGTAAATTTGTTCACATGATGACATTTTATGCAGTCACCCCACAACAACTCATCAGGAAAGCATGCTGTTTATTAGGATACAGATTAAATGCATTATGATGGCTTCAGAGGGTGGTGAAAGTGCAAAGTGATGAGCTTGATGCTTCTTTCCAATAAATATCGAGGGTCTTATTCTGGTGGCTGCTCTTTGACAAATAAAAATGATCTCACTATTTTGTCTATAATAATCCCCTAATGTAGGCTGGCCTGCCCTCACTGTATTTACGAGCTGTTTGCTAGAGCACACGTGCCAATACCAGAGTGGGCACATTCGCTATATAAAGCAATATTTTTGGGGTGGGAAAACCATCAGTAGAGTTGAAAATATGATGGAAACCAATTTAACTTGTATATTTTATTCGGTGCATTGGGTATTTAACCACAACATTTATTTTATGTACACTATGTCATCGCACACATTATTGTATCTGCAACAAGTCAATTTGATAGAAACATCTCTGGTGGGAAAATGTGCATATTGTTTTTACGCGGATTTTTGAATATTCGCATGAAAACCTGTTGCCAATTGGATTGAAACCTAGCTACCGACAACAAAGCACACTTCGACAATGTATGTTTGTAAAACATGTGTCTCGGGGTTCGATTTTTAAGATAAAATTTAAATTTAGTTTTGTTTATTTCACATCCATTAATTATTTACTAAAATAACGTTAAACTCTCATTTTCAGCTTTCAAAAAAACATTTTTTTTTTTTTTCTAAAGCGTTTCATGTCTGGATGGCACCGTTTTGCAATGTTTTTGTCCTGTCTCACACGCAGACTTTTTACTTTTTTTTTTATGTATTACACTTACAAAAGTCTTGAGTCTTAATTACAAAATATTTAATGCACCTGTTTAAAAAAAGAGTCAAATAAATGGAAACTATATACATATTAGATGTGCATAAACCATTTGATACTTTTTTTTTAACCCAAAATACAGTCATCTCTAAGTATTTTGTCATGACCACCATGACAAGCAAATTACATGATAATAACCTTTTTTCAAAAGTTTGTGTACATGGTTACCATAGATATGAAAAGTGGCAGTGGAGCACATGGATGTCATGGATGGGAATTCCAATTTTGATGCTAGGAAATGTGTCACATGACTTCCACCAGTCGGTCCCTCTCCTTGTTCGGGCAGTGTTCAGCGTCACAGACCTTCTAGCCATCATTGATCAATTTTTAATTTTTGTTTTGTCTTGTCTTCCTACACACCTGGTTCCAATCCCATCAATTACATCTTGTGTATTTAACCTCTGTTTCCCCTCATGTCCTTGTCGGAGATTGTTGTGTAGGTGTTTATTGTAGGTGTTTATTGTTAATTTTGGTGTGCGATGGGTTTTGCACCCTCTATTTGTTATTTTGTATACTTTGGTTTTTGGAGGTTTTGATGTTTATTAAACAGCTCAGTTTTTTCCAAGTTCATTCTCCTGCGCCTGACTTCCCTGCCACCAGCACGCACCACATTACAGAATCTCTGACCACACTATGAAGTCAGCAGGAGAGGGTACCCCGGCCATTGACGTGGAAGAGCGCATCCAGGAGCATGCAGTTATGCTTCACCATCTTGGCGTTGCCATGGATCGCGTTGTCCAGACGATGGACCGCTGGGAGAAAGGGAGTTCTTCCAGCGCCTCCACCAGCACAACCAGGGTCTCTCTCTCTCTCTCTCAGACTGCGGAGGCCTTGTTTACACACGTTCCCACCTGAACCCAGTGGGATCCGCCTCTCCTTGGCCCAGGAGTATGATGGGAGGGCTTCGAACTGCCAGGGGTTTTTACTGCAATTAAACCTTTATCTGGACAGCGTCCACCCGACTCCATCGGATCGTGAGACGGTGTCTGACCTCGTCTCGAACATCACTGGGAGAGGGTTTATCCTGGGTTTATCCTGGGTTTTGGTCGGGCCCCCCCCTCACTGCTGAAGGGGGGCCCGGTGCGCTTGCAGTGGTCAGATGAGGCGGACAGGGCTTTTAGTCATCTGAGCTCCCATGCTGTCCCATCCGGATCCCTCTTTGGCGTTCATAGTGGAGGTGGATGCGTCCGAGGCTGGGATAGGAGCAGTGCTCTCTCAGCGCTCGGGTATGCCACCGAAGCTCCACCCCTGTGCCTTCTTCTCGAAGAAGCTCAGCCTGGCTGTCGTCAAGGCCTTGAAGGCGTGGAGACATTGGCTTGAGTGGGCTAAACACCCTTTTCTCATCTGGACTGACCACCATAATCTGGAGTACATCCGGGTGGCGAGGAGACTGAACCCTCGCCAGGCAAGGTGGGCCATGTTTTTCACCCGTTTTGTATTTACCCTTTCATACAGACCAGGCTCTCAGAACATTAAGGCAGACGCATTGTCCCGGCTGTATGACACGGAGGAGCGGCCCATGCATCCCACTCCCATACTCCCGGCCTCTTGCCTGGTGGCACCGGTAGTGTGGGAGCTGGACGCGGACATTGAGCAGGCATTGCGTACAGAGCCCGCTCCCCTTCAATGTCCGGCTGGGCGTCTGTACGTTCCATCTGCTGCCCTCGACCAGCTAATCTATTGGGCCCATACTTCACCCTGCTCTGGTCATCCTGGTATCGGTCGGACGGTGCTCTGTCTTAGTGAGAGGTACTGGTGGCCCACTTTAGCTAAGGATATGAGGGTTTATGTTACCTCCTGCTCGGTGTGCGCCCAGTGCAAGGCTCCTAGACACCTGCCCAGAGGTAAGTTACAAGCCTTACCCGTTCCACAACGGCCATGGTCGCACCTGTCAGTGGAATTCCTGACTGATCTTCCTCCTTCACAGGGAAACACCACTATCCTGGTCGTTGTGGATCGTTTCTCTAAATCCTGCCGTCTCCTCCCTCTGCCTGGTCTCCCTATGGCCCTACAGACTGCGGAGGCCTTGTTTACACACGTCTTCCGGCACTACAGGGTGCCTGAGGATATAGTGTCTGATCGAGGTCTCCCAGTTCACTTCAAGGGTCTGGAAGGCGTTCATGGAACGTCTGGTGATCTCGGTTAGCCTTACCTCAGGTTTTCACCCCGAGAGTAATGGGCAGGTGGAGAGAGTTAACCAGGATGTGGGTAGGTTTCTGAGGTCTTATTGCTAGTACCGGCCGGGGGAGTGGGCAGCGTTCATGCCCTGGGCAGAGATGGCCCAGAACTTGCTCCGCCACTCCTCCACAAACCTCACCCCCTTCCAGTGTGTATTGGGGTATCAGTCGGTTCTGGTTCCTTGGCATCAGAGTCAGACCGAGGCTCCTGTGGTGGACGACTGGTTCCGGCGTGAGGAGGAGACATGGGACGCTGCTCATGTCCATCTTCAGCGCGCTGTGCTGCGCCAGAAAGTTGGTGCAGACCGTCACCGCAGTGCGGCCCCGGTGTTTGCACCAGGTTGATCGGGTCTGGCTCTCGACCCGACACCTGCCCCTTCGCCTGCCCTGCCGGAAGCTCGGTCCGCGGTTTGTGGAGCCATTTAAAGTCCTGAGGAGTTTTTCGCAGTCCGCACGGTCTGTGCTCAGAACAAGACTCCTCGGCAAGCTTCGGCTGGTCTTTTTCAACCACTGCCTGTCCCTCACCGTCCCTGGTCCCACATATCCCTGGATTTTGTCACGGGTCTCCCCCGTCTGAGGGAAGCACTGCCGTCCTGACTGCGATCGACCAGTTCTCCAAAGCCACCCACTTCATTCCTCTCTCCAAACTACCCTCGGCCAAGAAGACGGCCCAGCTCATGTTGCAGCACGTCTTCCGGATCCATGAACTACCTGTGGACATGGTTTCCGACCGGGATCCTCAGTTCTCGTCCCGGTTCTGGAAGGCGTTCTGCACCCTCATTGGGTCGTCGTCCAGCCTGACTCTGGGTTCCACCCCCTGTCCAACGGCTAGTCGGAGCAAGCCAACCGGGACCTCGAGACTACTCTATGCTGCCTGGTCTCCGCCAACCCCACCACCTGGAGCCAGCAGCTTGTGTGTGTGGAATACGCCCGCAACACCCTTCCCTGCTCTGCCACGGGCCTATCGCCATCTGAGTGTTCCCTGGGGTATCAGGTCCCGCTCTTTCCCGAGCAAGAAGAGGAGGTCGGCATACCTTCTGCCCAGATGTTTGTCCGCCGCTGTCGTTGTACCTGGAGGAGAGCCCGGTCGGCCCACAAGCCCTCAACTGGAAGCATCATTAAATAGTACCCACAAAACACCAATCTCAACTTCAACAAGGAAGAGGCGACTCCGGGATGCTGGCCTTCTAGGCAGAGTTCCTCTGTTCAGTGTTTGTGTTCTTTTGCCCATCTTAATCTTTTATTTTTATTGGCCAGTCTGAGATATGGCTTTTTCTTTGCAACTCTGCCTAGAAGGCCGGCATCCCGGAGTCGCCTCTTCACTGTTGACATTGAGACGGGTGTTTTGCAGGTACTATTTAATGAAGCTGCCAGTTGAGGACTTGTGAGGCGTCTGTTTCTCAAACTAGACACTCTAATGTAGTTGTCCTCTTGCTCAGTTGTGCACCGGGGCCTTCCACTCCTCTTTCTATTCTGGTTAGAGCTAGTTTGCGTTGTTCTGTGAAGGGAGTAGTACACAGTATTGTACGAGATCTTCAGCTTCTTGGCAATTTCTTGCGTGGAAAATCCTTAATTTCTCAGAACAAGAATTGACTGATGAGTTTCAGAAGAAAGGTCTTTGTTTCTGGCCATTTTGAGCCTGTAATTGAACCCACAATTGCTGATACTCCAGATAGTCAACTTGTCTAAAGAAGGTCAGTTTTATTGCTTCTTTAATCAGGACAACAGTTTTCAGCTGTGCTAGCATAATTGCAAAAGGGTTTTCTAATGATCAATTAGCCTTTTAAAATGATAAACTTGGATCAGCTAACACAACGTGCCGTTGGTACACAGGAGTGATGGTTGCCAATAATGGGCCTCTGTACGCCTATGTCGATATTCCATAAAAAATCAGCCGTTTCCAGCTACAATATTTATTTACAACATTAACAATGTCTACACTGTATTTCTGATCAATTTGATGTTATTTTAATGGAAAAAAATATTTGCTTTTCTTTCAAAAACAAGGACATTTCTAAGTGACCCCAAACCTTTGAACGGTAGTGTATATCATTGAGTTGTCATGACGTTGGCCTGTTGGGGAGGTTTATGACCCCCATAAATACCTTGCCCCTTTTTCCTCTCTCTACCCTACTGATGTGACTTTTGAAAATCGCTTTGTTAACATAGAGAGTCTGGTAACATCAAAAGGTGGGAAACAGAACCATATTTCGGTAATCCAACCAGTTGAATATATGCGTGGGTACTTAATGAATATGATGTCAGATCAGTTGGCGTCTGAGACATTATTAGTGATGATAGGACGACATAAACTGTATCTTGGAAAGTCTACACATTCTAGTTATCAGATTCACATGGAATTGTTGTGCAATGTAAATGTTTAAATATGAAACTATTTGTGAAAAGATTAAACGTAATTTTAGCATCTAAAGGAGAGAATTGGTTGTCATAGAGTAAACTCTGCTCACTCAGAGGCCCCGCCCAAGTGAACAGACATTGGTTGTATACTATGAAACACGCACTCCTCTTCACCACTATATAAACCCGTTGACGAAAATCATACTTCCTGTTCCAAGGACGTGAGGACTTGTGGTCCCTGTGTTAAAAGGGCAAAATCACCTACAGAACTAAGCCAACCTAAGCTTGAGCAAGAACCTAACGGAATTAGCATCGAATCTCAAAGTGAAGTTGACGATCTACACGCCGGAAGGATGAATTTCGACTATACCAGCCAGAATATAGCATGAGCATATAGCATGGCAACGTGGTATGAACTTTGAACTCTTATTCACTAAAAAAGTGATACTTCCTAGCCGATTGAGTTAGCCGCAGCAACTGTAAACGTGGGTTAGGAGAGGACGGACAGAGTATCCATTCTACCATGCTCCAGTTCACCAGTAGACATTCTTCAGAGGACAAGAGATCCATGCTGGACAACCCGGCCTTCTATCTACGACCAATCTACAGAAGCGCAGCTCAGAGTAAATATTTATTGCATTTTCCTTTTCCAAATGTGTTATTTAGAATGCATAAGATACTGTATTTGCTATAGCATAGCTGCCTAAGAGCATAGCTGCATAGCAGCATAGCAGCATAGCTGCCAAAGAGATACAAAATCTCTTTGTTTCTCAGTCTTCTGGCTCTTTCATTCAAAACCCAACCCCCTTTCTTGTTTAATCAGCCGACATATCTGTTCCGTCCGCTAGGGACGTTTTCCTTTATGACATAATTTGTAATCAATGTATGATCCATTCTGTGTAGATGTAATTCTGTGTGATTTATGTAGGTTTTAGTAAATAAATAATTAAACCAAATTTTGTATTGCTGATTCAACTTGTTAGCCAGGGTTCGTGAAGATAATCAAGAATTTACAACTTTCAGATGAGACTGAATAAGGTGACGATTAAATATTGACTGCTATTGGGGTAAAAGATTACCAGGTCTTTAAGAGTTTATTCGGAAGATAACAGCTCTATAAACATTATTTCGTGGTGCCCCGACTTTCTAGGTAATGACATTTACATGATTAGCTTAATCAGGTTAATTATTTGATAGAATAGCATGTCATATAACTTAATCCGGCATAGCCAAAGACACGACAGAGTTAATAAAGCTGCATAAAAACATGGTCTCTTTTTTGTTTTCTTGAATAAGGCAGCGCCAAAATGCAGGTGTTTCAGCCTAGCTCAGTGCTTTCTGTGGTGGTGGGGCAAGCTAACAGAAAATACGAGTGTTGCACAGTGATTGGTTCAGTGTTTCGCAACTCATGGGGACACTACGTCACCGCCAAGTCTAAGGAGAGAGCTAGAAAATTCTAGCACCCTAAGGTGCTGCCATAGAATTACATTAGAGGTGCCCATCCACGAAGGCTCAAGGTCATTGGCCACAGATAAAATTACGTTGAATCACGTTATATGTACAGTAGCTTTGATGGAAATGATCATGTCAACATCATACTTTCAAAATCTTAGATAGCAGTCATCATCCACTGGCAAATCCTTTTTAATCCGTGTCATATGAAGAGAAATAATGAAAAACATATCGGTGCTCATCGGCCATTGGACATAAACATTACACAAGTTGCAAATTCAACAATGAGTGTGTCGTGACGTGACTCGATTGAATTAATCATGTAACAATTAACTCATTATGAATTTGTGGCACCACGGAAGAAGTTGTTTAACGAGTTACCATCCCCCGAACTAAACTCAAGATGATATGTAAAAGAATATTGATAACAGTAATTTATTAATCATTACCTCATATCAGTCTCATACTGAACGGCACAGACTTCTTGAATCTGCAAGAACCCCAGCCTTTTCTGATTATTCAGTTCTACACAAATTGATTGAATTATTTATTTACTAACTAACTAAATAATAACACAGACTACACATACACATTTACTTGAAAGAAAAGTCCCTAGTGGACTGACAAGATATGACGGCTTATTACACAGAGATGGAGAAAGGGGTGTGGAAAATAGAGAGATAGGGAGAAAGGAACATTTATCATTCATTTGGTAACTACGCTCACAGTAACCATATACTTTGCACACATGCCGCCGCCCATTTTGGTAAGAAATGCAATGCATTTATGTGTAGATGTTTTTATCTGTTCTCTCTCTGTTGAAACCAATCAAACTTTCTATGGGGAATGGCTCGATGGGTGTAAGGTTCTGGTTGTCCACCAGAGTTCACAATGTCCTTCTTCGTAGTTTTGGTCAAATTGAACAGATACTCAGTGATTGTCTGAGATGGGATTTCCTTCCTCCCCACCTTGTGTATTTAGTCAATGTTCTAGATCCGTTTACATGCACAGCTGCAGACTGTCAATGTTTTGCTCTAGTGAGTTTTTCTTCACATCGTGTTGAGTTTCAGAGTTTCCAACAACTCAACGTGTAGCCACGGCTTCACGTCTGCTGGTCTGAATGTTAACTCTTAGTGAGTCCTTTTAAGCACTGGTCGGAAAGGGCTGTTCCATCACAATGACACGCTCTTCTAACCTCATTCAGGGCGTGGCTTAGTTAATGTGCAAGGGACATGAAAACTATGATCTCGTTAGAACACTAAAATCACATTCCTATCTTAATAAAAATAGTTTAATCGTTCTTCATATTGTATTAACATCATATTAGATGGAAACTTAACAGCCAAAGGGGGTTTCCTTCCTAAGTTACAGTATTTGGTTAATACAGTTTTTAATAATATCACAAAATGAAATGCAATATGACATAACTATTTTTTAGATCCCCACTGACCATTCTTCTCATTCCTATCTTAGAAATATTGTTCCAATATTCACTTTTTTGGACGATATAGTTTTGGATCCTCGACCAGGAGAGTCATGGCTAGGTATCCCCTTTCCCCTTTCATGACAAGTGGTTTGGAAGGAATCAGTGACAGTGGCTAACTGCAAGCATTGCAAAGCAATCACTATCCTGCTATTCAGTGGAGTAGCTGTGTGGTCCCAAATCTGTGATTAAGGGGCTCTTTTCCAAGTTTAAAATGATAAACATTCAACATTGGCCATGCTGTCAATGAAGCATGATTTGTGCCTCTCTCACAACAACTGTTAACTCGGAACTGTGAAAACTTGACTTCAGTGAGTTCAAGACAACTGGGAAGTTGGGAATAAACGAGCTACGACTAGGAAAATATGTTTTGAACGGTCCTCCAACTCGGAATTGTAAATCCGGCTACTTTCTAGAGCTACGACCTGAAGATCAATGACATTATTATGATTCAACCTTGTTTTTTTCATTGTTCCCAGTTGTTTTGAAAGCATCATAAATCCAGAGAATGACAGACTTTGATGACAGAATTTGCCCACGAAGGACCGCCAAGCCACCTTCCTGTTCAAGTGAGATTAGCACAACAAGGTGGGTCCAAAAATGTATTGTATGCTGCTGCATAAATTATGTAATATGCCAGGGAGATATGAATACTGTAGCTAAGAAAGTAATACTAAGTGTATGTTGTGTAGTAATCTGTTAGTAGCCCATGTGCCTCACCCTAATAATTTGGTCTATTTACCCCTCTAAATTTCACCTACTGTTCTGACTTGGTGGTGCACATGTAGCCTATAACCTGTTTTTGAGAAATGTAATCATCGAATATTGTAAGAGCTTTCATTGTCTGCTTATATGCTCCCTTTATTTATCCTATGGTTCTGACTTGGTGTACAGGGAGAACACTGTAAGAAAGGCCCATGTTCTGAATTCTGTTGCTGTATATTTCAAAAGTGCTAAACAAATTATTATATTGACTATTGACTATATATTATATTCACTATACAAAGTTATATTGACTTTTAGCTCGCTCATTAATGTCTTAATAAAATTACGGATTGCCTCTTATCCGCTTGTCTTCCCCTTATGCTATAGTTTGTACATCTCAAATGTCATTAGAAACCCCATTTATTTAAGCAAGTCAGCTATATCAGCTATGTTTTTTAAGGTAATAAATTAGGCTGAATGAACTGTTTCGCTGCCAGACAAAGCTCCGCTGATAGCCAGGTGTTGCAGTTGTAAGATGTTTGGGACAGCTTTATGTAGGCCGTTTGTGGGCACCATTTGTCACCGTTATAGTGCAATTAATGTATTGTTTAGTGTTGTGTAGTTTTCTGGCATGCATCCAACCGATTTTCGCCCCACCAAGATTACATGCTAAAATTGCCACTAGTCATGCTGATAGCAGAGTCAGGATTTGGCGTTTAAAAATAAATATATATATTTCACCATTATTTAACCAGGTAGGCCAGTTGAGAACAAGTTCTCATTTACAACTGCGACCTGGCCAAGATAAAGCAAAGCAGTGCGACAATAAACAACAAAACAGAATTACACATGGGATAAACAAAAGTACAGTCTATAACACAATAGCACAAAAATTCAATATGCAATGTGTGCTAATGGAGTAAGGAGGTTAGGCCATAGTAGCGAAGTAATTACAATTTAGCAAATTAACCCTGGAGGAATAGATGTGCAGATGATGATGTGCAAGTAGAAATACTGGTGTGCAAAAAAAGAAAATACAAACAATATGGGGAGGAGGTAGGTAGTTGGATGGGCTATTTACAGATGGGCTGTGTACAGCTGCAGTTATCGGTAAGCTGCTCAGATAGCTGATGCTTAAAGTTAGTGAGGGAGAAATAAGTCTCAAACTTCAGCGATTTTTGCAATTCGTTCCAGTGATTGGCAGCAGAGAACTGGAAGGAAAGGCGGCCAAAGTAGGTGTTGGCTTTGGGGATGACCATTGAGATGCACCTGCTGGACTGCGTGCTACGGGTGGGTGTTGTTATGGTGACCAGTGAGCTGAGAAAAGGCGGAGCTTTACCTAGCAAAGACCTAAAGATGACCTGGAGCCAGTGGGTCTGGCGACGAATATGTAGCGAGGGTGGTATATTGGACTTTGGTGACAAAACAGATGACACTGTGATAGACTACATCCAGTTTGCTGAGTAGAGTGTTGGAGGCTATTTTGTAAATTACCTCGCCAAAGTCAAGAATCGGTAGCATAGTCAGTTTTACGAGGGCATGTTTGGCAGCGTGAGTGAAGGAGGCATTGTTGTGAAATAGGAAGCCGATTCTAGATTTATTTTTGGATTGGAGATGCTTAATATGAGTCTGGAATGAGAACTTACAGTCTAGCCAGACACCTAGGTATTTGTAGTTGTAGTGATGCTAGTTGTTCTTTCAGAACATCTGCTATCTGGATTTGGGTGAAGCAGAAGCTGGGGAGGCTTGGGGAAGTAGCTGCGGGGAGTGCAGAGCTGTTGAACGGGGTTGGGGTAGCCAGGATGAAAGCATGGCCAGCCGTAGAGAAATGCTTATTGAAATTCTCGATTATCATGGATTTATCGATGGCGACAGTGTTTCCTAGCCTCAGTGCATTAGGCAGCTGGGAGGAGGTGCTCTTATTCTCTATGGACTTTTGCTCCAAAACATTTCATGGAATAAATGTTGTGGATCTTAATGTTTTTCCTCATAATCCTGGACTATCGGACCACCATTTTATTACGTTTGCAATTGCAACAAATAATCTGCTCAGACCCCAACCAAGGATCATCAAAAGTCGTGCTATAAATTCACAGACAACACAAAGATTCCTTGATGTCCTTCCAGATTCCCTCTGTCTACCCAAGGACGCCAGAGGACAAAAATCAGTTAACCACCTAACTGAGGAACTCAATTTAACCTTGCGCAATACCCTAGATGCAGTTGCACCCCTAAAAACTAAAAACATTTCTCATAAGAAACTAGCTCCCTGGTACACAGAAAATACCCGAGATCTGAAGCAAGCTTCCAGAAAATTGGAACGGAAATGGCGCCACACCAAACTGGAAGTCTTCCGACTAGCTTGGAAAGACAGTACTGTGCAGTACCGAAGAGCCCTTACTGCTGCTCGATCATCCTATTTTTCTAACTTAATTGAGGAAAATAAGAACAATCCAAAATTCCTTTTTGATACTGTCGCAAAGCTAACTAAAAAGCAGCATTCCCCAAGAGAGGATGACTTTCACTTTAGCAGTGATAAATTCATGAACTTCTTTGAGGAAAAGATTATGATTATTAGAAAGCAAATTACGGACTCCTCCTTAAATCTGCGTATTCCTTCAAAGCTCAGTTGTCCTGAGTCTGCACAACTCTGACAGGACCTAGGATCAAGAGAGACGCTCAAG
Source organism: Oncorhynchus clarkii lewisi (assembly GCF_045791955.1). Taxonomy (NCBI): domain Eukaryota; kingdom Metazoa; phylum Chordata; class Actinopteri; order Salmoniformes; family Salmonidae; genus Oncorhynchus; species Oncorhynchus clarkii. The sequence continues at coordinate 39,004,198 of NC_092169.1, read as the reverse complement.
TGTTTTAGTACTATATCTCTTGACACAATGATGAAAAGAATCATGGCCTCTAAACCTTCAAGCTGCATACTGGACCCTATTCCAACTAAACTACTGAAAGAGCTGCTTCCTGTGCTTGGCCCTCCTATGTTGAACATAATAAACGGCTCTCTATCCACCGGATGTGTACCAAACTCACTAAAAGTGGCAGTAATAAAGCCTCTCTTGAAAAAGCCAAACCTTGACCCAGAAAATATAAAAAACTATCGGCCTGTATCGAATCTTCCATTCCTCTCAAAAATTTTAGAAAAGGCTGTTGCGCAACAACTCACTGCCTTCCTGAAGACAAACAATGTATTCGAAATGCTTCAGTCTGGTTTTAGACCCCATCATAGCACTGAGACGGCACTTGTGAAGGTGGTAAATGAAATTTTAATGGCATCGGACCGAGGCTCTGCATCTGTCCTCGTGCTCCTAGACCTTAGTGCTGCTTTTGACACCATCGATCACCACATTCTTTTGGAGAGATTGGAAACCCAAATTGGTCTACACGGACAAGTTCTGGCCTGGTTTAGATCTTATCTGTCGGAAAGATATCAGTTTGTCTCTGTGAATGGTTTGTTCTCTGACAAATCAACTGTAAATTTCGGTGTTCCTCAAGGTTCCGTTTTAGGACCACTATTGTTTTCACTATATATTTTACCTCTTGGGGATGTTATTCGAAAACATAATGTTAACTTTCACTGCTATGCGGATGACACACAGCTGTACATTTCAATGAAACATGGTGAAGCCCCAAAATTGCCCTTGCTAGAAGAATGTGTTTCAGACATAAGGAAGTGGATGGCTGCAAACTTTCTACTTTTAAACTCGGACAAAACAGAGATGCTTGTTCTAGGTCCCAAGAAACAAAGAGATCTTCTGTTGAATCTGACAATGAATCTTAATGGTTGTACAGTCGTCTCAAATAAAACTGTGAAGGACCTCGGCGTTACTCTGGACCCTGATCTCTCTTTTGAAGAACATATCAAGACCATTTCAAGGACAGCTTTTTTCCATCTACGTAACATTGCAAAAATCAGAGACTTTCTGTCCAAAAATGATGCAGAAAAATTAATCCATGCATTTGTCACTTCTAGGTTAGACTACTGCAATGCTCTACTTTCCGGCTACCCGGATAAAGCACAAAATAAACTTCAGTTAGTGCTAAATACGGCTGCTAGAATCCTGACTAGAACCAAAAAATGTGATCATATTACTCCAGTGCTAGAACCAAAAAATGTGATCATATTACTCCAGTCCTCTCTACACTGGCTTCCTGTCAAAGCAAGGGCTGATTTCAAGGTTTTACTGCTAACCTACAAAGCATTACATGGGCTTGCTCCTACCTATCTCTCTGATTTGGTCCTGCCGTACATACCTACACATACGCTACGGTCACAAGACGCAGGCCTCCTAATTGTCCCTAGAATTTCTAAGCAAACAGCTGGAGGCAGGGCTTTCTCCTATAGAGCTCCATTTTTATGGAACGGTCTGCCTACCCGTGTCAGAGACGCAAACTCGGTCTCAACCTTTAAGTCTCTACTGAAGACTCATCTCTTCAGTGGGTCATATGATTGAGTGTAGTCTGGCCCAGGAGTGGGAGGGTGAACGGAAAGGCTCTGGAGCAACGAACCGCCCTTGCTGTCTCTGCCTGGCCGGTTCCCCTCTTTCCACTGGGATTCTCTGCCTCTAACCCTATTACAGGGGCTGAGTCACTGGCTTACTGGGGCTCTCTCATGCCGTCCCTGGAGGGGGTGCGTCACCTGAGTGGGTTGATTCACTGATGTGGTCATCCTGTCTGGGTTGGCGCCCCCCCCTTGGGTTGTGCCGTGGCGGAGGTCTTTGTGGGCTATACTCAGCCTTGTCTCAGGATGGTAAGTTGGTGGTTGAAGATATCCCTCTAGTGGTGTGGGGGCTGTGCTTTGGCAAAGTGGGTGGGGTTATATCCTTCCTGTTTGGCCCTGTCCGGGGGTGTCCTCGGATGGGGCCACAGTGTCTCCTGACCCCTCCTGTCTCAGCCTCCAGTATTTACGCTGCAGTAGTTTATGTGTCGGGGGGCTAGGGTCAGTTTGTTATATCTGGAGTACTTCTCCTGTCCTATTCGGTGTCCTGTGTGAATCTAAGTGTGCGTTCTCTAATTCTCTCCTTCTCTCTTTCTCTCTCTCGGAGGACCTGAGCCCTAGGACCATGCCCCAGGACTACCTGACATGATGACTCCTTGCTGTCCCAAGTCCACCTGGCCGTGCTGCTGCTCCAGTTTCAACTGTTCTGCCTTATTATTATTCGACCATGCTGGTCATTTATGAACATTTGAACATCTTGGCCATGTTCTGTTATAATCTCCACCCGGCACAGTCAGAAGAGGACTGGCCATCCCACATATGCTCTCTTTAATTCTCTCTTTTTTTCTCTCTCTCGGAGGACCTGAGCCCTAGGACCATGCCCCAGGAATACCTGACATGATGACTCCTTGCTGTCCCCAGTCCACCTGACTGTGCTGCTGCTCCAGTTTCAACTGTTCTGCCTTATTATTATTCGACCATGCTGGTCATTTATGAACATTTGAACATCTTGGCAATGTTCTGTTATAATCTCCACCCGGCACAGCCAGAAAAGGACTGGCCACCCCACATAGCCTGGTTCCTCTCTAGGTTTCTTCCTAGGTTTTGGCCTTTCTAGGGAGTTTTTTCTAGCCACCGTGCTTCTACACCTGCATTGCTTGCTGTTTGGGGTTTTAGGCTGGGTTTCTGTACAGCACTTTGAGATATCAGCTGATGTACGAAGGGCTATATAAATAAATTTGATTTGATTTGATTTGATTTCCCAGACATGCCACTATGCAAATAATTTGCAATTAGTGACTCTTACATGTAATCCATATTATTTAAAGAAACAAACCTTTTGAGTGAGCAGAATTGAAAAAAGTATGTCACAATTGTGACATATGGGAACAAGCATTGCTCTGCCTGTAATACAATTAACAATCATTTACCCCTATTCCCCAGCCTCAGTATGTACACTATACAGTTGAAGTCAGAAGTTTACATACACTTAGGTTGGAGTCATTAAAACTCGTTTTTCAACCACTCCACAAATTTCTTGTTAACAAACTATAGTTTTGGGAAGTCGGTTAGTACATCTACTTTGTGCATGACACAAGTAATTTGTTCAACAATTGTTTACAGACAGATTATTTCACTTATAATTCACTGTATCACAATTCCAGTGAGTCAGAATTTTACATACACTAAGTTGACTCTGCCTTTAAACAGCTTGGAAAATTCCAGAAAAGGATGCCACGGATTTAGAAGCTTCTGATAGGCTAATTGACATCATTTGAGTCAATTGGAGGTGTACCTGTGGATGTATTTCAAGGCCTACCTTCAAACTCAGTGCCTCTTTGCTTGACATCATGGGAAAATCAAAAGAAATCAGACAAGACCTCAGAAAATAATTTGTAGACCTCCACAAGGCTGGTTCATCCTTGGGAGCAATTTCCAGACGCCTGAAATTACCACGTTCATCTGTACAAACAATAGTATGCAAGTATAAACACCATGGGACCACGCAGCCATCATACCGCTCAGGAAGGAGGCGCGTTCTGTCTCCTAGAGATAAACGCACTTTGGTGAGAAAAGTGCAAATCAATCCCAGAACAACAGCAAGGAAGGAAACGGGTACGAAAGTATCTATTTCAAACAGTAAAACGAGTCCTATATTGACATAACCTGAAAGGCCGCTCAGCAAGGAAGAAGCCACTACTCCAAAACCGCCATAAAAAAGCCAGCTACAGTTTGCAACTGCACATGGGGACAAAGATTGTACTTTTTGGAGAAATGTCCTCTGGTCTGATGAAACAAAAATAGAACTGTTTGACCATAATGACCATTGTTATGTTTGGAGGAACAAGGGGGATGCTTGCAAGCTGAAGAACACCATCCCAACCATGAAGCACAGGGATGATGGCAGCATCATGTTGTGGGGGTGCTTTGCTGCAGGAGGGACTGGTGCACTTCACAAAATAGATGGCTTCATGAGGAAGGACAATTATGTGGATTTATTGAAGCAGCATCTCAAGACATCAGTTAAAGCTTGGTCGCAAATGGGTCTTCCAAGTGGACAATGACCCCAACCATACTTACAAATTTGTGGCAAAATGGCTTAAGGACAACAAAGTCAAGGTATTGAAGTGGCCATCACAAAGCTCTAACCTCAATACCATTTGTAAATTTGTGGGCAGAACTGAAAATGCGTGTGTGAGCAAGGAGGCCTTACACACCTGACTCAGTTACACCAGCTCTGTCGGGAGGAATGGGCCAAAATTCATCCAATTTATTGTGGAAGGTTTCTGAAACGTTAAGTTAAACAAGTTAAGTTAAACAATTTAAAGAAATTAAAGGTGAAATAAATCCTTCTCTCTACTATTACTCTGACATTTTGCATTCTTAAAATAAACTGGTGATCCTAACTGACTAAGGGGTATGTAAACTTCTGACTTCAACTGTATATACAAAAGTATGTGGACACTCTTTCAAATTAGTGGATTTGGCTATTTCAGCCACACCCGTTGCTGACAAGTTTATAAAATTGAGCACACAGCCATGCAATCTTCATAGACAAACATTTGCAATATAATGGCCTTACTGAAAAGTTCAGTGACTTTCAACGTGGCACCGTCATAGGATTCCACCTTTCAAACAAGTCAGTTCGTCAAATTTCTGCCCTGCTAGTGCTGCCTCGGTCAACTGTAAGCACTGGTATTGTGACACTGTTCCAACTTTCTGGCAACAGTTTGGGGAAGGCCCTTTACTGTTTCAGAATGACAATGCCCTTGTCCACAAAGCGAGGTCCAAACAGAAATGGTTTGTGGAGATCGGTGCGGAAGAACATGACTGGCCTGCACACATCCTTGACCTCAACCCCATTGAACACATTTGGGATGAATTGGAACACAGACTGCGAGCCAGGCCTTATCGCCCAACATCAGTGTCCGACCTCACTAATGCTCTTGTGGCTGAATGGGAGTAAGTCCCCTCATTAATGTTCCAACATCTAGTGGAAAGCCTTCCCAGGAGAGTGGAGGCTGTTATAGCAGCAAAGGGGGTACCAACTCCACATTAATGTTAAGGATTTTGGAATGAGCAGGTGTCCACATCATGTAGTGTACACTACCGGTCAAAAGTTTTAGAACACTACTCATTCAAGGGTTTTCTTTATTTGTACTATTTTCTACATTGAAATAAGAACTATGAAATAACAAATATGGGATCATGTAGTAACCAAAAAAGTGTTAAACAAGTCTAAATATATTTTATATTTGAGATTCTTCAAATAGCCACCCGTTGCCTTGATGACAGCTTTGCACACTCTTGGCATTCTCTCAACCAGCTTCATGAGGTAGTCACCTGGAATGCATTTCAATTTACTTAAAAGTTAATTAATGGATTTTCTTTCCTTAATGTGTTTGAGCCAATCAGTTGTGTCTGGTAGGGGGGTATACAGAAGATAGCCCTATTTGGTAAAAGACCAAGTCCATATTATGGCAAGAACAGCTCAAATAAGCAAAGAGAAATGACAGTCCATCAATACTTAAAGACATGAAGGTCAGTCAATAAAGAAAATGTGAAGAACTTTGACAGTTTCTTCAAGTGCAGTCGCAAAAACCATAAAGCGCTATGATGAAACTGGCCACCAACATTTATGTACCTATATCCAACTATCCCTTGCACACCCAACCTTGTTAGTTGCATGTCTTAGTCCTGTGACATCTGACCTGTGTACCTTAACCAATTCACAGATAAAATCATGGAACAGTGCCATCACTCATTTGCCTCAGGCTCATTCACTTTTTTTCTACCACAAACTTGTTACCAGAAAGCAGTGTTGTAGTACTCGAGTCAGGGACTCGGACTTCACTGTGACGACCCTCCCACTCTGTCTGCCAAATTATTTATCTTTGCTCTTGTTTTCCTTAATAGGATGTCGGTAGGCGTAGCCGGGAGGGTCAGTGAAATGTGACAAACCTGGGCTTGGGTGTGTCCCGGGGATAAATACACCTTTCCCCCATACATTGAGGAGACTCTCTCCACGCAGACACACTCCTGTTTTTGGTTGTGGCATTTTGGGGCTTCTTTGAGTTTGTTTTGGCACCTCTAAACACCCCTCATTATCACCATCTATGCACGCATCCACTCACTTACACTGCTGACTACACACAACATTTCTACTTGGATATACAGTGCCTTGCGAAAGTATTCGGCCCCCTTGAACTTTGCGACCTTTTGCCACATTTCAGGCTTCAAACATAAAGATATAAAACTGTATTTTTTTGTGAAGAATCAACAACAAGTGGGACACAATCATGAAGTGGAACGACATTTATTGGATATTTCAAACTTTTTTAACAAATCAAAAACTGAAAAATTGGGCGTGCAAAATTATTCAGCCCCCTTAAGTTAATACTTTGTAGCGCCACCTTTTGCTGCGATTACAGCTGTAAGTCGCTTGGGGTATGTCTCTATCAGTTTTGCACATCGAGAGACTGACATTTTTTCCCATTCCTCCTTGCAAAACAGCTCGAGCTCAGTGAGGTTGGATGGAGAGCATTTGTGAACAGCAGTTTTCAGTTCTTTCCACAGATTCTCGATTGGATTCAGGTCTGGACTTTGACTTGGCCATTCTAACACCTGGATATGTTTATTTTTGAACCATTCCATTGTAGATTTTGCTTTATGTTTTGGATCATTGTCTTGTTGGAAGACAAATCTCCGTCCCAGTCTCAGGTCTTTTGCAGACTCCATCAGGTTTTCTTCCAGAATGGTCCTGTATTTGGCTCCATCCATCTTCCCATCAATTTTAACCATCTTCCCTGTCCCTGCTGAAGAAAAGCAGGCCCAAACCATGATGCTGCCACCACCATGTTTGACAGTGGGGATGGTGTGTTCAGCTGTGTTGCTTTTACGCCAAACATAACGTTTTGCATTGTTGCCAAAAAGTTCCATTTTGGTTTCATCTGACCAGAGCACCTTCTTCCACATGTTTGGTGTGTCTCCCAGGTGGCTTGTGGCAAACTTTAAACGACACTTTTTATGGATATCTTTAAGAAATGGCTTTCTTCTTGCCACTCTTCCATAAAGGCCAGATTTGTGCAATATACAACTAATTGTTGTCCTATGGACAGAGTCTCCCACCTCAGCTGTAGATCTCTGCAGTTAATCCAGAGTGATAATGGGCCTCTTGGCTGCATCTCTGATCAGTCTTCTCCTTGTATGAGCTGAAAGTTTAGAGGGACGGCCAGGTCTTGGTAGATTTGCAGTGGTCTGATACTCCTTCCATTTCAATATTATCGCTTGCACAGTGCTCCTTGGGATGTTTAAAGCTTGGGAAATATTTTTGTATCCAAATCCGGCTTTAAACTTCTTCACAACAGTATCTCGGACCTGCCTGGTGTGTTCCTTGTTATTCATGATGCTCTCTGCGCTTTTAACAGACCTCTGAGACTATCACAGTGCAGGTGCATTTATACGGAGACTTGATTACACACAGGTGGATTGTATTTATCATCATTAGTCATTTAGGTCAACATTGGATCATTCAGAGATCCTCACTGAACTTCTGGAGAGAGTTTGCTGCACTGAAAGTAAGGGGGCTGAATAATTTTGCACGCCCAATTTTTCAGTTTTTGATTTGTTAAAAAAGTTTGAAATATCCAATAAATGTCGTTCCACTTCATGATTGTGTCCCACTTGTTGTTGATTCTTCACAAAAAAATACAGTTTTATATCTTTATGTTTGAAGCCTGAAATGTGGCAAAAGGTCGCAAAGTTCAAGGGGGCCGAATACTTTCGCAAGGCACTGTAGTTTACTTTAAGAAATATGTTTGATTTCTTTATCTTTGCGTTGTCTCCCTCTTTGTTACGGGCTATGAGCCGGTTCGTAACAACTCTGATTCAAGTTACGGTTTTTGTGACTCGACTCTGACTCAACAGAGTCTTTCTCTCTTGCAAGATTCAATATGCTAGCTACAAGAGCAAATGTTACATAGCTACTGTATTAGCAGTCTAGCCTTACTTAGCTTTATACCTTACTAAATATAGCTTCAAAGATTATTGGGCCACAGCTTTTAGCACTGCCAAGTGACTTGGGACTCAACCTGGACCTGAGGTTTAGTGCATTGACTACATCACTGCCAGAAAGGATTTGATGGAACAATTGACATCCATTCAGACCCATTACCTGTATTAGCCTGGTACATCTTATTACTCAAATAAACCATGTAAATTCATGGGTATAAAGCTTAACTCATAAAACAGGTTTACCCTCGTGTCCAAGTCGCAACATTCATACAAACCAGGCCTACAACCCTGCACTTCTGCCGTAATATACCCATGCGAACCTGGTTTACACCTGTGGCTATGTACAATGCGTTGATAAAAACAGCTCTGCCATTGTAACTATTTAGTAAAACTCACATAAACCAGGGCTACACTTGTGCAAGAGACACTGAACAAAACTACTGACATTAAGTATATACGTTATTACACTAATTGAGTTTAAAGGTCTATACATTGCCAATTCCCCCTGAAATAACCAAATGAAATGTTTTAGTCAAAATCACTGATTTAAGCATATGTAAAGGCTAATAGTCATGGTAAAATCATCTGTAAGATCATCTTGATAAAGTATACCCATAACCCAAATTAACTTCAATCTACTGAAAAAAGAATCTGGTATGATTAAATATATACATTAACATAGAGCCACTGTATTGTCCTCCAAAAGTATGTGGACACCCCTTCAAATGAGTGGATTCAGCTATTCCTGCCACACCCGTTGCTGACAGGTGTATAAAATGGAGCACACAGCCATGTAATCGCCATAGACAAACATTGGCAGTAGAATGGCCATACTGAGGAGCTCAGTGATTTTCAACATGGCACCATCATAGGATGCCACCTTTCTAACAAATCAGTTCTTCAAATTTCTGCCCTGCTCTGCTAGAGCTGTCCCGGTCAACTGCTGTTATTGTGAAGTGGAAACGTCTAGGAGCAACAATGGCTCAGCCGCAGTGGTAAGCCACACAAGCTCAAAGAACAGGACCACGTAGCATGTAAAAAGTGTCTGTCCTCGGTTGCAACACTCACTAGAGTTCAAAACTGCCTCTGGAAGCAACGTTGGCACAATAACTGTTCGTTGGGAGATTCTTGAAATGGGTTTCCATGGCCGAGCAACCGCACAAGCATACCTGGAGTGGTATAAAGCTTGCCGCCATTGGACTTTGGAGCAGTGGAAACACGTTTTCTGGAGTGATGAATCAAGCTTCACCATCAGTTCAAAGAAGGCACTTTCCTGTTTCAGCATGACAAAGCCCCTGTGCACAAAGCGAGGTCCATACAGAAATGGTTTGTTGAGATCGGTGTGGAAGAACCTGACTAGCATGCAGAGCCCTGACCTCAACCCCATCTTACACCTTTTGGGATGAATTGGAACGCCGACTTCGAGACAGGCCTAATTGCCCAACATCAGTGCTCAACCTTACTAATGCTCGTGTGGCTGAATGGAAGAAAATCGCCGCAGCATTGTTCCAACATCTAATGGAAAGCTTTCCCAGAAGAGTGGAGGTTGTTATGGGGGGGGGGGGCGCAACTCCATATTATTGCCCATGGTTTTGGAATGAGATGTTCGACGAGCAGGTGTCCACATCATGACTAAAAGTATCTTTTCTCATTGGAAAACATACATTAGCCACCTGGCTACAATTCACTTGTATTTCCGGGAACAAATAACGTATCAACTATGTTATTTTGTTCAACATGGTCAGACGTAATCAAACACTTTTTCATGAAAGCGACATGAACAGATTAGGAGAAATAGAATTTCACACTATTGGACAATGTATCAAAACTTTTTCATGGATCAAAAGGTTTCATTTATTTTCATCTGGTAAGACATTAGGTCTATTTACAAGAGTAAAAAACTACTTATTCCACCTTTACGGTAGATATTCTTTATTCATTCATTTACATGAGCTATACAGTTCAAGATCCACGTAAAAATAGCAACAACTATAAATATTGGCAGTTGGTGTGATTACAACATAACTTCCTCAAAAGAACAATGACACAATTAGGATAATGACTGTTTCAGTTTGTTTGTTTTGAATGGACAGAGGCCTTTGTTGGGAGTTAATATCACATGTGAAATAAAGTTGAAAGGCTTTAGATCTCGTCAACGAAGGGCGTCTTGATGAGGTTTCCACTGGAAGCCATGGACTTCTTGCCTGAAACAAACTTATTTGCAGCCTGAGAGAACAAGGAAAACACATTACATTTAGTAGACATTCTTATCCACAGCGACTTATACATTTTTCATACTTTTTCTGTACTGGTCCCCCGTGGAAATCAAACCAAGAACCTTGGTGTTGCAAGCACCATGCTCTATCAACTGAGCCACACGGGACCATCTAAGCAGAAAAACTAACAAACAAGGAAAACACTCCTAATGTGCTGTACAAGTCAAGAGTGAGCTGCAGCAAAGACTAATATAGAAATACACTGCTCAAACACTGCTCAAATAAATACAATACAACAAATAAACAAATAAATACACTTAAACAACACAATGTATCTCCAAGTCAATCACACTTCTGTGAAATCAAACTGTCCACTTAGGAAGCAACACTGATTGACATTTCACATGCTGTTGTGCAAATGGAATAGACAACAGGTGGAAATTATAGGCAAATAGCAAGACACTCCCAATAAAGGAGTGGTTCTGCAGGTGGTGACCACAGACCACTTCTCAGTTCCTATCCTTCCTGGCTGATGTTTTGGTAACTTTTGAATGCTGGCGGTGCTTTCACTCTAGTGGTAGCATGAGACGGAGTCTACAACCCACACAAGTGGCTCAGGTAGTGCAGCTCATCCAGGATGGCACATCAATGCGAGCTGTGGCAAGAAGGTTTGATGTGTCTGTCAGCGTAGTGTCCAGAGCATGGAGGCGCTACCAGGAGACAGGCCAGTACATCAGGAGACGTGGAGGAGGCCGTAGGAGGGCAACAACCCAGCAGCAGGACCGCTACCTCCGCCTTTGTGCAAGGAGGAGCAGGAGGAGCACTGCCAGAGCCCTGCAAAATGACCTCCAGCAGGCCACAAATGTGCATGTGTCTGCTCAAACGGTCAGAAAGGCTCCATGAGGGTGGTATGAGGGCCCGACGTCCACAGGTGGGGGATGTGCTTACAGCCCAACACCGTGCAGGACGTTTGGCATTTGCCAGAGAACACCAAGATTGGCAAATTCGCCACTGGCACCCTGTGCTCTTCACAGATGAAAGCAGGTTCGCATTGAGCACATGTGACAGACATGACAGAGTCTGGAGACGCCGTGGAGAACGTTCTGCTGCCTGCAACATCCTCCAGCATGACCGGTTTGGCGGTGGGTGAGTCATGGTGTGGGGTGGCATTTCTTTGGGGGGCCTCCATGTGCTCGCCAGAGGTAGCCTGACTGCCATTAGGTACCGAGATGAGATCCTCAGACCCCTTGTGAGACCATATGCTGGTGCGGTTGGCCCTGGGTTCCTCCTAATGCAAGACAACGCTAGACCTCATGTGGCTGGAGTGTGTCAGAAGTTCATGCAAGAGGAAGGCATTGATGCTATGGACTGGCCCGCCCGTTCCCCAGACCTGAATCCAATTGAGCACATCTGGGAAATCATGTCTCGCTCCATCCACCAACGCCAAGTTGCACCACAGACTGTCCAGGAGTTGGCGGATGCTTTAGTCCAGGTCTGGGAGGAGATCCCCCAGGAGACCATCCGCCACCTCATCAGGAGCATGCCCAGGTGTTGTAGGGAGGTCATACAGGCACGTGGAGGCCACACACACTACTGAGCCTCATTTTGACTTGTTTTAAGGACATTACATCAAAGTTGGATCAGCCTGTAGTGTGATTTTCCACTTTAATTTTGAGTGTGACTTCAAATCCAGACCTCCATGGGTTGATACATTTGATTTCCATTGATAATTTGTGTGATTTTGTTGTCAGCACATTCAACTATGTAAAGAAAAAAGTTTTCAATAAGAATATTTCATTCATTCAGATCTAGGATGTGTTATTTTAGTGTTCCCTTTATTTTTTTGAGCAGTGTATATGAACTTCCACTTGAATTTTCACTTAGTCTTCAATTGACATCAATACATGAGTAAGTGAAAATTCAACTTCAGCGGAAGATAATATTCGCCCCAAAGTGAATAAACTTACGTTGGCGACATCAGTTGCGGAGACGGAGTCGATCTTCTGTGCGATGGCCTCGGGGGAGTGGTAGACGGCCCCGGACAGAGCCTGTGAACCCATGGCGTCTAACAAACCCTCTGAGCTCTCCAACGACATCAGGTACTCAGCCTTCAGCTGGGTCCTACAAAAACAGATACACCTTAAGTCAACCTCTTCAAAGTCCCTTCCATTGCAATACTTTTCTTGATTTTATCTACTCAAATTCTATATTCAAGTTTCTAAGTCTGTGTGTTAGCTTACTTGGCGCGGGTCAGGTCAGCTTCTGAGACTCCTCCTGTAACAGCCTTCACCTGGCTAATAGCTGCCTTGATCACCTGGATAGGAGGACAGGGATAGGTCAATCGATTAATCAATGGGAGGTCAAAGTTCATCTTCATTATGATCTTTCCTCATCCTAAATTAATGATCTTACATTCCATTCTATGTAAAAGCAACTATCCCTCACAGGGTGCATAGGACTAATTAGTAACGGCTTCAAAAAGCTGTTGTGAAGAGGATCAATTAATCTTTATCAATTCTTATACAATGTACGTTATCAGTGGAAATGTAAGAGACATCATACTCACGTCACCAGCTGCTGCAGACTGGGAGATGGTGTAGACTCCAAACAGGCCAGAGTCAGAGTAGTTGGAATTGAAAGCAGAGGCCTAAAAGGAGGGGACACCAGAGGAGAATGACTGCATGACAGAAATCTATTCTGCACAAAACTCTTCTACCCAAAGACTTCTCCACATACTGCATTCCCCTCTTGTAGAATGCCCAGCTATAAAAACACAATCTGATCTGCTGATTATGTCACCCACGTCGAAGGGGTCTGCAGTAGCCTTAGCGACGCCCTGGAAGAGTTTGGAAGTGGGGCTGGAGCCTCTCTTGATGTGTGGCCCCGCCCCCAGGACGTGCTGTAGTACAGAGAAGGCCATAGCCTCGTCTGTGCCCACCGCTGCCCCCTCAGACACCACCACAGAGTGCACCAGGCTGGACCCGTTCTGCACCCGCACCTCGCCTAGAGAGAAAAAAGAAAGGAAGCAGGGAGAAACCTCATTAGAATTCAGGAAATTTCCCAGGAAAATGACATTTAATGCATGGGGAGCCAACCCTCTTCTTGCAGATAGTGGTCATCTCAGCCCCTCTGGAATAAGGGTCTTACCACCGCGGTACTGAGCCTTTGTCCCAGCAGTGCCCATCCCACTGCGGATGTTGAGGAACTGCTCTCCCACCTGCTTCAGAACATTGTGGTCCACACCTGAACAGATAGAATGTATATGAAAACACAATATCCTTTTCAAAATGATCTTAACACACATGGCCATCAAGTCATTTGATTAAAAATGTGTTTTATTAGAAATACACATTAAAAACTTACCAAGCCCAACCAGAGCCATTCTTGCACTTGTGAAATTGTTCTGGATAAAATTGTGCATCTGCAGAGAAACAGAGGGTTAATGAAAAATTCAACCGTAGTGCAGCACTTCCTGAAGTAGTACAACCCTGCATGTTCAACTGGAGAGGAAGATGAACACCCATAGCATTAGCCCAAACGAATTAATAGTGCTGTACAGTAGAACATGCTAGGACCAGGATGTTGAGTGTCTTACATGGTCAGAATCGACCTGGCTAACCATGTAGTCTGGGCAGTAGAGGGAGTTGGACAGGGCGTTCTTGTAAGCAGCTCCATGTAGACCCTCAATCACACCTGAGGAACAGATCCACAATATGCTTCAGCTGCAGTGTGATGGTGACAATTTGCAATCTTTTAACATGTAGCATGATACTATTATCCAGCGATATTAACAGAAAGCGCATTCAAATAATCAAACTGAAACAACCAGTGTGTGTGTTCTCACCCATCTGGGGGGTCTGCGCAGCTAGGGCCTTGTCCATCTTGACCCTGGGGGTGAGGTCCGACACCTCCCACGGCCTGAACTCTGGGGCTGTGGTCACATTGATCAGATACTCCATCACCGTGTCACTGCATTAGACCACACAGAAATTACAATGATAGCAAATTATTTGGTATTTTATATTGCGATACTGGTATTGTCACAGCTCTACTATGCGTACACAAACATAGATCTGAATATGGTGAATAAATTGCTGTCATTCTTTGTGTACGCATAGTAGGGCTGTGACAATATCAGTATCGGAATATAAAAGAACAAAAACACTTTTTGGTCTTTAAAAAAAACTGCTGTATGTGATATAGCTGGGAAAATAAATAAATGTGACTCTGGATGACAACAATGATATTTGTTCCCAACATTAGGTCTGTTTTCATAAAGAAGTTAAATCCACTTCGTGTTTTGTTTCCCTGCCACAACACTAGGGAGTATCATGATACTGGTATAGTCTCGAGGTCGACCGATTCATCGGAATGGCCGATTAATTAGGGCCGATTTCAAGTTTTCATAACAATCGGAAATCGGTATTTTTGGGCGCCGATTTTTTAAATACCTTTATTTAACTATGCAAGTCAGTTAAGAACACATTCTTATTTTCAATGATGGCCTAGGAACGGTGGGTTAACTGCCTTGTTCAGGGGCAGAACGACAGATTTTCACCTTGTCAGCTCGGGGGGATCCAATCTTGCAACCTTACAGTTAACTAGTCCAACGCAATAACGACCTGCCTCTCTCTGGTTGCACTCCACAAGGAGACTGCCTGTTACGCGAATGCAGTAAGCCAAGGTAAGTTGCTAGCTGGCATGAAACTTTTCTTATAAAAAACAATCAATCATAATCACTAGTTAACTACACATGATTGATGATATTACTAGATATTATCTAGCGTGTCCTGCATTGCATATAATCTGACTGAGCATACAAGCATACAAGTATCTAAGTATCTGACTGAGCGGTGGTAGGCAGAAGCAGGCGTGTAAACATTCATTCAAACAGCACTTTCGTGCGTTTTGACAGCAGCTCTTCGTTGTGCGTCAAGCATTGCGCTGTTTATGACTTCAAGCCTATCAACTCCCGAGATGAGGCTGGTGTAACCGAAGTGAAATGGCTAGCTAGTTGTGCGCGCTAATAGGGTTTCAAACGTCACTCGCTCTGAGCCTTCTAGTAGTTATTCCCCTTGCTCTGCATGGGTAACGCTGCTTCGATGGTGGCTGTTGTCGTTGTGTTACTGGTTCGTGCCCAGGGAGGAGCGAGGAGAGGGACGGAAGCTATACTGTTACACTGGCAATACTAAAGTGCCTATAAGAACATCCAATAGTCAAAGGTTCATGAAATACAAATGGTATAGAGGGAAATAGTCCTATAATTCCTAGAATAACTACAACCTAAAACTTCTTACCTGGGAATATTGAAGACTCATGTTAAAAGAAACCACCAGCTTTCATATGTTCTCATGTTCTGAGCAAGGAACTGAAACATTAGCTTTCTTACATAGCACATATTGCACTTTTACTTTCTTCTCCAACACTTTGTTTTTGCATTATTTAAACCAAATTGAACATGTTTCATTATTTACTTGAGGCTAAATTGATTTTATTGATGTATTATATTAAGTTAAAATAAGTGTTCATTCAGTATTGTTGTAATTGTCATTATTACAAATATATATAAAAAATAAAATAAAAATAATTTAAAAAATGGCCGATTATTCTGCATCTGCCTTTTTGGTCCTCCAATAAATCAGTATTAAAAAATCATAATCGGTCGACCTCTAGTATGGTCCCAGCCATAATACAGAGGTACGCTTTAAGCAAGCATCACTTACATGTGGTCTCTGAGACAGTCAAACGAGTAGATCATGTTCTCTCTGGATGACGTCACGCTGCATAGAAAACACACAAAGATAAACACTATGTCATCCATGGCAGTGGTACAGTCAGTCAGAAAATATGTTAAGTATCCCAAACAATAGAAAACAAAGATATGTCTAGTTGTCTTTTGGCTCGTGAGGATGTAAACACTCATTCACAGGCTCTGAAGACTACTGACCTTAGACTGCCTCCCACTGCCTCCACACCACGACAGATCCTGAAGGCTGAAGCACCTTTGGTAGTCTAGAAAAGAGAAACAGAGATTGGGATTAACCACATGACTAGTTCCTACACAGTATTGAGTACATTGAAGCTCCTGTCTACATCATGTTGATGAACCAGAACCAGGCGTACCAGGTTGGCAGCCAGACGGAGCAGGTGGGTGACTCCCTGGTTCTCTGGGGACTCATAGCGACAGCCAGCCTTCACAAACACACCGATCCTGGAACCTGGGGAGTAGTTGTCCAACGAGGCTATCATCAGACCGCTGGGCAGTTTGGTCACCTGCAAGAGAAATATCAGTTAGCATCACACCTTGGTGGTGTTTTATGCATTTAAGATGTCAGAAAATGTTAACAGAGCAGTGTAGTATAACATATTTTAGCTCCAACTTCTGTTATAGCATGTCCATATACAAGGCAACAAATGGGTGGGAAGCAAAGCATCAAATCCCAAACACCTTTTTACCTAGTTTTACTTCAACTATTAAAAATGTAATCAGCATGAAATTTGACTGGGGGTTTGTAACACTAGAGATATTTTATGTGGAATAATATCTCAAAGGAACAAAGTACGTAAACACACAGGAGATAGAGCTGGGCAGAGGACACAATCTCCACCCCCTAAATCACCACATACATGGACATCCTGGTATGAATGGGCAGCCCCTGTGGAGACCCTGATACCCGACAGAGGCTGAGTCAAGGGCTGCATAGAAGCGTCTCTGTGAGGAGAGAGAGACATGTCAACACCCACTGACCTGCACCTCCTGCGGCTGAAACTTTACGTGCTCCGCGGAGACATCCAATTTACGGGCCACCTGGGCTGCGTAAAGCCTTGTCTGTAATGCAGAAAAGATACAAGGTGACTTCATATCCTACTAGGGTGTTATGGTGGGTCTGGACTTCGGATAGAGAGAACTTATGAGATTATTAAGAATCATAGACAGAGAACGATGGTTGAATGCTGGCTGGACAGACGTGGATGGACCTTATGGGGGGCACACCTGCATAATAATATTCAAATGTTGTAATGTTGAATAAGAAGGTTCTGTTTCCATTCAAAGGTGCAGCCCTGCCACTCATTTGTTTTGGAGGACTGAGGAAGAGGGTCATGGCAAGTGCTAAATCAAAGAATAGAATTATGCACCATGTTGGAGCAGGATGAAGCTTGAGCAAGGATAAACTTGGCTGTAAGATTGTAACGTTATGTCCTGATGAATTAACCCAAGACAGTGCGTGCCAGCTATTTGCATTATAGTGCAAGGTCGAGGGCACATGACCATCGTCTATGAACTACATTTGACTTTAGATGGAGAATCAAAAGGCTTGTCGACACATCCAACGTCCGTTATCCTCTGTATGATCTGAGCTTTTGATTGGTCAGACCGATAGACGAATTTAACAACACTTTGACAGCGGGGATAGCGTAGATGTCTCCTTCTTCTAATATAGAACCACAACTTTTAACCCACTGCCAAACGTTGAGGTTGGGTTCATCCAACATCAGCAGGCCATGTATCTAACGGGTCGTGCTAATGTTAGCTGGCGACCGCGCAAGCATGCTAGCTAGTGCCATCATTACACAGCTTGCAGAGCAGGCACCTTTCTCGCCAAACAAGCCATACAATCTCTTAGTACTATCGGAAACCAAAATCCGTCTCCTGAATAGTCAACTATTCAGATTTCTTACCGACAGCTTACTTATTCCCCGAATCCCCTTCATCTCCCCTCTATCCTTCAGCCAGGACGATTAAATATGGCTGACCTAGGAAGTCCTAGCCAGAGTTCCCAGCGCGCCACATTTTTCCTAGATTTTTTTTGTGCACTAACGAATGCTGTTGATGCACGTCACCACCTACCGTCCAAGGGGACACCGTTTAAAATATAGTAAACAGATTTTGATCTGTTCTGCAGGGTTCTACAATTTTTTTTCCACATTTCGTGAAAATGCACAACATGCAAATTGAATTACATTGAAAATAACTGTGACTACTGGCTGCGGAAACAAAACCAAAGCAAAAAGAAGAACATGGGCGGGACAATTTGGGCTCAAACAACGCACTTCCTGTCCAGTTCAGCGAGCAGAGCCCTCGTATACGAATGCGTTCCACACTCAATCTCACACACGTGATGTTACCGCTGTGCTATTATTGTTACAAAGTAGTTGCATGTAGAAGTTCCTCGAGCTTTTGAGAACACAAACGGTCGTATCAACAGAAATAATTATTTTGGGATTTACCGAAACCTTAATCGCAGGCGATATAGTCCTCCGTGAAGCGTTCGCCGAGAGGACAAATATCAGAAATAAACACAAGTAATCATGGTGAGTGTTTGAATAAACTGCTTCGGTTAGATTTGCTAGCTAACTAACGGTAGCTGGATACCGCTAATATCGTAGCTAGTTAATTGATAAGGATAGCGTTGTTTCGTTCTCTGCCAGTCAGTTTCCACATCTAACTGTTTTGTGTTTCTTTTCAGACTGAAGCTGAAGTGAATCCCAAGGCCTACCCCCTGGCCGACGCCACACTGTCCAAAACCATCCTGGACCTCGTTCAGCAAGCCTCCAACTACAAACAGTTGAGGAAAGGGGCCAATGAGGGTAAGGGAATATGACACAATGAGTAATAGCAAATTGGTAATATATCGATAATAAATGTACCCTATCCTTTCTGTGAGAAGCATTACACTAGCGTCCAAGACATCTGGCTATATGGTACAAGCAAGCTGGTCTCATAGACTGGACGTAACACAGTACACGAAAATATGTATATGTTACGTCTAGTATGGTTATGTAAGACCCGTTACTTAAGGCAACATTTGAAAGGACGGTGGATGGGTGGGCACAACATGAAAGTCCATCTTGTTTTACCTTACGTTATTTGGAGTTACATTGTTATTGATTACTGCATTGTTGTGTTTAGAACTTGCATGAAAGGCATGCCACTGTACTTGTACATGTGACATTTGAAACAACCCAAAGGTTGTGCGTTTGAATTGCATCGCTGACAACTTTAGGTATTTAGTAACTACTTTGTAGCTGCTTGGCAACTACTTACTACCATTTAGACCTTTGCAGCTACTTAGCTTGATGGCTACCCCAAACCTAGCCCTTGATCATGACTCTAGGGGAGAGTTTTGTTAATAGCCGTGACGCTCAGGTCTGAACATTAACTCGCATCACTTGTGGGATGGTTTTGGAAGCTTAAGGACCTTATCTTTCATATTGGCTGAAAAATAAAATGATAATATTTTCCCAAGATGGCATAGCAGTCAGACGTCCGTCTTGTCCCGTCCCGTGTATATATATATATTTACATATTTTCTTCTGATATCTTTTTTAGACATTCTTTTTCAAAAAATCTCAACTTCAAAACACTCCTGCAACACTCACCAATTAAATTTTTTTTTAAAAAAGTATTATTCACCTCAAATCTGAAATCCACAATAGAAGTTGGCCAGAAGTTGGCCAGTTTACTGGCTAACCTTATTATTCAGCTAACCACTGTTCGTGGTCATTAGCTATCCTTTAGCTCAAAAAGCTTTCGCCAGTTTTGTACAACGCGACTCAAACCAGAGCATACCGGACCTATTTTCTCTCCATATCCCCGGATTTCTACTGCAAGCTCTGGACATTTACACCTGGATCTTGCAGCTTGCAGGTCCCCTCTACCACACAGAACCCCACTAATCTACCGACAGAAACGCACGAGGTGGCTAAAAACAGACCTCCATCCTCTGCCAGCTTGCTACAGATGGCCCGGCTAGCTGTCTGAATCGCCGTGACCCCAACCAACCTCACTACTCACTGGACCCTTATGATCACTCGGCTATGCATGCCTCTCCTTAATGTCAATATGCCTTGTCCATTGCTGTTCTGGTTAGTGTTTATTGGCTTATTTCACTGTAGAGCCTCTAGCCCTGCTCATTATACATTATCCAACCTTTCAGTTCCACCACCCACACATGCGATGACATCATCTGGTTTCAATGATGTTTCTAGAGACAATATCTCTCTCATCATCACTCAATGCCTAGGTTTACCTCCACTGTATTTACATCATACCATACCTTTGTCTGTACATTATACCTTGAAGCTATTTTATCGCCCCCAGAAACCTCCTTTTACTCTCTGTTCCGGACATCCTCAACGACCAATTCTCATAGCTTTTAGCCGTACCCTTATCCTACTCCTCTGGTGATGTAGAGGTGAATCCAGGCCCTGCAGTGCCTAGCTCCACTCCACTATTCCCCAATCGCTCTCTTTTAATGACTTCTGTAACTGTAATAGCCTTGGCTTCATGCATGTTAACATTAGACGCCTCCTCCCTAAGTTTGTTTTATTCACTGCTTTAGCACACTGCCAATTCGGATGTCCTAGCTGCGTCTGAATCCTGGCATAGGAAGACCACCAAACTCTCTGAAATCTCCATCCCTAACTACAACATTTTCAGACAAGATAGAACAGCCAAAGGGGGCGGTGTTAGCCTGCAGAGTTCTGTCCTACTATCCAGGTCTGTACCCAAACAATTTGAACTTCTACTTTTAAAAATCCAACTCTATAAAAACAAGTCTCTCACCGTTGCCGCCTGCTATAGACCACCCTCTGCCCCCAGCTGTGCTCTGGACACCATATGTGAACTGATTGCCCCCCATCCATCTTCAGAGCTCGTGCTGCTAGTTGACCTAAACTGGAACATGCTTAACACCCCAGCCATCCTACAATCTAAGCTTGATGCCCTCAATCTCACACAAATTATCAATGAACCTACCAGGTACCACGCCAAAGCCCTAAACACGGGCACCCTCATAGATATCATCCTAACCAACTTGCCCTCTAAATACACCTGTGCTGTCTTCAACCAAGATCTCAGCGATGACTGCCTCATTGCCTGCATCCGTAATAGGTCAGCGGTCAAACGACCTCCACTCATCACTGTCAAACGCTCCATGAAATACTTCAGTGAGCAGGCCTTTCTAATCGACCTGGCCCGGGTATCCTGGAAGGATATTGACCTCATCCCGTCAGTAGAGGATGCCTGGTTGTTATTTTTTTTAAATGCCTTCCTCACCATCTTAAATAAGCATGCCCCATTCAATAAATGTATAACCAGGAACAGATATGGCCCTTGGTTCTATCCAGACATGACTGCCCTTAACCAACACAAAAACATCCTATGGCGTTCTGCATTAGCATCAAACAGCCCCCGTGATATGCAACTTTTCAGGGAAGTTAAAACCAATATACACAGGCAGTTAGAAAAGCCAAGGCTAGCTTTTTCAATCAGAAATTTGCTTCCTGCAACACAAACTCAAAAAGTTCTGGGACATTGTAAAGTCCATGGATAATAAGAACACCTCCTCCCAGCTGCCCACTGCACTGAGGATAGGAAACTCTGTCACCACCGATAAATCCACTATAATTGAGAATTTCAAGAAGCATTTTTCTACGGCTCGCCATGCTTTCCACCTGGCTACCCCTACCCCGGTCAACAGCACTGTACCCACCCACAGCTACTAGCCCAAGCCTTCCCCATTCTCCTTCTCCCAAATCTAGTCAGCTGATGTTCTAAAAGTGCTGCAAAATCTGCACCCCTACAAATTAGCCAGGTTAGACAATCTGGACCCTTTCTTTCTAAAATGATCTGCCGAAATTGTTGCAACCCCTATTACTAGCCTGTTCAGCCTCTCTTTCGTGTCGTCTGAGATTCACAAAGATTGGAAAGCAGCTGCGGTCATCCCCCTTTTCAAAGGGGGGACATTCTTGACCCAAACTGCTACAGACCTATATCTATCCTACCCTGTCTTTCTAAGGTCTTCAAAAGCCAAGTCAACAAACAGATTATCGGCCATTTCGAATCCCACTGCACCTTCTCCGCTATGCAATCTGGTTTCAGAGCTGGTCATGGGTGTACCTCAGCCACGCTCAAGGTCCTAAACAATATCTTAACCGCCATTGATAAGAAACAATACTGTGCAGCTGTATTCATTGACCTGGCCAAGGCTTTTGACTCTGTCAATCACCACATCCTCATCGGCAGACTCAATAGTCTTGGTTTCTCAAATGATTGCCTCGCCTGGTTCACCAACTACTTCTCTGATAGAGTTCAGTGTGTCAAATCAGAGGGCCTGTTGTCCGGGCCTCTGGCAATCTCTATGGGGGTGCCACAGGATTCAATTCTTGGGCAGACTCTCTTCTCTGTAAACATCAGTGATGTCGCTCTTGCTGCTGGTGAGTCTCTGATCCACCTCTACACAGACGACACCATTCTGTATACTTCTGGCCCTTCTTTGGACACTGTGTTAACAACCCTCCAGATGAGCTTCAATGCCATACAACTCCTTCCATGGCCTCCAACTGCTCTTAAATACAAGTAAAACCAAATGCATGCTCTAAAACCGATCGCTGCCTGCACCTGCCCGTCCAGCGTCACTACTCTGGACGGTTCTGACTTAAATATGAATATGTGGACAACAAGAATATGTGGACAACTACAAATACCTAGGTGTCTGGTTAGACTGAACGCTCATTCTAGACTCACATCACCAATCCAAAGTTAAATCTAGAATTGGCTTCCTAGTTCGCAACAAAGCATCCTTCACTCATGCTGCCAAACACCCTTGTAAATCTGACCATCCTACCGATCCTCGACTTCAGCGATGACATTTACAAAATAGCCTCCAATACCCTGCTCAATAAATTGGATGCAGTCTATCACAGTGCCATCCGTTTTGTCACCAAAGACCCACATACTACCCACCACTGCGACCTGTACGCGGTCATTGGCTGGCCCTCGCTTCATACTCGTCGCCAAACCCACTGGCTCCAGGTCATCTACAAGACCCTGCTAGGTAAAGTCCCCCCTTATCTCAGCTCGCTGGTCACCATAGCAGCACCCACCTGTAGCACGCACTCCAGCAGGTATATCTCTCTGGTCACCCCCAAAACCAATTCTTCCTTTGGCCGCCTCTCCTTCCAGTTCTCTGCTGCCAATGACTGGAACGAACCACAAAAATCTCTGAAACTGGAAACACTCATCTCCCTCACTAGCTTTAAGCACCAGCTGTCAGAGCAGCTCACAGATTACTGCACCTGTACATAGCGCATCTATAATTTAGCACAAACAACTACCTCTCCCCCTACTGTATTTAGTTATTTTGCTCCTTTGCACCCCATTATTCCCCTCTCTACCTTGCACATTCTTCCACTGCAAATCTACCATTCCAGTGTTTTACTTGCTATATTGTATTTACTTTGCCACCATGGCCTTTTTCTTTTTTGCCTTTACCTCCCTTATCTCACCTCTTTTTCTCACATTGTATATAGACTTATTTTTCTGTATGTTTGTTCTACTCCATGTGTAACTCTGTGTTGTTATATGTGTCAAACTGCTTTGCTTTATCTTGGCCAGGTCGCAATTGTAAATGAGAACTTGTTCTCAACTTGCCTACCTGGTTAAATAAAGGTCAAATAAATTAATGCACACCTTTTTATAGGGTTAGAGTTCCCCCTCTGCCATATTTCAATTGTATTTATTTTATTTAACCTTTTAATTAGGTGAGTCAGTTAAGAACAAATTCTTATTTAAATTGACGGCCTAGGAACTGCCTTGTTCAGCTCGGGGATTCGATCTAGCAACATTTTGGTTTCTGGCCCAATGCTCTAACCACTAGGCTACCTGCCGCCACTAGGCTATGTTGCAGCACTTGTTTACGGAAAACAGACAGCACCTAGTCGACTACCTAGGCTAATTAGCTATCTGTGTCTCCGAACACCAGTGTAAATGGAAGATGGACAACTTTTTTTGGGGGGGGACAACAACACAAACATGTTGTCACTGAAAAATACTGTCGGCTGCAACTGTTAAAACAGTGTACAGTAATTATGTATTTAGCATTTGTGAAATTATTTTGGTGTGATATGAAAGAGGGATGTATATTTCTAGAACCGTACAGTAATTGAGATCAGATTAACGTTTAGATGGAGTATTTGTCTTTTTTGGCTTCCAGAGCCAATTCGCCCTTTAAACTGAAAATGTAAGATCCTTGGACTAAAAGCTTCCGCATGCTTTGGTTCGGCTGGCACCTAGGCCAACTCTGTTATGTGAACCGAACGAGTGTGCTTGCATTTATTCAACTTTCGCTTAAACTGAGTGACAACGGTACTGTTTGTCCATCTTGAGATGTCTTAGCCAGTATACACTTCCTCAAAATGGAATTAATTGAACTCAAATCTTTCATTCATTTAGATTTTCTTTTGCAGAGATCTTGGTCATGTAATTTTACATCAAACTAAGGTGTTTGGTGCAGTATTTCTCAAGCTAGACTTGTTTATATGCTAATTTTATATCGCTAAATAACAGCACTTCATTGACGAATCCCTACTGTTGACCAGTCACCGACGACTGGGTATAGAATTCCAAACTGCTTGCTGGAAGCCTAAAGAAACAAACAAATGTTACGAAATATTGTCATATATGCACAAACTGTTTTGAACTGTTTCAGATGGGAAGGCCTTAAGGATTACCGTGCTCTCCTTTAGTCAATACTGGGTTAACCCCTAGCCTTAACCATAACATTTACCCTTAGCCTGGCTAATATTAGCCACAATTAATTGGAATTTGTAACATTGCAAATTCTTAATATATCGTATGAAATGGATGGACATCCACAAATTAATACATACGATACCAATGTAACATATCAAACTAATTTAAGTGTCCCAGATTTGTTTACTATGTTACGTCTACCCCTGAATGGAGGTTGTGTGCTTGGTCTCAGACCACTGATTAGATGTTTCAAATCCTGCTCCGATTACGACCGTAATCACTACACGTTATCTATGGGGGTCTCATTCTGCACTATTAATCTATCAAAGACATGTCATTAATCCTTGAATCTTGTCTACCCTCTTCCAGCCACCAAGACATTGAACCGTGGTATTTCCGAGTTTATTGTGATGGCTGCTGATGCTGAGCCACTGGAGATCATCCTCCACCTGCCACTGCTCTGCGAGGACAAGAATGTCCCCTACGTGTTTGTGCGATCCAAGCAGGCCCTGGGGCGCGCCTGTGGGGTCTCCCGCCCGGTCATCGCCACCTCGGTCACCATCAAGGAGGGTTCTCAGCTGAAGCCCCAGATCCAGTCTACCCAGATGGCCATTGAGAGACTGCTGGTCTGATCTGGTTACTTATCTGCTCTGTTTGTATTGGATAGTCTGAGAGACTATATTGGGGAGATGGATTATATTTTGTGTACATGTATTATCTATTTTACTTTTGTCAGGGACATGCAAATAAAAATAGCACATGGACATTAATAAGTCATTCATTCTTGTTTTGTGATAAAACATAAACATGAGTTTCTTTTGCTTAATGTGTTCCATTGTCAGACTAGTACAGTATAATACTGTATGCAAGAGAATGGTGGAGAACCTGAGATGGAGGGATGAACCAAATAGAGGATTTTTTTGTTTTTGGGGGTCCTCAAACTGTCTTGGCAGCATTTAAATGTGCCCATTGAAGTCCTGTAGAGCGTTTTTACGCAACCATTTGATGTCTTGAACGCAGCCTCGAAGCAGGAATCAGTTTACAGTGAGATGAGAATCCAAAAGCTAAATGTAAACTGTCTGCACCCTTGTTGAGTAAATGTTTTGGCCACCGTGGCTGAGCTTTGAAGTAGCATGGGAAGTTTTCCAAATGGGACAGCGCAGAAGTGATCCAGCCCGTTTGTAGTAAGGTCCTGTTAAAAATAACATTCCTGTTCCAGCCGCAGAGTGCAAACACTTACTTGCTATGTCAACTTTTTGTTCTAACGTTTGAATGTTTAGAGACCCACTGGTATTGTAGCTATGTACCTACCTCCAGACATAATGGGTTCTGGATCATGAGACAATATGGAAGGCCAGAGGGATCACATTGGATTTGTGCATCTCCTACAGATGTGTGTGGAGCGGGAGGAAAGAGTTCTACCCAGTCCGCCCAAGGTCCTGTTACAGTGTCGGTTAGTGAAGGGGGGCAGATGTCAGTCTGACAGGTCAGTGAACCAGTGGGTAAAGGCAGGTGAGGAGACTCCTGACTGAAAACAGTACTATGCCATGACTTAAGATATCAATGTGTGAAAATATAAAACGCAACATGTCAAGTGTTGATTTCATGAGCTGAAATAAAGGATCCCAGAAAATAGACAACCCATAATGTCAAAGCAAAAACAGGTTTAGAGAAATATTTGCTAATTTAAAAAATTAAACATTGAAATATGTATTCAGACCCTTTACTCAGTACTTTGCAGCACCTTTGGCAGCGATTACAGCCTCATTTTGGGTAATTTTATTTAACAAGGCAAGTCCGTTAAATTCTTATTACAATGACAGTTTCCCAAAAGGCAAAAAAGCCTTCTGCGGTGTCAGGGGATTAAAAATAGGACAACACTGCAGCACTACAAATATTACTGGGCACAGACAACAGCACAAAGGGCAAGGTAAAGACAATGACACTACAAGTTTGGCACACCTGTATTTGGGGAGTTTCTGACATTCTGTCAGTTTGGATGGAGAGTGTCGCTGCACAGCATTTTCAGAGCTCTCCAGAGATGTTCAAGTCCAGGCTCAGGCTGGGCCACTCAACATTCAGAGACTTGTCATGAAGCCATTCTTGCGTTGTCTTGGCTGTGTGCTTAGGGTCATTGTCCTGTTGGAAAGTGAACCTTCACTCCAGTCTGAGGTCCTGAGTGCCCTGGAGCAGGTTATCAAGGATCTCTGTACATCTTTCCCTCGATCCTGACTAGTATCCCAGTCCCTGCTGCTGAAAAAGATCCCAACAGCATGATGCTGCCACCACCATGCCTCACCGTAGGGATGGTGCCAGGTTTCCTGTGACGCTTGGCATTCAGGCCAAGGAGTTCAATATTGGTTTCATCAGACAAGAGAATCCTTTCTCTCGTGGTCTGAGAGTCCTTTAGGCAAACTCCAAGAGGGCTGTCATGTACCTTTTACTGAGAAGTGGCTTCCATCTGGCCACTACAATAAAGGCCTGATTGCAGCAATCCACCAGAGATGGTTGTCATTGTGTAAGATTCTCCCATCACCACAGAGGAACTTTGTGGCCATCGGGTTCTTTGGCACCGCCCTGACCAAAGCTCCTAGGAAGAGTCTTGGTGGTTCCAAACTTCTTCCATTTAAGAATGACACCACTGTGTTCTTGGGGACCTTCAATGCTGAATAATTTTTGTTGGTACTCTTCCCCAGATCTGTGCCGTGACTCACTCCTGTCTCATGCTCTACAGACAAATCCTTCAACCTCAGATAGGTTTTTGCTCTGACATGCACTGTTAACTGTGTTGCGTGCCTTTCCAAATCATGGCCAATCAAGTTGTAGAAACATCTCAAGGATGATCAATTGAAACAGGATGCACCTGAGCTCAATTTTAAGTCTCATTTATGTAAATAAGGTATTCATTTGACTTTATATATAGGCTACAATTTAAAAACTAATTTAATTCATTTTAGATTAAGGCTGTAACGAAACAAAATGTGGAAAAAGTCAAGGGATCTGAATACATACCACCTGAGGGGGTTTACTACAAAGTAGGATCAATTAGTTAGCCAGCTAACCTTGATAAACAATCAGAAATAGTTTATTTTCTGGTTCATAAAGAAAGCTAAACATAGATATGTTTTTAGTTATGGAGTTAAGTAGACCATGCCCATTTTAAACTCAACTAAAAAAAGTGATTTCAGAATATTTAGTTAAGTTAGCTGGCTAAGTACTTGATCTTGTTTTGTAGTATACCCTTCTGTTCTGTTAAGGGAGTGGGTGGAAAATGTTTACATTCCTACAGCCGCACAACAGAACTTAAAGCTGACAACAGGCAGAAATTTTAAATGAATTTATTTGCTTTAAAAAAAAAATTCAGCAGAGTAACCACTATCATGTCCAAATAAAAGCAGAACAAAAATCGAGTTCTCTTTCAATGTGCCATTCATTAGTACACTGGTAATACCTCAGAGCAACAGCTTCTCACTCAGTCAAAAATAAAGAGCACTGAACCACTGAACTACTGTATATTGTAAATACAGCCATTAGAAGCTACTGTAAACCAAAGAGATGGTCAGTCTTCTTCTGAACGCTATTAAAATAGTTTAGTGATACAGTAATAGTAATGTTTACATAGCATCATGTCAATGACATCCTTTCGAGTAGCAAACAAACTCCAGATTCTTCACACTTGTACTATACTTTTTTTAAAGGACTGGACAGATGGCAACTGCTGACAGAACCTGTTAAAAGGGAATAACGTCAAATACAGGCCTAGATTCTACCATAAAAACAAACAAGGCCTATAAGAAAAAGGTCATGATGCACCAGGTGTCTGGAGTGTAAAGCTGGCGGACTACACTCATACAATGGATGTATTTATGTACAGTAACACTCATGGTTTGAAACTGTTGTTTAATCCAACAAGAGGGATCCATCTAAATTGGTCTGATAAAAATAACCATTCTCCATCCTCTTTCTGACCAATAGGTTCACCTATACACCTGGTCAGGTGCATTCTTAGTCTAGACACCTTAAGAATGTAAAATACTGGATCTTTTCTCAGACCAAGGGGGAGCACCAAGTACAATAAGTAGAGATTTAGATTGATCTAATATGCATTTACATCCACCTAGGTATAACGTGATAGCTATTATCCATGACTGACATCAGTTGTTTTGACAATGTATTCCAAGGTGGATAAAATTCACCTGAGGAGAAATGATTGATCAAAATCTACATAAGAGTATGATTATAGAACTTAACAGCTAGTACAACGCTTAGAATTTGTTTATTTAGATTTCTCTTGCGCTATAAACCGTTTTGTCAAGATTAAGCAAATTATGGTCGCAAACATTGTACAGAAGAGAAAAAAACAAGAAATCATGACATTTAGTGTACACGGAGCTCCTAGAAAGTGATGACCGTTATATGAAGTAGGAATTTTGGCAACACCTCAATTCATTGAAGTCTGTAAACAAACAATATGGACTCGAAGAGTGGAAAGAGACCGAAATTGAAAAGCGCAATTAATATTACCTTCCAGGAACATAAAAAAGGAACATTTTTGAAGGCAGCAGGAATTTCTTAGTGTAGGGGAAACATGTAGGGCTTGTCCAACCCCCTTCTTCCTAGAGCTGAAGAAGAGTTCATTGTAAGCTTCGTATAATAAAATCAATCATATTTAAGTAGTATGTACCAATTACAATACGAAAGAGAAAAGAATTATATCTGGATACATATGGTTTTTGTAGAATCCTCCCCCTTCCTCCTAAGACACTCCCCCGCCCTCTTATTCATTACCAATAGGTGAGCTCAGACTGCAGCGTGACTTCCTACTTCCTGTCTGCGGAATTTAGAGTAGCGAGCACTTCCTCTTCCTCTTCTTGACGGGTGGGGGACACAGGACCGCCCGGATGGCTTCGTCAAATACTGTCTTAAGGCCACGCTGTGTCAAGGCTGAGCATTCCAGGTACTTTACTGCTCCTGTAGAGAGACAGGCTGGCAGTCAACATAACAGCAAATAGGGATTTAATTCATTAAAATCCTAAATAGACTAATAGCTATGACTACCCTGAGCGGAGCCAGGTTAAGCTATGAAGAAACTGCATTGACATTGCTGTGTAGAGTCCAGTAATAGGCTTACTCTACGTCCGGGAAACTGGCCCCTAAAGTAGTACTAAGAACTAAGTAAGCCTTGTCCGAGCCAGAACAGCCCATCTCCTGTTTCTGTACTGAGGCACCTTGATGTACAGTACCCCCCCCCAGACAGGACACTAGCCCATCTCCTGTTTCTGTACTGAGGCACCTTGATGTACAGTACCCCCCCAGACAGGACACTAGCCCCTCTCCTGTTTCTGTACTGAGGCACCTTGATGTACAGTACCCCCCCTGGACAGGACACTAGCCCCTCTCCTGTTTCTGTACTGAGGCACCTTGATGTACCAATAGACCCCCTGGACAAGACTAAGTACCATTAGTAAACTAACCAATCTCTTTGGCCATGGCCAGGCCCTGGGGGTAGGTGATGGGGGTGAGTTTCTTCTCCTTCAGCTTCTCGATGGTGTCCTTGTCGTCTCTCAGATCCAGCTTGGTGCCCACCAGGATGATGGGGGTGTTGGGGCAGTGGTGTCTCACCTCTGGGTACCACTACGGAGGACAGGGACATGGACAAGTCAGTCAGGATAGGATCAGGATATTACTGTAAACTAGAGGCCTACCTATCAGGTCTATACATCAGTTGTTTTGAGTATGTGGATAAAATCCACCCTTTCAAGCAATGACCTTGATGATAAAGCATTAAGTTATCACAGAACTAGATAGAAACAAAGCCAAGGCTATGGCTCACCTTGGCACGGACGTTTTCAAAGGAGGCAGGACTCACGAGGGAGAAGCAAATCAAGAACACATCCTGTTGAGAGGAAACAAACAGCATCATTTATACAAGATCCACCATGAAAAACTGAGTTGCAATTCATGGAGATTATGAATGGTACAAATTAACCACAGACAGTTTATGAACCAGTCCTCAATCTAGGACAAAGTTTCCCTGAACACTGACCACTGTCAATTGATGGGAGGAGTCAGAGCCCAGAATGAGGGCAGACAAAGGGGCAGACAGAGCACTCTTTCACTTAATGCCTGCTCCAGACATTGTTTAGGTACTATGGGCAGAGGACTGTACTCTCATCCCCATACATGCAGACTGACATAATAAATGCTCAATGTTGGCAACAACGCAATATGCCTTTCCCTAACGCCCTGAATAACTTGCGTTATATTGTTCACAATGTTGTCAAAACCGGAACGCAAACAATGTTTTTGAGGGGGATATTCAGCTAACACCAGGAATTCAGCTAAAAACGACAAATTTAGGCAGTCTGTTCCCAAGTACTCCCACAAATAAAATAAGTGATTGTGTCTCAATGTAAATCAAGGTATGAAATTGTTATTTTCAAACACACTCTCTTTGGGCTTAGCATTGGTCAATTTTCAGTGTAGAAATTACTATAGTTAATGGTACAAATTAACCACACAGACAGAGTTTATGAACTCCCCGACCATCCACTGCGACAGAAATCAACCTGTGGCTGAATCTAGTTGCCTACCCGTTGTATGAATTGATGCTTTACGCCCCGCTGACAGCAATGCACTGATAGAAATGAAGATAATCACTAATTATGACACTAGTGACAACAGTACATTTCTCCTGTTGTTTTACCGTCTGTGGATAGGACAGTGGTCGGAGTCTGTCGTAGTCTTCCTGTCCTGCTGTATCCCATAGACCCAGATTCACTGGTTTCCCATCAACCATCACATTGGCAGAGTAGTTGTCAAAGCTGCAGGGAGAGATGCATATTGTTACGCCACAATGACATCATCAGGGAAGAGATTAGCACACAACCAGGAAATAATGGCAACCAGTAAATGTCAATGATTCTACAGGCTAAATATATAATTTCCTGATTCATCAGGAAAAACTTAAAACCACACCTCTTATAAAATGTAAACATAGAATGCTAACATGAACATGCAGCACTATGTTTCTAGTGTAGGGGAGAAGGGCTAAGCATTATAACTTAGACCCTGGCACAGCATTTATTTTGCTGACAAAACTCCATGCCATTTGTAAGACCTGCTGCGGAGTGAGAGAGAGTGTGAGAGAGTGAGCACTTACACTGTGGGTATATATTCCCCGGGGAACGCATTGGTGGTGTAGCTGATGAGCAGGCATGTTTTACCCACAGCTCTGGAGGAGAAAACGAGAGATGGAGGGATAAGGAGGATAAATAAACAACTTTAGTTTTGTTTGTCAATTTCAAAACTGAAAGGAGAACTTGGAGGGGTTTAACTGGCCAACTTGAGACAATGAGTTAAACTATGAATAAATGTCTGCATTATCAAGTAGTGATGCACCGATATGACATTTTTGGCAGAAACCGATATTTTCCTTGCCCAAAAAAACAAGCAAGGAATAGTTATCACACACACGCGCAGTGGTCTATGGCACTGCATTTCAGTGCAAGAGGTGTCACTACAGTCCCTAGTCAAATCCAGGCTGTATCACACCCGGCCGTGATTGGGAGTCCCATAGGGCGGCGCATAATTGGCCAGGCAGCGCCTGGGTAGGCTGTCATTGTAAATAAGAATTTGTTCTTAACTGACTTGCCTAATTTAGGTTACACACACACTGACCAAAAAGTTATTTTGCTCGCATATATGTCCCCCATTACCAGTAAAACAATCAAAACCTATTTCACTTACTTGCTGTGCCGTTTCGTTGTTCATTTGTTCAGTCGTTTCATTCTCAAACAGGATTTCTACAGAACGTCGTTTGGGTCTTTGCGTGTCAAAAAAATATACTATTTAACGTGTCAACGCTACTGCTACTCTCTGTTCATTATATATGCATAGTCACTTTAACCATATCTACATGTACATACTACCTCAATCAGCCTGACTAACCGGTGTCTGTATGTAGCCTCTACTTTTATAGCCTCGCTACTGTATATAGCCTGTCTTTTTACTGTTGTTTTATTTCTTTACTTACCTATTGTTCACCTAATACCTGTTTTGCACTATTGGTTAGAGCCTGTAAGTAAGCATTTCACTGAAAGGTCTACACCTGCTGTATTCGGCGCACGTGACAAATAAACTTGTATTTGATTTGAAATAAGCTTGTTGACCAATCAGGACTTGAATATGACTGCACGTCACATAATACATTTAACACGTTCATTAAGTTTACACATTGATTACACTCACTCATGTATGCTATGATTCTGGTAAATTTGTCTCACGCACCTACAGTGCTGGTCATTAAAAAAAAAAAGCCGGCTAGCTCATGGACGCAAACCATGTTCTTCCCCAAAAACATAGCAAAACGACATAATCTGTTTCAGTAGCTATAGTTTGCTAACTATATAGCTAGGTGTCATCTAAAATAACAATAATTTATAAGACAGTTCTTATTTGATTAATGGTCTGACCCATCTATGTGAAGCTAGCCACAACAGTGGACTTCACAGTTAGCCTTAAAAATAAAAGTATGGCATAATTCTACGATTTGTATTAATTTGCATCACTGTCAATTACAGACTTCTATTTAAGGCAACCTGCAAATTCCACCATTGTGCCTAATCCATCACGAGCCAGATGAAGCTAGCTGGCTGCTTATAACGTTAGCTTTGGGCAACAGGGTTAAGTAGCTGGCTAGCTATTTATTTTCATGAACTGAAGTTCAATTTCAATAGGCGAACAACAAGAGGCAACCTAGCTAATACTTACAAGGATTCCTTAATCATTGCTAAAAATGAAAATGACTGCAGTTTCTACTGGACAGGCTGATGAGGCTGGTTGTATTGGTGCTAGCTAGGTACCAAACTAAAGCTAGCTACCCCAGAAGTTGTGGTCGAACAAATGATGCTTTATTACCAACTCAGTATTGTAAACACTACCAACTCAGTATTGTAAACACATCGTTCATGGCCGGTGTTTGAATACTTTTTTGTACAGCTTTGACAGTACTAATGTACCTTTTGACAGTGATACTGTATCTTTTTTGACACGCAAAGACCCAAATGACGTTTCATAGTATGTATGTTGTGAAGCTAATCGCAGTGACGCTATTACTGTGTAACTCCGGTAGGGCAACATCTGAAAAATAGCACACTTGGTAGTGTGTACCGGGGCTCAACCAGTCAGGCGAAAGTCAACATCACCCACGACAGAGAACAGTTGATTGTCAAGGGCAATGAATTCCATTATCTTGGCTTTAATGGATTTCGCCTTTGAGTTGTCTCGCTGAAATTGTGTTACTCTCAAATGACTGCTTGACTTGTTGACTACTCGATCCACACAGCAGACATTGTAGGCTAGTTTCGGAATACTTTGTTGCACGTATAGCGCAAAATTGTATGTGGCGCCATTACATCATGTACCTACGTTATTGGTATGCACGTCAGCTTTGACATCGGTTTTGCACCTCGGCGTTAAACTAGACGTCGGCCGATACCGATGTTGCCATTTTTGGCTTATATCGTCCGATTCCGATATGTTCACCAATAATTTGTGCATCCCTATTATCCCGTAGTGATCCAATGTTGGGGTTTCGCTCTACAATAGGGACATATTATGAAGACTTGAAAAGATGACCCACTATCTAGCAGATATTTATCAGAACCTCTTAGTTTCTTTAGAAAGCTTCATACACTACTTCTATAGCCCTTTAATTTAAATATGTCTGGAAAAGAGTAGTCTAACTGCCTATTGTTAATGAACTCCCCCATCAACCTTATTTAGGACATGGTACCAGCATTGACAAAGAATGGCACTATGTCCCTATGTTCTAAATAATGTTGATGGGGGAGTTCATTAACAATAGGCAGTTAAACTACTATTTTCCAGACATATTTCAATTAAAGGGCTATAGTAAGTTGTGTATGAAGCTTTCTAAAGAAACTAAGAAGTTCTGATAAATATCTGCTAGATAGTGGGTCATCTTCTCAAGTGTTTATAATAAGTTCTCAATAAAGCAAAGGGAAGAAAATGATCTAAAACCCAATGGTGTAGCAAATTATGTCACTTATCATAATACAAGGCGGTAACAAGAAGTGGAATGATAGGACGGACACTAAAGGGTTGCTGGGAATGGATCATTTCTCATAACAGTGCATACAGCGGGCTTTGTCTCACTCGCTAGACACTACTCTAACCTAACAAGAAACGCGTGGTCCTAACAGCAAACGAGAATGCATAATAACAGTTACCGTCAAGTAACAATTAGTTAGTATGCCACAACAAGTTTGCAGTCTGATGTTAGCAAGCTGACGCTAATTAGCTAACGTTAGTGTTGGAAACTGACAGTTGTCACCAATTAGTAAGCCAACGCTCAAACTGTGGGCTACTAGAAACAATTCACTTTGACAATGTATTCTAGATCATAACTTATATTGTAAGACGTCATTTTATAAACATACCTAACTAGCTACATAAATGTAGGTTTAACTTACCCGTCCCCCACTACAACACACTTGATGGCCTGCATCGACGCCTCTCTCAGCTATCAAGCTACAGTAGCTAGCTCAAATTGTAGCTTATTGGTCAGCTGGTAAACCACTCTTTTGATGCGTGAACTTGTTTTCCCAAAAAGGAGAAAAACAAGGTTTGAAGCCTGGATTGGAGAGCCCAAATTGCGATAGGTTAGAAATGAGGAGAATTCCTTCAAATCAGTGTCCTCAAATAACTTGGTGGAGCTCCAAACTTATAAACCAAGCAGCCACCACCCCAAAAATCTCTGGTGCTAAGCTTGAAAAAACGCCCTCAGACAGCGGAAGCTGTAGCTCCCATTCCATACAAGTAATTTCCGTTTACCGTATATTGGATAAAGGAATTTTCAAAGGGCTGTCAAGCGACGCCACCTAGCGGTAAGTAGAACATTTCTACAGCCACTTTCAGTTTCTGAACATTAGAGGGCAGTATTCCCTCATCAACTGAATATTGTAAAGTCGCTCCATTTCAGAGTGGCAGGCGTCATGAGACAAGACAGTCAGTCAATACTTAGGGTCTTATGATTTCATTCATCCGGGAACTTTGTCATGGTTGTCCTGTGTTTTATCCTTTTAAAAAAGTATGTGTTTATCCACATTACAGCATCTTATCTAAATTGGCATTTGACAGATGATCTTATCCAGAGTGACTTAGGGTTAAGTGCCTTGCTCAATAGTAGACAGACAGATTTTTCCCCCATTTCACTTGTAGATTCAAACCACTGACCTTTTGGTTACTGGCCCAATGTTCTTAACCAGCAAGGCTACTTGTTAGGCTACCTGCTCCCCGGCACGACACAGATTGTCTGTTGACTGCAGATCCAAAACATCTGAATAAAAACAGAATAAAACCAGTTAAGATGTCATTTTGAGTTCTCGCTCTCTTTCCCCTTCTCTCTTCCTTCATCCTCCTCCCCGTTCTCATTTCATCAGCAAAACTATTAGTGTCTTCATTGTTAATTAATCAGTGTCTCTGGCTGTTCTACTCAAGGACATTCAGAGACTTGTCCCGAAGCCAATCCTGTGTTGTCTTGGCTATGTGCTTAGGGTCGTTGTCCCGTTGAAAGGTGAAGCTTCGCCCCCAGTTTAAGGTCCTGAGTGCTCTGGAGCAGGTTTTCATCAAGGATCTCTCTTTACTTTGCTCCATTCATCTTTCCCTGGAGCCTGACTAGTCTCCCAGTCCCTGCCGCTGAAAAACATCCCCACAGCATGATGCTGCCAACACCATGCTTCACCGTAGGGATGGTGGAAGGTTTCCTACAGATATGACACTTGGCATTCAGGCAAAAGAGGTAAATCTTGGTTTCATCAGACCATTGAATCCTGTTTCTCATGGTCTGACAGTCTTTAGGTGCCTTTTGGCGAACTCCAAGCCTTTTACTGAGGAGTTTCTTCTGTCTGGCCACTCTACCATAAAGGCCTGATTGGTGGAGTGCTGCAGAGATGGTTGTCCTTCTGGAAGGTTCTCCCATCTCCACAGAGGAACTCTGGAGCTCTGTCAGGGTGACCATCGGGTTCTTGGTCACCTCCCTGACCAAGGCCCTTCTCCACCGATTGCTCAGTTTGGCCAGGCGGCCAGCTCTAGGAAGAGTCCTGGTGGTTCTAAACTGCTTCCATTTAAGAATGATGAGGCCACTGTGTTCTTGGGGACTTTCAATCCTGCAGACATTTTTTTGGTACCCTTCCCCAGATCTGTGCCTTGACACAATCCTGTCTCAGATCTCTACAGACATTTCCTCCTACTTTATGGCTTGGTTTTTGCTCTGACATGCACTGACAACTGTGTGTAGATGGATAAAATATGTATTTATTTGATCCATTTTAGAATAAGGTTGTAACATTAAAATGTGGAAAAGGGGAATGCGTCTGAATACTTTCAGAATACACTGTGGAGCAGGACTACTCATGTACTATTTGAGAAGGTCCGGTCAGAAACATTTATCTGTGTAGTAACAAACTCCCACCTTGTAACCTATGCGACCCCAAACTGTTCACACCCCTCATTGGCAGAGAGAACATTTTGCAGTTTTAAAGCTAATTTCCTAAAAATCCACAAATTTTGCCATGACTGACTGTAGGTTATGTGCGCTCCTATGATACCAGCTTACTGTAGGTTGTGTGCGTTCCTATGATACCAGCTTACTGTAGGTTATGTGCGTTCCTATGATACCAGCTTACTGTAGGTTGTGTGCGTTCCTATGATACCAGCTTACTGTAGGTTATGTGCGTTCCTATGATACCAGTTTACTGTAGGTTATGTGCGTTCCTATGATACCAGCTTACTGTAGGTTATGTGCGTTCCTATGATACCAGCTTACTGTAGGTTATGTGCGTTCCTATGATACCAGCTTACTGTAGGTTGTGTGCGTTCCTATGATACCAGCTTACTGTAGGTTATGTGCGTTCCTATGATACCAGCTTACTGTAGGTTATGTGCGTTCCTATGATACCAGCTTACTGTAGGTTGTGTGCGTTCCTATGATACCAGCTTACTGTAGGTTATGTGCGTTCCTATGATACCAGTTTATTGTAGGTTATGTGCGTTCCTATGATACCAGCTTACTGTAGGTTGTGTGCGTTCCTATGATACCAGTTTACTGTAGGTTATGTGCGTTCCTATGATACCAGCTTACTGTAGGTTATGTGCGTTCCTATGATACCAGTTTACTGTAGGTTATGTGCGTTCCTATGATACCAGCTTACTGTAGGTTGTGTGCGTTCCTATGATACCAGCTTACTGTAGGTTATGTGCGTTCATATGATACCAGCTTACTGTAGGTTGTGTGCTCTCCTATGATACCAGCTTACTGTAGGTTGTGTGCGTTCATATGATACCAGCTTACTGTAGGTTGTGTGCGTTCCTATGATACCAGCTTACTTACTGTAGGTTGTGTGTGTTCATATGATACCAGCTTACTTACTGTAGGTTGTGTGTGTTCATATGATACCAGCTTACTTACTGTAGGTTGTGTGTGTTCATATGATACCAGCTTACTTACTGTAGGTTGTGTGTGTTCATATGATACCAGTTCAGTACCACTGAATGTTTTATTTGACTATTTGACCGCAAATACAAATTCAGTCTAGACACCGTTGCCCTAGAGCATACAAAAAACGATACATACCTCGGCCTAAACAACAGGGCTCCCGAGTGGCTCAGCGGTCTAAGGCACTGCATCTCAGTGCAAGAGGCGTCACTACAGTCCCTGGTTCGAATCCAGGCTGTATCACATCCAGCTGTGATTGGGAGTCCCATAGGGCGGCGCACACGGGAATCCTGGGATATTCTTTTGTATATTATTGCTGTGAGAGCGAGAGCTAGCATGCACTAATTGTAATGGTCACATTAGCTTCCTGTTTATTCACAGTTATTTCCATTCTAACAGACAAATTACCAATCTACAGCCATCAACATCCTGTTGTCCTGCACATCTAATGTGCTTCCTTGTGTCTATCGTCAGAATAAACAACAATCAACTGGGCTCACTGGCTGGGACAGTCCTTTCTTTAAAAACACAACCCAAGATTAACGATGTAAGATCACATCTGTTCCACTGGTGCCCAGAACAGTCTTCTTGTCTTCACTGGACAGCGGTTACACATGCCCATGACTGGCGGCAGACTCAACAACAGCGGTTGAATAGTTGTGAGAATCGGTTCATTGACAGAGAAATCAGATTGAAACCCTTGGCAGTGATTCTCGGCAGGGCGGCGAATGTTGATACATTTCCAAGGAATGTGATGAGTCACTGAGTCAGCTGAGTTTAGGGATGAACCGCCTATCTTGTTTCAGCCATCCACATCCACACCAGATCAAATCAGTGTATTTTTACACTGACCACTGTGTCTCTTGTCACAACATTCAGGTAAACTGCTCATAGCTCAGACATGGGAAAAAGCATGCCCATCTACTCTCCAAGAACTACTGCAGTGAAGTGAATGTGTGTGCGTGCAGCTTGAACACAGTGAAGTGAATGTGATAAGCCTCCTTTCTCACAGAGGGAGGGAGAGGGTGAAGCGGTCAGACGAGGGAGTGGGACACAAAGCTGGAGGGAAAGGGAAATGTGGGGGACATCCTTCCTTCTCACAATGACTGATTTAATATGATGACCGTAGACCTGATTATAGAGCAAGGCTGCTGGTCAGGACACCTCCCATCCATTGCCATACAGGAACATTCATTCTACTGTACAATTCAAATCAAATCAAATCAAATTTTATTTGTCACATACACATGGTTAGCAGATGTTAATGCGAGTGTAGCGAAATGCTTGTGCTTCTAGTTCCGACAATGCAGTAATAACAAGTAATCTAACTAACAATTCCAAAACTACTGTCTTGTACACAGTGTAAGGGGATAAAGAATATGTACATAAGGATATATGAATG
This sequence comes from Oncorhynchus clarkii lewisi, assembly GCF_045791955.1. Classification (NCBI taxonomy): domain Eukaryota; kingdom Metazoa; phylum Chordata; class Actinopteri; order Salmoniformes; family Salmonidae; genus Oncorhynchus; species Oncorhynchus clarkii. Next base: position 38,964,429 of record NC_092169.1, on the reverse strand, counting down.
AGTGATGGTACAGAGCAGCATAGGCAAGATACAGTAGATGGTATCGAGTACAGTATGTACAAATGAGATGAGTATGTAAACAAAGTGACATAGTTTAAAGTGGCTAGTGATACATGTATTACATAAGGATACAGTCGATGATATAGAGTACAGTATATACGTATGCATATGAGATGAATAATGTAGGGTAAGTAACATTATATAAGGTAGCATTGTTTAAAGTGGCTAGTGATATATTTACATCATTTCCCATCAATTCCCATTATTAAAGTGGCTGGAGTTGAGTCAGTGTCAGTGTGTTGGCAGCAGCCACTCAGTGTTAGTGGTGGCTGTTTAACAGTCTGATGGCCTTGAGATAGAAGCTGTTTTTCAGTCTCTCGGTCCCAGCTTTGATGCACCTGTACTGACCTCGCCTTCTGGATGATAGCGGGGTGAACAGGCAGTGGCTCGGGTGGTTGATGTCCTTGATGATCTTTATGGCCTTCCTGTGACATCGGGTGGTGTAGGTGTCCTGGAGGGCAGGTAGTTTGCCCCCGGTGATGCGTTGTGCAGACCTCACTACCCTCTGGAGAGCCTTACGGTTGAGGGCGGTGCAGTTGCCATACCAGGCGGTGATACAGCCCGCCAGGATGCTCTCGATTGTGCATCTGTAGAAGTTTGTGAGTGCTTTTGGTGACAAGCCGAATTTCTTCAGCCTCCTGAGGTTGAAGAGGCGCTGCTGCGCCTTCTTCACGATGCTGTCTGTGTGAGTGGACCAATTCAGTTTGTCTGTGATGTGTATGCCGAGGAACTTAAAACTTGCTACCCTCTCCACTACTGTTCCATCGATGTGGATAGGGGGGTGTTCCCTCTGCTGTTTCCTGAAGTCCACAATCATCTCCTTAGTTTTGTTGACGTTGAGTGTGAGGTTATTTTCCTGACACCACACTCCGAGGGCCCTCACCTCCTCCCTGTAGGCCGTCTCGTCGTTGTTGGTAATCAAGCCTACCACTGTTGTGTCGTCCGCAAACTTGATGATTGAGTTGGAGGCGTGCGTGGCCACGCAGTCGTGGGTGAACAGGGAGTACAGGAGAGGGCTCAGAACGCACCCTTGTGGGGCCCCAGTGTTGAGGATCAGCGGGGAGGAGATGTTGTTTCCTACCCTCACCACCTGGGGGCGGCCCGTCAGGAAGTCCAGTACCCAGTTGCACAGGGCGGGGTCGAGACCCAGGGTCTCGAGCTTGATGACGAGCTTGGAGGGTACTATGGTGTTGAATGCCGAGCTGTAGTCGATGAACAGCATTCTCACATAGGTATTCCTCTTGTCCAGATGGGTTAGGGCAGTGTGCAGTGTGGTTGAGATTGCATCGTCTGTGGACCTATTTGGGCGGTAAGCAAATTGGAGTGGGTCTAGGGTATCAGGTAGGGTGGAGGTGATATGGTCCTTGACTAGTCTCTCAAAGCACTTCATGATGACGGATGTGAGTGCTACGGGGCGGTAGTTGTTTAGCTCAGTTACCTTAGCTTTCTTGGGAACAGGAACAATGGTGGCCCTCTTGAAGCATGTGGGAACAGCAGACTGGTATAGGGATTGATTGAATATGTCCGTAAACACACCGGCCAGCTGGTCTGCGCATGCTCTGAGGGCGCGGCTGGGGATGCCGTCTGGGCCTGCAGCCTTGCGAGGGTTAACACGTTTAAATGTCTTACTCACCTCGGCTGCAGTGAAGGAGAGACTGCATGTTTTCGTTGCAGGCCGTGTCAGTGGCACTGTATTGTCCTCAAAGCGGGCAAAAAAGTTATTTAGTCTGCCTGGGAGCAAGACATCCTGGTCCGTGACTGGGCTGGATTTCTTCCTGTAGTCCGTGATTGACTGTAGACCCTGCCACATGCCTCTTGTGTCTGAGCCGTTGAATTGAGATTCTACTTTGTCTCTGTACTGGCGCTTAGCTTGATTGATAGCCTTGCGGAGGGAATAGCTGCACTGTTTGTATTCGGTCATGTTACCAGACACCTTGCCCTGATTAAAAGCAGTGGTTCGCGCTTTCAGTTTCACACGAATGCTGCCATCAATCCACGGTTTCTGGTTAGGGAATGTTTTAATCGTTGCTATGGGAACGACATCTTCAACGCACGTTCTAATGAACTCGCACACCGAATCAGCGTATTCGTCAATGTTGTTATCTGACGCAATACGAAACATCTCCCAGTCCACGTGATGGAAGCAGTCTTGGAGTGTGGAGTCAGCTTGGTCGGACCAGCGTTGGACAGACCTCAGCGTGGGAGCCTCTTGTTTTAGTTTCTGTCTGTAGGCAGGGATCAACAAAATGGAGTCGTGGTCAGCTTTTCCGAAAGGGGGGCGGGGCAGGGCCTTATATGCGTCGCGGAAGTTAGAGTAACAATGATCCAAGGTCTTTCCACCCCTGGTTGCGCAATCGATATGCTGATAAAATTTGAATTGTGATCTGATTTGTATTTGAGATGTATTGAGATGCGTAGCACAGTGGAGATGTGTTGAGATACGTAGCACAGTGGAGATGTGTTGAGATGCGTAGCACAGTGGAGATGTGTTGAGATACGTAGCACAGTGGAGATGTGTTGAGATACGTAGCACAGTGGAGATGTGTTGAGATGTAACACAGTGGAGATGTGTTGAGATACGTAGCACAGTGGAGATGTGTTGAGATACGTAGCACAGTGGAGATGTGTTGAGATACGCAGCACAGTGGAAATGTGTTGAGATGCGTAACACAGTGGAGATGTGTTGAGATGCGTAGCAAAGTGGAGATGTGTTGAGATGCGTAACACAGTGGAGATGTGTTGATACGTAACACAGTGGAGATGTGTTGAGATGCGTAGCACAGTGGAGATGTGTTGAGATGCGTAGCACAGTGGAGATGTGTTGATACGTAGCACAGTGGAGATGTGTTGAGATGCGTAGCACAGTGAAGATGTGTTGAGATGTGTAGCACAGTGGAGATGTGTTGATACGTAGCACAGTGGAGATGTGTTGAGATACGTAGCACAGTGGAGATGTGTTGAGATACGTAGCACAGTGGAGATGTGTTGAGATGCGTAGCACAGTGGAGATGTGTTGATACGTTGCACAGTGGAGATGTGTTGAGATGCGTAGCACAGTGAAGATGTGTTGAGATGCGTAGCACAGTGAAAATGTGTTGATACGTAGCACAGTGGAGATGTGTTGAGATGCGTAGCACAGTGAAGATGTGTTGAGATGCGTAGCACAGTGGAGATGTGTTGATACGTAGCACAGTGGAGATGTGTTGAGATGCGTAGCACAGTGGAGATGTGTTGAGATGCGTAGCACAGTGGAGATGTGTTGAGATGCGTAGCACAGTGGAGATGTGTTGATACGTAGCACAGTGGAGATGTGTTGAGATGCGTAGCACAGTGGAGATGTGTTGAGATGCGTATCACAGTGGAGATGTGTTGAGATGCGTAGGTAGCACAGTGGAGATGTGTTGATACGTAGCACAGTGGAGATGTGTTGAGATGCGTAGCACAGTGGAGATGTGTTGATACGTAGCACAGTAGAGATGTGTTGAGATGTGTAGCACAGTGGAGATGTGTTGAGATGCGTAGCACAGTGGAGATGTGTTGAGATGCGTAGCACAGTGGAGATGTGTTGAGATGTGTAGCACAGTGAAGATGTGTTGAGATGTGTAGCACAGTGGAGATGTGTTGATACGTAGCACAGTGGAGATGTGTTGAGATGCGTAGCACAGTGGAGATGTGTTGATACGTAGCACAGTGGAGATGTGTTGAGATGCGTAGCACAGTGAAGATGTGTTGAGATGCGTAGCACAGTGGAGATGTGTTGATACGTAGCACAGTGGAGATGTGTTGAGATGCGTAGCACAGTGGAGATGTGTTGAGATGCGTAGCACAGTGGAGATGTGTTGATACGTAGCACAGTGGAGATGTGTTGAGATGCGTAGCACAGTGGAGATGTGTTGATACGTAGCACAGTAGAGATGTGTTGAGATGTGTAGCACAGTGGAGATGTTTTGAAATGCGTAGCACAGTGGAGATGTGTTGAGATGTGTAGCACAGTGGAGATGTGTTGAGATGTGTAGCACAGTGAAGATGTGTTAAGATGCGTAGCACAGTGGAGATGTGTTGAGATGCGTAGCACAGTGGAGATGTGTTGAGATGCGTAGCACAGTGGAGATGTGTTGATACGTAACACAGTGGAGATGTGTTGATACGTAACACAGTGGAGATGTGTTGAGATGCGTAACACAGTGGAGACGTGTTGATACGTAACACAGTGGAGATGTGTTGATACGTAACACAGTGGAGATGTGTTGAGATGCGTAACACAGTGGAGATGTGTTGATACGTAGCACAGTGGAGATGTGTTGATACGTAGCACAGTGGAGATGTGTTGATACGTAGCACAGTGGAGATGTGTTGAGATGCGTAGCACAGTGGAGATGTGTTGATACGTAGCACAGTGGAGATGTGTTGAGATGCGTAGCACAGTGGAGATGTGTTGAGATGCGTAGCACAGTGGAGATGTGTTGAGATGCGTAGCACAGTGGAGATGTGTTGAGATGCGTAGCACAGTGGAGATGTGTTGATACGTAGCACAGTGGAGATGTGTTGATACGTAGCACAGTGGAGATGGGTTGATACGTAGCACAGTGGAGATGTGTTGATACGTAGCACAGTGGAGATGTGTTGATACGTAGCACAGTGGAGATGTGTTGATACGTAACACAGTGGAGATGTGTTGAGATGCGTAGCACAGTGGAGATGTGTTGAGATGCGTAGCACAGTGGAGATGTGTTGAGATGCGTAGCACATTGGAGATGTGTTGAGATGCGTAGCACAGTGGAGATGTGTTGAGATGCGTAGCACAGTGGAGATGTGTTGATACGTAGCACAGTGGAGATGTGTTGATACGTAGCACAGTGGAGATGTGTTGATACGTAGCACAGTGGAGATGTGTTGATACGTAGCACAGTGGAGATGTGTTGATACGTAGCACAGTGGAGATGTGTTGATACGTAACACAGTGGAGATGTGTTGATACGTAACACAGTGGAGATGTGTTGATACGTAGCACAGTGGAGAAGTGTTGATACGTAGCACAGTGGAGATGAGTTGATACGTAACACAGTGGAGATGTGTTGATACGTAGCACAGTGGAGATGTGTTGATACGTAGCACAGTGGAGATGTGTTGATACGTAGCACAGTGGAGAAGTGTTGATACGTAGCACAGTGGAGATGAGTTGATACGTAACACAGTGGAGATGTGTTGATACGTAACACAGTGGAGATGTGTTGATACGTAGCACAGTGGAGAAGTGTTGATACGTAGCACAGTGGAGATGAGTTGATACGTAACACAGTGGAGATGTGTTGATACGTAGCACAGTGGAGATGTGTTGATACGTAGCACAGTGGAGATGTGTTGATACGTAGCACAGTGGAGATGTGTTGATACGTAGCACAGTGGAGATGTGTTGATACGTAGCACAGTGGAGATGTGTTGATGCGTAGCACAGTGGAGATGTGTTGATGCGTAGCACAGTGGAGATGTGTTGATACGTAGCACAGTGGAGATGTGTTGAGATGCGTAGCACAGTGGAGATGTGTTGATACGTAGCACAGTGGAGATGTGTTGATACGTAGCACAATGGAGATGTGTTGATACGTAGCACAGTGGAGATGTGTTGATACGTAGCACAGTGGAGATGTGTTGATGCGTAGCACAGTGGAGATGTGTTGAGATGCGTAGCACAGTGGAGATGTGTTGAGATGCGTAGCACAGTGGAGATGTGTTGATACGTAGCACAGTGGAGATGTGTTGAGATGCGTAGCACAGTGGAGATGTGTTGATACGTAGCACAGTGGAGATGTGTTGAGATGCGTAGCACAGTGGAGATGTGTTGATACGTAGCACAGTGGAGATGTGTTGAGATGCGTAGCACAGTGGAGATGTGTTGAGATGCGTAGCACAGTGGAGATGTGTTGAGATACGAGCACAGTGGAGATGTGTTGAGATGCGTAGCACAGTGGAGATGTGTTGAGATGCGTAGCACAGTGGAGATGTGTTGAGATGCGTAGCACAGTGGAGATGTGTTGATACGTAGCACAGTGGAGATGTGTTGAGATACGTAACACAGTGGAGATGTGTTGATACGTAGCACAGTGGAGATGTGTTGATACGTAGCACAGTGGAGATGTGTTGATACGTAGCACAGTGGAGATGTGTTGATGCGTAGCACAGTGGAGATGTGTTGAGATGCGTAGCACAGTGGAGATGTGTTGAGATGCGTAGCACAGTGGAGATGTGTTGATACGTAGCACAGTGGAGATGTGTTGAGATGCGTAGCACAGTGGAGATGTGTTGAGATGCGTAGCACAGTGGAGATGTGTTGATACGTAGCACAGTGGAGATGTGTTGAGATGCGTAGCACAGTGGAGATGTGTTGAGATGCGTAGCACAGTGGAGATGTGTTGAGATGCGTAGCACAGTGGAGATGTGTTGATGCGTAGCACAGTGGAGATGTGTTGAGATGCGTAGCACAGTGGAGATGTGTTGAGATGCGTAGCACAGTGGAGATGTGTTGATACGTAGCACAGTGGAGATGTGTTGAGATGCGTAGCACAGTGGAGATGTGTTGAGATGCGTAGCACAGTGGAGATGTGTTGATACGTAGCACAGTGGAGATGTGTTGAGATGCGTAGCACAGTGGAGATGTGTTGAGATGCGTAGCACAGTGGAGATGTGTTGAGATGCGTAGCACAGTGAAGATGTGTTCAGATACGAGCACAGTGGAGATGTGTTGAGATGCGTAGCACAGTGGAGATGTGTTGAGATGCGTAGCACAGTGGAGATGTGTTGAGATGCGTAGCACAGTGGAGATGTGTTGATACGTAACACAGTGGAGATGTGTTGATACGTAACACAGTGGAGATGTGTTGATACGTAGCACAGTGGAGATGTGTTGATACGTAGCACAGTGGAGATGTGTTGATACGTAACACATTGGAGATGTGTTGATACGTAGCACAGTGGAGATGTGTTGATACGTAGCACAGTGGAGATGTGTTGATACGTAGCACAGTGGATATGTGTTGATACGTAGCACAGTGGAGATGTGTTGATACGTAGCACAGTGGAGATGTGTTGATGCATAGCACAGTGGAGATGTGTTGAGATGCGTAGCACAGTGGAGATGTGTTGAGATGCGTAGCACAGTGGAGATGTGTTGATACGTAGCACAGTGGAGATGTGTTGAGATGCGTAGCACAGTGGAGATGTGTTGATATGTAGCACAGTGGAGATGTGTTGAGATACGTAGCACAGTGGAGATGTGTTGATACGTAGCACAGTGGAGATGTGTTGAGATGCGTAGCACAGTGGAGATGTGTTGATACGTAGCACAGTGGAGATGTGTTGATGCGTAGCACAGTGGAGATGTGTTGAGATGCGTAGCACAGTGGAGATGTGTTGAGATACGTAGCACAGTGGAGATGTGTTCAGATACGAGCACAGTGGAGATGTGTTGAGATGCGTAGCACAGTGGAGATGTGTTGATACGTAGCACAGTGGAGATGTGTTGATACGTAGCACAGTGGAGATGTGTTGATACGTAGCACAGTGGAGATGTGTTGATACGTAGCACAGTGGAGATGTGTTGATGCGTAGCACAGTGGAGATGTGTTGAGATGCGTAGCACAGTGGAGATGTGTTGATACGTAGCACAGTGGAGATGTGTTGAGATGCGTAGCACAGTAGAGCAGGATGCATCACTGAACACTATGGTAAATGTTTATTGTGTAATTTCTTCTCACTGAAAGTGTCCTGGTTGCTGATTTTATAATGCAACAACAAAGAATAGTGCTGCTGGTTGATGAATGAATGTGCTTTCATTCTTCATACAACTCATTACAAAGGAAGCTTCTCACACAAACAGCCTTATAATCATGTACTTTCATTCGTAGGTCTATTTTCATGCAGGAAGCCTCACAGCAAGAGCATCTGGCTTACATACACATTAGGGAAGCTTTTCTGACACCATCAGAGAAGAGCCAGATATGGTTTATGACTATAATGGCATGATGAACTAACCAGGGATGGGGATGGATACCTAGAGGGGATTTGTTAGAGGAAGAAAAGTTTGTTAGAGGAAGAGAAGTTAATTTACGATTCAAAGACAATATTTCCGGTGCAGATATACAGCCCTTTTGAGCTTCAAAGTGTTGAAACAGATGTATACAACTTTCCAGGGGGCAGCAATGGTATAGAGGAAGCGTGCGTGTGTTCTGCTAAGAGGGTGGCTTAGCTTGACAGACTCATGGACTGACCAGTAATAACCTTTAGTTAGGTTATGAATCATACAGTACACCAGTAAATGTACATTTATAATGGATGACTCAAACATACGCATGTGAAAATACATCAGAAATCCTATACGACCTACACGACTGCTTAGTGAGTTCATTGTATAGATGCATAGATACACCATATTTTTCTGTGACCAAATGTATTGATCTCTTAGAGACAATGTAAGTCAAGTAGAAAACAACACACACACACTCCCGACAAAAAAACAGTGACACCAATCAGAGCCTGATTGGTGTCACACTTTTTCTCCATCCCTACCAAACACAGCTGATTAATCAAATTGCATTCTAAACTAAAGATCATGATTAGGTGATTATTGGAGACAGGTGTATTAGATGGGACTGGGGCAAAAGTGTGACACCAATCAGGCCCCGAGGACTGGAGTTGCCCAGGCCTGGTCTAGGGTGTCATATTTGGGAGGGAATACTGTCACCTCAAGGTAGATGTTTGTCTCTCTTTGTGCTGAGGGTGTCAGGTTGTTGTCCAGTTCTGGCACACAGACTAGTACATGTCCCTGAGCCTGGAAATGGTTGATCTCTCCCTCTAGGATGGAGAAGCTGTCATCATTAAAGTATGGGGATTCTATCTCTCTGTGTGTACTCGTCTGTCTCTGTGTTGTTGGATTAAACTTTAGATCTATTCCCTGTCTACTCCCCTGATGAGTGGTCCTCAGTGCATCATTATAACCAGCTAGCGTTACTCTCTGTATCACATCTTTTGTTGTAGCTGAGATAAAACAGAGGTCACAGTGGAAGAGGGATAGAGAGAGCGAGAGAGGTGGGGGAGAGAGAGAGAGCGAGATAAAGAGAGAGAGAGAGAGAAAGAGGGTGAGAGACAGGAGGAGAGAAGGAGTGGGAGAGAGAAAGAGGAGGATTGTCGAGGGTAATCTGGAAATTTGATTTAGTGTGTAATGGAGGACGGGGTTGTTGTACATCGGCCTAACCTCTGCTCAGATACAAACATCATAAACTCCCAAAACATCTGTCTCCAACACATCATATACTGTAGGAGTTGCCCTAAGGAGATAACCTCTAAACTCCTTGCAGATTCTCAACTGTCACAAAAAAGTTTAATAGAGAGAAAAAATATTCAGAATTCCACTCGACTTACCTTCAAGTTTCTTTGTAATATGAACTGCTTTGTGCTTCTAGCTAATCGAGGTCTCCGCATATAACTTGGACTCTTAACTAGGGTCTTTCTGTGAATTAGCTGTGAGGATTCTTCATTTGTTTACCCCTGCAGCCTTCGTGAGAGAACCATTAATCTTCTATTCCAGGAAACGGTTGTCGCATGTTCATTACACACAGCAGCTGCATCATTATTCTGGTCAGATAAAAATATCTTGGTTGGCTTCTGTGTCAGTGATTGCATAAATGCATGTGAACATCATAATCTGAATGATCCTATATTCAACTGTGTGGATATCATGATCCATGGCATGTACATTTGTTTACCTAGGCTTAGACTGATATCATGATATGAGAAAGAGAAAACTGTGTAAGGGAACTGTAAAAGAAAGGTCATCCAAGGTAAAGGATCAATCAATACCTGTTGACTTCCTGTAATAGTTAGGTCATGGCTGTTCTACTGTTAACAAGCGTATGTTTAAAACATGGAAACTATGTAAAAAGGGTGTGGTGAAGTGAGGTCAGCTTCCCATAATTGTGACTCCATCCTTTGGCCATCCATGAAACGGAAGAGAATCCAATGTATTCCAATCCTCACAGTGTGGTTCATGTAACAACAGTCTGTGTACTTCTCAGTAACTAAGGAGAGAGAGGAAAATGCAAGTAATAGTGTAAGCCAACAGTATGGGGCCAAATTGGAATTAAGGGGTGGATCTGTCCCACTTGAGAAATCCATTTAACTCTGTATGCTTTCTCTCATCCTGTCTACTCTTCCTTCAAACCCTGAAGCAGCCGGCCTACACCCCAACAGGGAGTCAGAGGTTTAAGTAGTAGGGCTACACCCCAAAAGGGAGTCAGTCAGAGGTTCAAGTAGTAGGGCTACACCCCAACAGGGAGTCAGAGGTTCAAGCAGTAGGGCTACACCCCAACAGGGAGTCAGTCAGAGGTTCAAGTAGTAGGGCTACACCCCAACAGGGAGTCAGTCAGAGGTTCAAAGCAGTAGGGCTACACCCCAACAGGGAGTCAGTCAGAGGTTCAAGTAGTAGGGCTACACCCCAACAGGGAGTCAGTCAGAGGTTCAGGCAGTAGGGCTATACCCCAACACCTCGCTATATGGAGTCAGGGGTTCAAGCAGTAGGGCTATACCCCAACACCTCACTATAGGGAGTCAGGGGTTCAAGCAGTAGGTCTATACCCCAACACCTCGCTATAGGGAGTCAGGGGTTCAAGCAGTAGGGCTATACCCCAACACACCGCTATAGGGAGTCAGGGGTTCAAGCAGTAGGGCTATACCCCAACACACCGCTATAGGGAGTCAGGGGTTCAAGCAGTAGGGCTATACCCCAACACACCGCTATAGGGAGTCAGGGGTTCAAGCAGTAGGGCTATACCCCAACACACCGCTATAGGAAGTCAGGGGTTCAAGCAGTAGGGCTATACCCCAACACACCGCTATAGGGAGTCAGGGGTTCAAGCAGTAGGGCTATACCCCAATACCACACTGTTGGGAGTCAGGGGTTCAAGCAGTAGGGCTATACCCCAATACCACACTGTTGGAAGTCAGGGGTTCAAGCAGTAGGTCTATACCCCAACACCTCGCTATAGGGAGTCAGGGGTTCACTCACGTAAAACTGAGTGAATGGACACAGAGAGGAACATTAGCAAACTATTTCCTTTAACATGACAACAGAGCATCCTCCACTCCCCCTTCCCTGCTGTACAATGGCTCTTGCCCTCAACTGCCATTGTGCCATGACATGAGTCCTCTGCAACTGTAGGTGCACCTTTGAATGGCCCTGTGGGAGGACCTGTGGGTGGACTGTGCCTGTACTCCTGTGAGTTAGTTACACTCCCCCATGTAGGTCGGATGCACTGAAGTCACTAAATCACTACTATGTTGAGGCATGACTGGGTTGGGATTGACAGGAAGGAACTGACTGGAGTTCCTGTAACATGCTGAATACTGTATGTCATAATTTGCTATGCTTAACTATTGGTTTAGTCTGTGATGTCACCATTGGGAAGAACCTATTACCATAACATTCCCAAGAGAAATGGAGGGACCTATTCCCCTAACATTCTCAAGAAAAATGGAGGAACCTATTCCCCTAACATTCTCCAGAGAAATGGAGGCACCTATTCCCCAGAGAAATGGAGGGACCTATTCCCCTAACATTCCCCAGAGAAATGGAGGAACCTATTCCCCTAATATTCTCCAGAGAAATGGAGGAACCTATTCCCCTAACATTCCCCAGAGAAATGGAGGAACCTATTCCCCTAACATTCTCCAGAGAAATGGAGGCACCTATTCCCCAGAGAAATGGAGGGACCTATTCCCCTAACATTCCCCAGAGAAATGGAGGAACCTATTCCCCTAATATTCCCCAGAGAAATGGAGGAACCTATTCCCCTAACATTCCCCAGAGAAATGGAGGAACCTATTCCCCTAACATTCCCCAGATAAATGGAGGAACCTATTCCCCTAATATTCTCCAGAGAAATGGAGGAACCTGTTGCCCTGAAAATAAAAGAGAGCCGCACACTCTTGGAGCTCAGATGCAAAAATGTAATACCAACGTTTCGACAGCCAAGCTGAAATGAAGGGACATAATTCCCCTAACATTCCCCAGAGAAATGGAGGAACCAATTCCCCAGAGAAATGGAGGGACCTATTCCCCTAACATTCCCCAGAGAAATGGAGGAATCTAATTCCCCTAACATTCTCCAGAGAAATGGAGGAACCTATTACCCAGAGAAATGGAGGAATCTAATTCCCCTAACATTCTCCAGAGAAATGGAGGAACCTATTCCCCTAACATTCTCCAGAGAAATGGAGGAACCAATTCCCCAGAGAAATGGAGGGACCTATTCCCCTAACATTCCCCAGAGAAATGGAGGAATCTAATTCCCCTAACATTCTCCAGAGAAATGGAGGAACCTATTACCCAGAGAAATGGAGGAATCTAATTCCCCTAACATTCTCCAGAGAAATGGAGGAACCTATTCCCCTAACATTCTCCAGAGAAATGGAGGAACCTATTCCCAAGAGAAATGGAGGGACCTATTCCCCTAACATTCCCCAGAGAAATGGAGGAACCTAACATTCTCCAGAGAAATGGGAAAGAACAGTTTGATCCTGATATCCAACACTAAGAGCAATTCAATAATAATGTCATACAGAATGCCATTTCATTATGCGATTGGCAAATTTAAATTATATTCCTCCAGACAGATTCATATTAATGTCATTATCACCATTAAATGACAGCTTAAGCTTGTTGCACAAAACAGAGACTCTTTATCTTACATCTGTGAATTTTTTCTGAAGTTTTGGAATAGATGGAGTAAAATTCTATATGTTTTATACAGGATAGTATAGGCTACATTTTTATATATACAGTCCCCTCGGAAAGTATTCAGACCCCTTGACTTTTTCCACATTTTGTTATGTTACAGCCTTATTCTAAAAGGGATTACATAAAACATGTTCCTCAGCAATCTACACACGATAACCCATAATGACAAAGTGAAAACAGGCTTTTAGAAATGTTTGCAAATGTATTACAATAAAAAACAGAAATAGCTTATTTATTATGTGACTTTGCTATGAGACTCGAAATTGAACAGGTGCATCCTGTTTCCATTGATCATCCTTGAGATGTTTCTACAACTTAATTTGATTCCACCTGTGGTAAATTCAATTGATTGGACATGGTTTGGAAAGGCACACACCTATCTATATAAGTTGACAGTGCATGTCAGAGGAAAAACCAATCTACGAGGTTGAAGGAATTGTCCGTAGAACTCCGAGTCAGGATTGCGTCGAGGCACAGATCTGGGGAAGAGTACCAAAAACTTTCTGCAGCATTGAAGGTCCCCAAGAACACAGTCGTCTCGTCATTCTTAAATGGAAGAAGTTTGGAACCACCAAGACTCTTCCTAGAGCTGGCAGCCCATCCAAACTGCGCAATCAGGGGAGAAGGTCCTTGGTCAGGGAGGTGACCAAGAACCCGATGGTCACTCTGACAGAGCTCCAAAGTTCCTCTGTTGAGATGGGAGAACCTTCCAGAAGGACAACCATCTCTGCAGCACTCCACCAATCAGGCCTTTATGGTAGAGTGGTCAGACAGAAGCCACTCCGCAGTAAAAAGGCGCATGACAGCCTGCTTGGAGTTTGCCCTAAGGCACCTAAAGACTCTCAGACCATGAGAAACAAGATTCTCTGGTCTGATGAAACCAAGATTGAATTCTTTAGCCTGAATGCAAAGCATCCAGTCTGGAGGAAACCTGGCACCATCCCCATGGTGAAGCATGGTGGTGGCAGCATCATGCTGTGGGGATGTTTTTCAGCAGCATGGATGGCAGCATCATGCTGCGGGGTCGAGGCAGGATCGAGGCAAAGATGAACGGAGCAAAGTACAGAGAGATCCTTGATGAAAATCTGCTCCAGAAAGCTCAGGACCTCAGACTGGGGCGAAGCTTCACCTTCCAACAGGACAATGACCCCAAGCACACAACCCTTTGGGACAAGTCTCTGAATGTTCTTGAGTGGCCCAGCGAGAGCCCGGACTTGAACCCAATCTAACATCTCTGGAGAGACCTGAAAATAGCTGTGCAGCAATGCTCCCCATCCAACCTGACAGAGCTTGAGAAGATCTGTAGAGAGGAATTGGAGAAACTCCCCAAATACAAGTGTGCCAAGCTTTTAGCGTCATACCCAAGAAGACTCAAGGCTGTAATCGCTGCCGAAGGTTCTTCAACAAAGTACTGAGTACAGGGTCTGAATACTTATGTAAATGTGATATTTTATTTTATTTCATTTTTCTATTTTAAATGTTTTACAAATTTGGAAACATTTCTAAAAACGTGTTTTTGCTTTGTCATTATGGGCTATTGTGTAGATTGAGGGGGAAACGATGTAATCAATTTTAGAATAAGGCTGTAACATAACAAAATGTGGAAAAAGTCAAGGGGTCTGAATAATTTCCGAATTCACTGTATATGTGCAGGCTACTTGGAATTAATGAAACATTTGTATGAAGGGAGGGGTTGTCTGTCACCACCAAGGCGGAGCGAAGGGATGACGTATGGAAACGTTGCCATCGCAGAGTAAAGAATCCGCTATCCTTTGCATCGCTTTGGAGTAACCAGGATCGAGAGGGTTCTGTAGTGGCAGGATAGCTATTCTCATTGGATTAAATACATCCAATTCTTTGACATTTTTATTACACATAATACATAGATGTTTATTTGGTGGCAGCATATATTTCTCATGTAGGGATTCTGTTATTGACACATGCCGCTGTTGCATTTCTGCACAGCTCAGCTCTCTGTGTGAGCCGTCGGTCTGTCATTACAGTATCTACAGTTTATAGCCAGTAATTAAACACATCTTCCTTGACCCACCGATCTGATTTCTGGACTCTCATCACTGCATTCAAGAGATGGACGAAGAAAATCAAAGTAAGACTCACTCACCGTCTCTCTTTCTCTGTTCCATGGTCATTTGCTTTGGTGTGTGGATGGACTGATATAGGTTATGCGCCGTAAAGCATGAGTCATTGAATAGTTGTAACCACTGCATGCATTTAATCAGAAATGTATTTGTTTCCCTCTAACAGTAAGGTATTAAGAAATGCAATGGTATTTTGTCAACTGTTGTCATAAATGGGTGTAAATATAGGTAGGGTAAAAATAGCCTTTGATCATGACTCCGTTCTATTCCATTACACTTATTAAGTCATTGGGCGAAGGCGGCTTCTGAAGTGGGGCATTTAGTTAATTATGATCCCAGACTCTGAACATTTAACATGCATTGCTTGCAGTACGGTTTTGGAAGCATAAGGACCTTATATTTCATATCAGCGAGAAATCATTAAAAAAAAGTAAATTGATACACACCTTTGTACGGTTAGTGTTCCCACAAGGCCATATCTCCACGCTACAGTGCTTGTTTGCTGAAGACAAGAGGCGAACACCTGTGTGTAAACTTAACTCGGGAAGTGTAGTTTCATCGGATGGAGACACCCATAGTTGTATGGATCTGTGCAAAACTGCTACAGTAAGTGTATATATTTGTATTGTAATGATTCTTCTCGCGGTTGAAAGGGCCATATGTTTTGAAAGCCGTGTTGCAAGCGATTATTGACGTTTTTGTAAACGTTAACGCAGCATCGGGATTGTAGATCACATGAGGCAGTCGTGAGCAAAGCTAATGGCGGAAAACTGAAGGGAGAAGGCAGTATGCTGCCTGGAGTTTGAGAGCTAGGGTATTAAGAGCTCTAGTGGAGGATGGTTACTGAACACATTTCTTAATCATCAAGTGGGACAACAAATTATATGTATCCATTAAATAGGAGGGCATATACATTGAGTATACAGAACATTAAGAACACCTGCTATTTTCATAAGACTGACCAGGTGAAAGCTATGATCACTTGTAAAGGGGGGTGCGCAACTCTATTAGGAAGGTGTTAAGTTTGCTATACTCAGCATATTAATTGAACTCCGTGTGGTGAATGCGTAAAAACGCATGCAGCAATGTGCTTCGTCGTCAATATGTCTGTTGCGCTGACTTGCTTTGAAGTTCGTGCCGGAGCTTTAAACTAGGCTAATCTTTCCATTGCAAAGCAGTTCTATTGAAACGGCTGCTCAATGCCCTGGACGGGTGAAAAATATCAGATCAACGTATTTTTCAACAGGAAAGTCGACTTTTTCGGATGGAAGGCTTTCAAAACAGGCTCATTCATTAGAACCTTCAGTGGCACCTGTTCCGAATGGATTGATTCAAATGACAGTGCTAAACCACAGCCTGTGGTATTCAATACTGCTTGAAAGAAGAGACAACCCATGGGCAGGGGGCGAAGGCCATGTATTGTAAACATTTGTCTTGAGAAGAAAAGCAGGATATCTGTTGGGGTTAAACTGGGAGAGTTTAGCAGACCCTCTCCTCTACATGTCTCACTGGTCCTTCCTGTTGCTGTAGCGTTAACCCTTTTCACGCTCTACATAACCCTTGTCGAAACCTATTTGCCTATTTAAATTAAAGTCAAGTTTCACTATTTTTCAACTTCATATTAATCATCTCCTGGACCGGCCCAACATCAACCTACTGAATGTGAAAATGGCGGAAGGTGAGTGTTTCCAATGATATCATTGGTGTGTATCGTGATTGTTAACCAATTATGAGTGGGCATTGCCTACTAATTGGTTGAGATCATTGGAGACACTTATCTTCCTCTCTTTTTTTTTACTGCAGAACATAGAAATGTGCCATTTTCACATATGTTGAGGTGGTGCTGGAGATTATGAATATAAAGGGACATTTCACAATTGTTCTTCAAGGTTATGTTTCCACCCTTCAGTGAATTGGAGTGCTGTTCAACGGCTCATTCACCATTAGTATTACTCACCATAGATTTGATTCCTATTGGTCTGTATGTCTGAATACACTCAAACTCCATGGACAGAAGAGGAAAGATTGAAAGGGCTGCGTAACAATGGCTTGTTAACGTAAAACTTGGTCTTCAGGGAAGCAGTATCTACATGTACAATACAAGCCTTTGTCACAGCATCATATAAGGACATTGCCAACGCTAGTCATTTCCATTGTTCCCTCTGGGTTTATAGGTTTTACAGCTTTATATTTATTTATAATCTATGCACGATCATGCTTAAATAACTAAGCTCACACTTTGCCTATGCGGCAGTAGTCAAATTAATTTATTCAAATGTTTTCATAGATAAAGGGAATATCTGTAAAGCACAGAGTAGTCTTTGGACATAGGAAGACACTGGATGACGGGGGTAGCGGCATGGCGACGGGGGTAGCTGCATGGCGACGGGGGTAGCGGCATGGCGACGGGGGTAGCGGCATGGCGACGGGGGTAGCGGCATGGCGACGGGGGTAGCGGCATGGCGACGGGGGTAGCGGCATGGCGACGGGGGTAGCAGAACAAAGAGGCTTGAGGTCCTGTGATCACACTTGGAAGATAAGTGCATGGAAACGATTACATGTTGTACTGCATGAATTTAAACAGTATAGATGTAACACACGCACATTGTACACACACACAAAGTCAATGCATTTATGCTGGCATGCTAAATTTACCCCAGCTAATCACGTACAACAGCGCTGGTTAAAATGCTTTTTAAATTCAAGCCAAACCCCTTCAACTGAAATTAGTGCAGTGCAGAGTGTAATGTCATGTAGCTGCACTGTGCAGCATATGGTCAAAGTTGGGGCATAATTAGTTTTCCATCAGTTGACTGCCTGGCTGCTAACTAGAAGGGGGGTGCCATTGTGTAGGATTAGGCCATTTTCTTATATGGGCTGATAATGGGCAGACATACTGCCTCATGCATAGAACACACACACACAAACAGAAACTATGGCAGTGAGAAGAGTAGAATATGGAATTAATTACTGCGTGTTTACTCCTACTTCTTTACACTTGGTGCAATCCTCTGTTCTGTTTACATGCCACAAGACAGATGTCTGCTCTCATGTGACACAGACCCTAAATCCCAAGTGTTTTATGGCACCAAGTCTGTTTATAGACATGCGTAGTTAGGCTAGTAGAGTTAAAGCAGAAGTGGAAAGACGAGAACCCACTACAATCTAGAGCTACAAATTGGCCAGCACTCGCTTGATGCTGTTTTATTTATTTTTTGAGCCTCTAGTTCCTCTGCAGGGACACTTTCAGCTTTGCCTTTATCAGGGGGATAGAAGGAAAGTGCTCTGTTTGAATGGTGTTTTTACTAAGTGCTGTGTGTCTTGACAGTATTTTCTGTCAGGATCCTGATAACTTTAGTGACTCCCTCTCTCTCAACACGCTTTTCCCTAACTGACTGTGAGAAACACTAAATGGGAAACTGCTTTTCTTCCATGCTCTATGGCCTGAAAATGTATGTGTTTATTCTTTGGGGGATAGTTTGAGGTGTTGAGGGGCAGTTGAATCTGTCAAAATACTGCCAGGTCACAATCTATCAGAAATTGGCAACGTTACAGAACTGCCGGGTGCGATTTAGTTTAGTAAATTATTACTTTACCCCTTTATGTTGAATTCATGGCCATTTATCAATCTCACCCTCTGGGCAAGGAAACATACATGTTCTTTGAGAAGAACATAAATACAAACTGCTTGAGTCTTTGGGGTGATGAAGTTTCATATGAATCCAGACATTAGTGGTTTCCTGCCCTGAGTCTACAGAACAGAGTTGGCCATCAGTCTTTGTTGTGGCGGTAGGGTGAGTGGTGTGGGAGGACTTCCTAATGGAAGTCATTATTGCCATGCTGTGGGCGGCTGGTTTGTAGCTTTAACCCTGCCTGGAGGACCTTCTGGCTGGCACAAAGTATCTGGTTGCTACAGCCATAGGCTAAATGGCTACAACGGATACAGCCAGTCAGCTAACTAGCCCATCTACTCAGTTGTTTCTCTCTCTCTCTGCCCTTCTGGTTCGTTAGAGTAAGTCCTGTTTTCTTTACCATCCTGTGTCTTACGGTCTTCCTTCCACACTGTATCTTTAAGAAGACAAACATTTCTTTGCGGGCCATCTGATACATTTTATATTTAAAGCCACAAAGAAGGTGTTGATTTGATTCTTTTGAGATTACCAAAATGAGAATAACTGTTTTTTTTCCTCTTTAAAATAGTATTTTCAGGTCCTCCCACCATGTTGCCTTATTCAACAGCTTAACAGGAGATGTAGAAACATTATTATGCTAA
Source organism: Oncorhynchus clarkii lewisi (assembly GCF_045791955.1). Classification (NCBI taxonomy): domain Eukaryota; kingdom Metazoa; phylum Chordata; class Actinopteri; order Salmoniformes; family Salmonidae; genus Oncorhynchus; species Oncorhynchus clarkii. The sequence continues at coordinate 38,945,210 of NC_092169.1, read as the reverse complement.
TTTTGACCATTTTAATATGGAGTTTTATTGTATTGTGGGACCACATTGAAGGATTTGGCTAGACAGTAGACACAAACTCCCCTTAAGGGGTGAGTAATCAATGGCACTGCAGACTTGGCTTGAGGAGGGATTGAGAGGGTCTCACAAAGTGTCCCAGTACTGCTGCCTCATCTGTAGAGAAACACCATGTATGGAATTGATTATGGGAAATACTGTTTCATTGAAATGGAAGAGAGGGTAGACTAGCGTGTACAACTGTCTGGAAGGGTTGGCATGTACCACAGCATTTTTGTTTGGGTGCAGTATATTGCCCCGACTGTTTGAGTTATAAAATGAGGAGAACGAGACCGGGATGGAGTAGAGTAGAAAATACACTACCGTCCAAAAGTTTGGGGTCACTTCGAAATGTTCTGCTTTTTGAAAGAAAAGTTGTTGTCCATTTTTAAAATAACATCAAATTGATCAGAAATACAATGTAGACATTTGTAAATGACTATAGTAGCTGGAAATGGCTGATTTTAATGACTATAAAAAAAAATATATAAAAAAAAAAAATGAAATATCTACGTACTGTAGGTGTACAGAGGCCCATTATCATCAAATCAAATTTTTATTTGTCACATACACATGGTTATCAGATGTTAATGCGAGTGTAGCGAAATGCTTGTGCTTCTAATTCCGACAATGCAGTAATAACCAACGAGTAATCTAACTAACAATTCCAAAACTACTACCTTATACACACAAGTGTAAAGGGATAAAGAATATGTACATAAAGATATGTGAATGAGTGATGGTACAGAACGGCATAGGCAAGATGCAATAGTTGGTATCGAGTACAGTATATACAACCATCACTCCTGCGTTCCAATGACACGTTGTGTTAGCTAATCCAAGTTTATAATGTTAAAAGGCAAATTGATCATTAGAAAACCCTTTTCCAATTATGTTAGCACAGCTGAAAACTGTTGTCCTGCTTAAAGAAACAATACAACTGGCCTTAATTCAGCTAGTTGAGTATCTGGAGCATCAGCATTTGTGGGTTCGATTACAGGCTCAAAATGGCCAGAAACGAATAACTTTCTTCTGAAACTCGTCAGTCTATTCTTGTTCTGAGAAATGAAGGCTATTCCATGCTAGAAATTGCCAAGAAACTGAAGATCTCATACAACGCTGTGTACTACTCCCTTCACAGAACAGCGCAAACTGGCTCTAACCAGAATAGAAAGAGGAGTGGGGGGCCCCGGTGCACAACTGAGCAAGAGGACAAGTACATTAGTGTCTAGTTTGAAAAACATACACCTCACAAGTCCTCAACTGGCAGCTTCATTAAATAGTACCAGCAAACACCAGTCTCAACGTCTACAGTGAAGAGGCGACTCCGGGATGCTGTAGAAGGAAAAGAGGGAAGGAGAAATATCAAAAGAGAGGGAGACCACACTTTCCTTGAGTAATATGCATCTTATTTCACTACTGGTAGGGGAACTAAATGGAAGCAGATCCAATATTAAGGAGATGGCGAGCGGCTACATAGATGCTGGAGGCTACAGGGTTTGTGTTTCTTGGCCAGGCTAGGTAAGTGCTGCTCTCTGGAGCCCTCAACCCTGAGAAGACAAGAATGGAATTCACAGGCCTTCTAAAAGGAGGAGGTGTGCTGTGCTTGTATTTTCAGGGATTCTAAAAGGTGTGCTTTTAGCTACTAACTACACTATGTACAGGTTATGTATAGATTTTTACAAACATCCACCCTAACTACACAACATATAACACAAACGTCGATGTAGGTTGTAGGTGTTCGGTGACTGTTATTTTGAAGTGGCCTGTGTGTCTAGTCTTTTAAGCCTGCAGCAGGTCAGCCAAAGACAATGTTACTCTGCCTGGTAAGACGAGACAAGCAACAACATCCTGGACCTCCAGGCAACAATCGACAGCCAGGGGTTTGTATTTGGTCTTCTCAGTCACTCAACCCCCATCCAGCCCTCTGATTAGAAGTGGGTGCCAGAAACGGCACCATTATGAATGCTCTGGCAGCAGGCTTATGGTCGTGGAGATAAGACCCCCAGCACATCAAATCCAATACTTACATCATAGAGTTGACCCTGAGCAGATGTTGGATATAAGGGGACATGACGTCTGGACAGACCAGGACAGAGGGACCACCCAGACGGATGCATCACCCCCTAGTAGGGGTCCGCTCCCGAAAACAGCAGATTAATACAATGTAATCAGTGGATGACAGTTTAGTTTAACCCCTCAGTACTAGATCCTAGATCTCTTCTGAGTCCTGACCCACAGAGGCAGCTAAACCCCAAGATATTACCCCCCAAAATCTTTGTTGTCCTCTCACGCAATGATGTGAGCTATTACTGGAAAATAATGATATAGGGATCACACAGTCACAATTCACTTTATCTGGATCCACAAAGCAGTGAGGCGCAACATTCCCAACTATTGAAAAGTTCATACAGATGCCAGATCTTACGATCATGAAGAGAAACCCCTTTAAATTAGCTGCACTGACTAACATACAGACACTCATCATAACCCCTTGGCTTGTTCTGTACTAATCATGCCCCACATTCTGGTGCCTTGACATACTGCCAGGTCACATCACCGGACCGCTAAAGACTACAGATGTTTGTTACTGTGTCCATGTTATCACTGCCAACAACCCCTCTGTGTGTATATATCACACTTCCACTGTGGTCTTCAGCCCCATGGTCAGATTGGGATTAAGAGCTGTGGGGGTTAAGGCCAGCTGGCAGCACCAGTGTGCATGTGTCTGTATGCATGCCTGCATCTGCGTGTGTGCATGATGTGTGTTTGTCCCTGCATGCGTGTGCGCATGTGAGGCCAGTGAGGGGAGCCCAAGGGGTATAAAGTTAAAGGGATTGGTGACAGCAGGCTTCAGATTAGGGGTTTGTGCCAGGGGCCACACTGACAGCCTGCCTGTCTATCTCATCCCATATCCCTGCTCTGTGACCGCCTGCCTGGCCTGTATCTCATCCCATATCCCTGCTCTGTGACAGCCTGCCTGGCCTGTATCTCATCCCATATCCCTGCTCTGTGACAGCCTGCCTGGCCTGTCTCTCATCCCATCGTCCTGCTATGTGACAGCCTGCCTGGCCTGTCTCATCCCATATCCCTGCTCTGTGACAGCCTGCCTGGCCTGTCTCTCATCCCATATCCCTGCTCTGTGACAGCCTGCCTGGCCTGTATCTCATCCAATATCCCTGCTCTGTGACAGCCTGCCTGGCCTGTATCTCATCCCATATCCCTGCTCTGTGACAGCCTGCCTGGCCTGTCTCTCATCCCATATCCCTGCTCTGTGACAGCCTGCCTGGCCTGTCTCTCATCCCATATCCCTGCTCTGTGACAGCCTGCCTGGCCTGTATCTCATCCCATATCCCTGCTCTGTGACAGCCTGCCTGGCCTGTATCTCATCCCATATCCCTGCTCTGTGACAGCCTGCCTGGCCTGTCTCTCATCCCATATCCCTGCTCTGTGACAGCCTGCCTGGCCTGTATCTCATCCCATATCCCTGCTCTGAGACAGCCTGCCTGGCCTGTCTCTCATCCCATCGTCCTGCTCTGTGACAGCCTGCCTGGCCTGTCTCTCATCCCATATCCCTGCTCTGTGACAGCCTGCCTGGCCTGTCTCTCATCCCATATCCCTGCTCTGTGACAGCCTGCCTGGCCTGTATCTCATCCCATATCCCTGCTCTGTGACAGCCTGCCTGGCCTGTATCTCATCCCATATCCCTGCTCTGTGACAGCCTGCCTGGCCTGTCTCTCATCCCATATCCCTGCTCTGTGACAGCCTGCCTGGCCTGTATCTCATCCAATATCCCTGCTCTGTGACAGCCTGCCTGGCCTGTATCTCATCCCATATCCCTGCTCTGTGACAGCCTGCCTGGCCTGTCTCTCATCCCGTATCCCTGCTCTGTGACAGCCTGCCTGGCCTGTCTCTCATCCCATATCCCAGCTCTGTGACAGCCTGCCTGGATTGTCTCTCATCCCATCGTCCTGCTCTGTGACAGCCTGCCTGGCCTGTATCTCATCCCATATCCCTGCTCTGTGACAGCCTGCCTGGCCTGTATCTCATCCCATATCCCTGCTCTGTGACAGCCTGCCTGGCCTGTATCTCATCCCATATCCCAGCTCTGTGACAGCCTGCCTGGCCTGTAATCTCATCCCATCGCCCTGCTCTGTGTCAGCCTGCCTGGCCTGTATCTCATCCCATATCCCTGCTCTGTGACAGCCTGCCTGGCCTGTAATCTCATCCCATCGCCCTGCTCTGTGACAGCCTGCCTGGCCTGTATCTCATCCCATATCCCTGCTCTGTGACAGCCTGCCTGGCCTGTATCTCATCCCATCGCCCTGCTCTGTGACAGCCTGCCTGGCCTGTATCTCATCCCATATCCCTGCTCTGTGACAGCCTGCCTGGCCTGTATCTCATCCCATATCCCTGCTCTGTGACAGCCTGCCTGGTCTGTATCTCATCCCATCGCCCTGCTCTGTGACAGCCTGCCTGGCCTCTATCTCATCCCATTTCCCTGTTGGGGCCAGTGGGGTGACTGGGTTCTACTTTTCTATAGTACTACAGTTTACGGAAAACCTACAGATATAAAATGTATACTGACAGCTGATAGTCATCACCCTCTCCTCCTAAAAAGCTTCAAGACAGAAGCCAGTTACTTAAATTTCAACAAAAACTTATCTGTAAACTATATACTTACTTTCAATGATGGCCGTAATGACATCAGGTCTATTGTCAGTTAACACTGACATGTGTACTATCCTCAGACTCCTCTGACTTCCAGAATCCACCCTTATCACCTATAAATGATCAAGAAATCTATCAAACATATTGGTTAAATCAGATGTGGTCAGAGAGAGAAGAGGCATTCATAAAAGGATGTTCTAACTTAGTATGCCCTCAGACTTCTAGGACCAATGAGATAAGGCCATGTAGAACTTGCACTACTAATAGAGTTATTTATATGTTAGTGTTCTTGTAATAAGATGTATATTGGAAAAACATTCTGTGCCTTAAATGTACGCCTCAGAGAACATAAATCCACTATCAGACATCAAGATATCACCTCGCCAGTTGCGAGACACTTTATAGAACAAAATCCGGATATTAATGAATTGCTTTGGATCTAAAAAGTTCATCCACCAGGCAGGGTGTGATTATGACAACAAATTACTTAAAAGAGAAGCCATGTAGGTAGATCAATTAATTTCTGTATCTCCTCATGGTGTAAACACAGAACTAGACTTCACCTCCTCCTTTATAGGCCGCATTTAGGCTGTTATACAAGAACACTGTCCATATCAGATTTAGCATATCTTTGATGAGTCAGTCCCAACTATTTATGAAAGACTGTGCCTGATGTCCCTTGTGGTTAGCTATCTCAGGAATGTATATAATTTATCCAAATGAGGAGACATCTAAGCCAATTGATTCATGAATTGCTCTTCGTGCCCACTCCCATACCCTATAATTCTGTATTTCTTTGTGGCTAACTTGTAGACCAGAAAAGCCACATTCCTGATTAAAAGCACCTGCTGTCTTCAGTTATTCTTTATAAATGCTGTTTTGAATTAAAAGAAAATTGCACTTACACACTGAAGAAGACTGCAAAGCCGACACGTCGGGGTACGCGGTCCCTGATGCAGTGGGGAAAAAACAATAATAATGAAATCAGCTTTATGCAACATGTTTTAGATTGCGGACCCATTCCACCTTATGTTTGGGTGACGGGGTTCTCTCATGCTCCAACACATTAACAGACCAGGCTGTGACCATTACCCAGTTTAGCTCTTATCATGGGAAGTTGGCTCATGTACAGTCTGTAAGTGAGAATGGGATTTGGTCTAAGTCCCACTCTGGGATGAGTGGGGGTTTTAGTGTCACTAAGGGTCTGATTTATGATTTACTACACTGTCCAGTCCAAAAAATGTCAAGAATGTGATGAAATGTACACTTTTGGGATGATTTAACATAATGTTTTGAGGGGGGCTTTCTGCCCCCAAATGTATCACCATCCCATCTGAGATTCTGTTAGGTGCTCAGTCAGAATTTGCTTCTGTGTCATCAGCTACCCTAGTGGCAGAGGGAGGGTAGTGAACAGTTGGTCATTTTTGTGTGAGGACCTCATTGTTGGGATTTGGGAAGGGGGGGGGGTAAATGAGGCTCTGCTCTGTGGTGCACATTTTGAAATATATTTAACCCCCCTCTGCCCCCTGCTTTGCACCCACCCAACCCAAGCCATCGCTCCGCACACTGGAGTAGATCTCATTCACTGTGTAGCTCTTTCAGTGGTACTCAGATGAAACTCAAATTAAATCCAATTCAGATACAACTTTGACATACCTGTGGCAGCTAGACCGTGCAGAGTGGTGACGAGACCTGAACCGATAAAAGGACAACCGTTTTGTTGTGACCATCAGAGATCTGGACCCTGCTAGTGTCACAGTTGTTGTGACTGTCAGAGATCTGGACCCTGCTAGTGTCACAGTTGTTGTGATCGTCAGAGATCTGGACCCTGCTAGTGTCACAGTTGTTGTGACCGTCAGAGATCTGGACCCTGCTAGTGTCACAGTTGTTGTGACCGTCAGAGCTCTGGACCCTGCTAGTGTCACAGTTGTTGTGACCGTCAGAGATCTGGACCCTGCTAGTGCCACAGTTGTTGTGACCGTCAGAGATCTGGACCCTGCTAGTGTCACAGTTGTTGTGACCGTCAGAGATCTGGACCCTGCTAGTGTCACAGTTGTTGTGACCGTCAGAGATCTGGACCCTGCTAGTGTCACAGTTGTTGTGACCGTCAGAGATCTGGACCCTGCTAGTGTCACAGTTGTTGTGACCGTCAGAGATCTGGACCCTGCTAGTGTCACAGTTGTTGTGACCGTCAGAGATCTGGACCCTGCTAGTGTCACAGTTGTTGTGACCGTCAGAGATCTGGACCCTGCTAGTGTCACAGTTGTTGTGACCGTCAGATCTGGACCCTGCTAGTGTCACAGTTGTTGTGACCGTCAGAGATCTGGACCCTGCTAGTGTCACAGTTGTGACCGTCAGAGATCTGGACCCTGCTAGTGTCACAGTTGTTGTGACTGTCAGATCTGGACCCTGCTAGTGTCACAGTTGTTGTGACTGTCAGAGATCTGGACGATGCCAGTTAAGAAAGAAAACGACTCCTCTGTCTGCCGACTGGAGACAACTAAACTCATTCTTTGGATGAGACGGAGGGCAGTTGCCAGGAGGGATTGAATTAGAAATATAATTTGTAGACCCCTATTTTCATGTTTAATGTCCACTACCACTGGACCAGAAGGGTCCATTTTATTACCCATTTAAATGTCCCTTCCCGACCTTTTGCCTTGCTTGTTGATCTGATAAATGAAGGTGTGTTTTGTAGGGTGACGTAATGGTCAGAGCAGATGTGATGTAGGGAGGCTTCTGAAGGCAGCTCAGCCTCCCATCTAGCCTGGTTAAACCAAACTGAATGCTGTACTCGCATGGTGTGCTCAGTCTGTAGCATTCAGTCTGGTTTAACCAGGCTATCCGATTCACTGTCTCATTAACATCCACGATGAATCCGATCAGTCAGAGATGAGTCTTCCCAGACGGTCATATTAACCTGAATACAGACCTCCTCAGGCCTCAGACAAAACCAGGCTACGTTCTCTCCATGCAGAATGTCATCCATCCAACAAGCAAATGATGAGAAATAACATGAGTCTAAAATATTTGCGGTTAAAAGCAATAATGAAATTTGCATTGGATGATCCACATTATGATGGAAATAGACACGAGTGGGTTTCTGGGGAAACAGATTTCCTGTGATCTTGGGAACAGTAAGACAATACATTAGTGGTGAAATGGAACATGTCATTTCTATCATAGATAACATTGTGCCACTTCAAATTTGTCTAATTTCTCAATTGAGAGCTGCCTGCTGTGTGTCAACTTGAAACTTAAATGGAAACTAATTGCATCAGTCCCAGTTCCAGTAGGTTGAATAACCGAAGAGGTTAACCCCGAGGTTAGCCAGCTAATGAATGGCTCTATTTTGATGTTGAACTCCAGTCAGTGATTATTGTCGCTCTACATCCCTTCTGTTGTCATACAGCAGCACGTAGCCTACTATCCTGGACCAGAAGGAAGTCCCTTAACTGTCTGTCACACTCCCTGAAAACCAGACCCCTTTACCCCCGTCCAGCCCGGACACAGGACTACATATGCTAGTTAGGAACAGTCATTTTGACGTTTCACAGGCTATTGTGTTATTGTTATTAATATCGTGGCTGCAATCACTGTTTGGACCCCTTAGCCATGTACAACCTCGTGCCAAATGAGTTCGAGGCCTCTCTTGAGCTAGGCTTCCTGGTTCACTTTTAAATGGCAAGACATTGCTTAAATTCTGTATAAAGGGAAGCTCTGAAGTAAAGACTGTATGTTTCCACCGCTCGTATATGCAGAGGCTTAGCTGTGATATCAGGCTTGTCATGTTCCTGCTTTATGAAGAGGCTACACGCACACTAAATATCTGCCTCTCAGCTGGGTTAATGAAGTCGGATCACAGAGACCCCTCTCTGGTGGTTACACACACAGTGAGATATGCTTCACTCCAGCTCTAAACCCCTGGGCGGGTAGAGTTGAGGGCGAAAGTTGCGTTAATGAAAAAAATTAACTTTCAATGCAAGAAATTAATCTGGATTGGTTTTATTAATAGAATATACCCCCGCGCATTTATAAAGGGTTGGAAAACACTTTCATGTGGAATAATTAAGACCGTTAGCCTTTTTTCCCACTAATTAAGACGTATTAGATTGTATTATTTCATATTGTTGCATTGTCCATAAAGGAAACTGCCAGTAAGCATTTCGTTGGATGGTGAATACCATGTGTATCCTGTACATACCACTAATAAAACTGTAAACTTGTATCTGCTTTGATGCGTGTGACTCTGATAAACTGAGTGAAACGGTTATAGTACTGTAGCAGAGTTAGTTAGTGTAACAGTCATCGTACTGTAACGGTTGATAGTTTGTGAAATGGTCATGTTACTATAGCAGGCTTAATTAGTTAGTATAACGGTTATGTTACTGTAGCAGGCTTAATTAGTTAATGTAACGGTTATGTTACTGTAGCAGGCTTAATTAGTTAGTGTAGCGGTCATGTTACTGTAGCAGGCTTAATTAGTTAGTATAACGGTTATGTTACTGTAGCAGGCTTAATTAGTTAGTGTAACGGTTATGTTACTGTAGCAGGCTTAATTAGTTAGTGTAGCGGTCATGTTACTGTAGCAGGCTTAATTAGTTAGTATAACGGTTATGTTACTGTAGCAGGCTTAATTAGTATAGCGGTTATGTTACTGTAGCAGGCTTAGTTAATTAGTTAGTATAACGGTTATGTTACTGTAGCAGGCTTAATTAGTTAGTGTAACGGTCATGTTACTGTAGCAGGCTTAGTTAATTAGTTAGTATAACGGTTATGTTACTGTAGCAGGCTTAATTAGTTAGTGTAACGGTTATGTTACTGTAGCAGGCTTAATTAGTTAGTGTAGCGGTCATGTTACTGTAGCAGGCTTAATTAGTTAGTATAACGGTTATGTTACTGTAGCAGGCTTAATTAGTATAGCGGTTATGTTACTGTAGCAGGCTTAGTTAATTAGTTAGTATAACGGTTATGTTACTGTAGCAGGCTTAGTTAATTAGTTAGTATAGCGGATATGTTACTGTAGCAGGCTTAGTTAATTAGTTAGTATAACGGTCATGTTACTGTAGCAGGCTTAGTTAGTATAGCGGATATGTTACTGTAGCAGGCTTAGTTAATTAGTTAGTATAACGGTTATGTTACTGTAGCAGGCTTAGTTAATTAGTTAGTATAGCGGATATGTTACTGTAGCAGGCTTAGTTAATTAGTTAGTATAACGGTCATGTTACTGTAGCAGGCTTAGTTAGTATAGCGGATATGTTATTGTAGCAGGCTTAGTTAATTAGTTAGTATAACGGTTATGTTACTGTAGCAGGCTTAGTTAGTATAGCGGATATGTTACTGTAGCAGGCTTAGTTAATTAGTTAGTATAACGGTTATGTTACTGTAGCAGGCTTAGTTAATTAGTTAGTATAACGGTTATGTTACTGTATTAGGCATCGTTAGTATAACGGTTGTTACTGTAGCAGGCTTAGTTAATTAGTTAGTATAGCGGTTATGTTACTGTAGCAGGCTTCGTTAGTATAACGGTTGTTACTGTAGCAGGCTTAGTTAATTAGTTAGTATAATGGTTATGTTACTGTAGCAAGCTTCGTTTACTATAACGGTTATGTTACTGTAGCAGGCTTAGTTAGTATAACGGTTATGTTACTGTAGCAGGCTTAGTTAATTAGTTAGTATAGCGGTTATGTTACTGTAGCAGGCTTCGTTAGTATAACGGTTGTTACTGTAGCAGGCTTAGTTCGTATAACGGTTATGTTACTGTAGCAGGCTTAGTTAATTAGTTAGTATAACGGTTATGTTACTGTAGCAGGCTTAGATAGTGTAACGGTTATGTTACTGTAGCAGGCTTAGATAGTGTGACGGTCATCGGTACTGCAGCAGGCTTAGTTGGATAGTGTGACGGTCATCGGTACTGCAGCAGGCTTAGTTGGATAGTGTGACGGTCATCGGTACTGCAGCAGGCTTAGTTGGATAGTGTGACGGTCATCGGTACTGCAGCAGGCTTAGTTGGATAGTGTGACGGTCATCGGTACTGCAGCAGGCTTAGTTGGATAGTGTGACGGTCATCGGTACTGCAGCAGGCTTAGTTGGATAGTGTGACGGTCATCGGTACTGCAGCAGGCTTAGTTGGATAGTGTGACGGTCATCGGTACTGCAGCAGGCTTAGTTGGATAGTGTGACGGTCATCGGTACTGCAGCAGGCTTAGTTGGATAGTGTGACGGTCATCGGTACTGCAGCAGGCTTAGTTGGATAGTGTGACGGTCATCGGTACTGCAGCAGGCTTAGTTGGATAGTGTGACGGTCATCGGTACTGCAGCAGGCTTAGTTGGATAGTGTGACGGTCATCGGTACTGCAGCAGGCTTAGTTAGTGTGTGGTGTCATGCAGTGTAAGAAGATGTATCAGCAGTAAGACTAAGAAGGTTTATCTCTCTGTGATCTCTCTTCAGTACCTGAGGATCTCTCACTGGAAGAGAGGGATGAGCTGTCAAACATCCGGCGGAGGAAGAGAGAGCTGCTGGATGATATTGAGGTGGGTAGCCTTGAAGTTGCTGTGGCTCGGCTTAGTAGCTGGCAAAGCTTTAAGGAAGAGTGTTGTTTTTCTGATATGCTCTTGTAGCTTGTATCATTTTCTCAGAATGTCTAATCCCTGTCTGTCTCTGTTCATTAGGTTGAATAATTTTCTCTGAATGAGCTTATTCCAAGATACCAATTATATTTCCTTTTCTTCCCCTCTCAGCGCTTGAAGTTTGAGATAGCTGAAGTCATGACTGAGATCGAGCAACTAACGTGTGTAGGAGAGAGGTGGGTGAACAGCCCATGGTCTCATTCACTGGTGCTCGCATTTGCTTTTCACTGTTCTAACTGCAAGACTGAACAAGTATGTGGTGTGCAGTGCTTTCAATCAGGTGATCTGTGCTGATGCAGTGATTTCAATCAGTCTTAGCAGGTGTACCATATCTAATGTCCTTACCCAAAATGTGACTGAACTACACTGCTCAAAAAAAATAAAGGGAACACTAAAATAACACATCCTAGATCTGAATGAATTAAATATTCTTATTAAATACTTTTTTCTTTACATAGTTGAATGTGCTGACAACAAAATCACACAAAAGTTATCAATGGAAATCAAATTTATCAACACATGGAGGTCTGGATTTGGAGTCACACTCAAAATTAAAGTGGAAAACCACACTACAGGCTGATCCAACTTTGATGTAATGTCCTTAAAACAAGTCAAAATGAGGCTCAGTAGTGTGTGTGTGTGGCCTCCACGTGCCTGTATGACCTCCCTACAACGCCTGGGCATGCTCCTGATGAGGTGGCGGATGGTCTCCTGAGGGATCTCCTCCCAGACTTGGACTAAAGCATCCGCCAACTCCTGGACAGTCTGTGGTGCAACGTGGCGTTGGTGGATGGAGCGAGACATGATGTCCCAGATGTGCTCAATTGGATTCAGGTCTGGGGAACAAGCGGGCCAGTCCATAGCATCAATGCCTTCCTCTTGCAGGAACTGCTGACCCACTCCAGCCACATGAGGTCTAGCATTGTCTTGCATTAGGAGGAACCCAGGGCCAACCGCACCAGCATATGGTCTCACAAGGGGTCTGAGGATCTCATCTCGGTACCTAATGGCAGTCAGGCTACCTCTGGCGAGCACATGGAGGCCCCCCAAAGAAATGCCACCCCCACACCATGACTGACCCACCGCCAAACCGGTAATGCTGGAAGATGTTGCATCCAGCAGAACGTTCTCCACGGCGTCTCCAGACTCTGTGACGTCTGTCACGTGCTCAGTGTGAACCTGCTTTCATCTGTGAAGAGCACAGGGCGCCAGTGGCGAATTTGCCAATCTTGGTGTTCTCTGACAAATGCCAAATGTCCTGCACGGTGTTGGGCTGTAAGCACAACCCCCACCTGTGGACGTTGGGCCCTCATACCACCCTCATGGAGTCTCTTTCTGACCGTTTGAGCAGACACATGCACATTTGTGGCCTGCTGGAGGTCATTTTGCAGGGCTCTGGCAGTGCTCCTCCTGCTCCTCCTTGCACAAAGGCGGAGGTAGCGGTCCTGCTGCTGGGTTGTTGCCCTCCTACGGCCTCCTCCACGTCTCCTGATGTACTGGCCTGTCTCCTGGTAGCGCCTCCATGCTCTGGACACTACGCTGACAGACACAGCAAACCTTCTTGCCACAGCTCGCATTGATGTGCCATCCTGGATGAGCTGCACTACCTGAGCCACTTGTGTGGGTTGTAGACTCCGTCTCATGCTATCACTAGAGTGAAAGCACCGCCAGCATTCAAAAGTGGCCAAAACATCAGCCAGGAAGCATAGGAACTAAGAAGTGGTCTGTGGTCACCACCTGCAGAACCACTCCTTTATTGGGGGTGTCTTGCTAATTGCCTATAATTTCCACCTGTTGTCTATTCCATTTGCACAACAGCATGTGAAATGTAGTGTCAATCAGTGTTGCTTCCTAAGTGGACAGTTTGATTTCACAGAAGTGTGGAGCTACATTGTGTTGTTTAAGTGTTCCCTTTCTTTTTTTGAGCAGTGTATTTTATAATGTCATGCTCAGTTTCCTATCATTAGTTGATTCAATCTGGCTCAATGTATACAGCACTAATGGGTCTGTCTGAACAGCTTAAGGTTGAAAAGGTACCTTTTTTACATGTGAAGTTGCTGTTTTTTTAAGTTGGTTGGTTGTAATAGAAGGTTATTCATGGGTTTTCTTCCATGTCATGTCTCACAGCAAAATGACACAGAGGAACAAACAGATTGCCATGGGGAGGAAGAAATTCAACATGGATCCTAAGAAGGTATTTTCAGTTTGAAATGTTTATGACCAGAGCCTCAGGGTTCAGGGATGGCCACATCTTCAGTCTTTTATTTCAGCTCTGGGATAGCTTTTGGCGGGGTTGTGTCCAGTAATGTACCCCAGTGATATAAAAAGCTAGGTTAACGTTTGTACGTATGGCCCAGGCTTCTTTGGTGGCCTCTTTTTTATTTCAGTCCTGGAATGGCTTTTCTGGGTGTTGTCTAGTAATGGACCCCTGTCATATACTGCTGCTCTGATAGAATCATTCACCAATGATTGAGATAAACAGTCCACTGTCTGTCGTCCATCTTGTGTTCCAGGGGATCCAGTTTCTCCTGGAAAACAACCTTCTGCAGCACACCCCAGAAGACATCTCTCAGTTCCTCTACAAGGGTGAGGGCCTGAACAAGACTGTCATCGGAGATTACTTAGGGGAGCGGTAAGCCATCCCATCTACAATGGTTTGTGCAATTATTCACCCGCTAGGCATTTTTCCTATTATGTTGCCTCACAACCTGGAATTAAAATAGATTTTTGGGGGGTTTGTATCATTTGATTTACACAACATGCCACACAAAATATTTTTCTATTGTGAAACAAACAAGAAATAAAAACAAAAAAAACTGAATTTGAGCGTGCTTAACTATCTCCCCCCCCCCCCCCCCCCCTGCTCCAGCTCCTTCAAGTTGGATGGGTTCTGCTGGTGTACAGCAATCTTTAAGTCATAGCACAGATTCTCAATTGGATTGAGGTCTGGGCTTTGACTAGGCCATTCCAAGACATTTAAATGTTTTCCCTTAGACCACTCGAGTGTTGCTTTAGCAGTATGCTTAGGGTCATTGTCCTGAAGGAAGGTGAACCTCTGTCCCAGTCTCAAATCTCTGGAAGACTGAAACAGGTTTCCCTCAAGAATTTCCCTGTATTTAGCACCATCCATCATTCCTTCCATTCTGACCAATTTCCCCAGTCCCTGCTGATGAAACACATCCCCACAGCATGATGCTGTCACCGCCATGCTTCACTGTGGGGATGGTGTTCTCAGGGTGATGAGGTGTTAGGTGTTTTCCTTGATGGCCAAGAAGCTCAATTTTAGTCTCATCTGACCAGAGTACCTTCTTCCATATGTTTGAGGAGTCTCCCACATGCTTTTTGACGAACACTAAATCTGTTTGTTTCTTTAAGCAATGGCTTTTTTTGTGGCCACTCTTCCGTAAAGCCCAGCTCTGTGGAGTGTATGCCTTAAAGTGGTGCTATGGACAGATACTCCAATCTCTGCTGTGGCGCTTTGCAGCTCCTTCAGGGTCATCTTTGGTCTCTTTGTTGCCTCTCTGATAAATGCCCTCCTTGCCTGGTCTGTGAGTTTTGGTGGGCGACCCTCTCTTGGCAGGTTTGTTGTGGTGCCATATTCTTTACATTTTTGAATAATGGATTTAATGGTGCTCTGTGGGATATCCAAAGTTTCGGATATTTCTTTTATAACCCAACCCTGATCTGTACTTCACAACTTTGTCCTTGACCTGTTTGGAGAGCTCCTTGGTCTTCATAGTGCCCCTTGCTTAGTGGTGTTACAAACTCTGGAGCCTTTCAGAACAGGAGTGTGTGTGTGTATATATACTGAGATCATGTGACAGATCATGTGGCACTTAGATTGCACACAGGTGGACTGTTTTTTGAACTAATTATGTGACTTCTGAAGGTAATTGGTTGCACCAGATCTTATTTAGGGGCTTCATAGCAAAGGGGGCGAATACAAATGCACGCACCACTTTTCAGTTTTTATTTTTTATTTATTTTTTGAAACAGTCATTTATTTTCACTTCACCAATTTGGACTATTTTGTGTATGTCCATTACATGAAATCCAAATAAAAATCTATTTAAATTACAGCTGGTAAGGCAACAAAATAGGAAAAACACAAGGGGGTGAATACTTTTGCAAGGCACTGTATCTGCCTAGTAGAGATACTGTTTTCCCTCCCTGTCATACTTATAAACCCGTGCTGCAGATTTATGTCCACCTCTTGATTAGTCCATTCGTTCCCTGATTCTGAGGCCATCTCCACGGGTTATTATGGTCTGGATTTATTGATGAAAGTGGCCACCTGGTTCCCTCAGAATACAAATCACCTTAGCAACAATTTGTCGTGGGTGTCTCACCACCGCACTTTGAACACCTGACTAGCCATAAAAAATTCTTAATTTCCCCATTTAACTCCGCGCAGAAACACACTCTCAGGTAAGAAGTCGGGGGCCGGCTTGGGACTGGAGATACAGCAGTTTATATGACTTAAAGTCAACACTGCTGGCAGCTACAGATGACTCACTACACGACCAAAAGTATATGGACACCTGCTTGTCAAACATCTCATTCCAAAACCATGGACAATCATTTTTTACATTTTATTTCACCTTTATTTAACTAGTTGAGAACAAGTTCTCATTTGCAACTGCGACCTGGCCAAGATAAAGCATAGCAGTGTGAACAGACAACAACACAGAGTTACACATGGAGTAAACAATAAACAAGTCAATAACATAGTAGGGGAAAAAAAGAATCTATATACACTGCTCAAAAAATAAAGGGAACACTTAAACAACACAATGTAACTCCAAGTCAATCACACTTCTGTGAAATCAAACTGTCCACTTAGGAAGCAACACTGATTGACAATAAATTTCACATGCTGTTGTGCAAATGGAATAGACAACAGGTGGAAATTATAGGCAATTAGCAAGACACCCCTAGTCTACAACCCACACAAGTGGCTCAGGTAGTGCAGCTCATCCAGGATGGCACATCAATGCGAGCTGTGACAAGAACGTTTGCTGTGTCTGTCAGCGTAGTGTCCAGAGCATGGAGGCGCTACCAGGAGACAGGCCAGTACATCAGGAGACGTGGAGGATGCCGTAGGAGGGCAACAACCCAGCAGCAGGACCGCTACCTCCACCTTTGTGCAAGGAGGAGCAGGAGGAGCACTGCCAGAGCCCTGCAAAATGACCTCCAGCAGGCCACAAATGTGCATGTGTCTGCTCAAACGGTCAGAAAAAGACTCCATGAGGGTGGTTTGAGGGCCCGACGTCCACAGGTGGGGGTTGTGCTTACAGCCCAACACCGTGCAGGATGTTTGGCATTTGCCAGAGAACACCAAGATTGGCAAATTCGCCACTGGCGCCCTGTGCTCAGTGTGAACCTGCTTTCATCTGTGAAGAGCACATGTGAGAGACGTGACAGTCTGGAGACGCCGTGGAGAACGTTCTGCTGCCACCAACATCCTCCAGCATGACCGGTTTGGCGGTGGGTCAGTCATGGTGTGGGTAGCCTGACTGCCATTAGGTACAGAGATGAGATCCTCAGACCCTTGTCAGACCATATGCTGGTGCGGTTGGCCCTGGGTTCCTCCTAATGCAAGACAATGCTAGACCTCATGTGGCTGGAGTGGGTCAGCAGTTCCTGCAAGAGGAAGGCATTGATGCTCTGGACTGGCCTGCGTGTTCCCCAGACCTGAATCCAATTGAGCACATCTGGGACATCATGTCTCGCTCCATCCACCAACGCCACGTTGCACCACAGACTGTCCAGGAGTTGGCGGATGCTTTAGTCCAAGTCTGGGAGGAGATCCCTCAGGCAGATGGTCTATCTGCCACCTCATCAGGAGCATGCCCAAGCGTTGTAGGGAGGTCATACAGGCACGTGGAGGCCACACACACACTACTGAGCCTCATTTTGACTTGTTTTAAGGACATTACATCCAAGTTGGATCAGTCGGTAGTGTGGTTTTCCACTTTAATTTTGAGTGTGACTCCAAATCCAGACCTCCATGGGTTGATAATTAGTTTTCCATTGATAACTTTTGTGTGATTTTGTTGTCAGCACATTCAACTATATAAAGAAAAAAGTATTTAATAGGAATATTTCATTCATTCAGATCTAGGATGTGTTATTTTAGTGTTCCCTTTATTTTTTTGAGCAGTGTACATTGTGTGCAAAAGGCATGTGGTAGGCACTAAATAAATCGAGGATCGGTAGGATAGTCAGTTTTACTAGGGTAAGTTTTGCGACGTGAGTGAAGGAGGCTTTGTTGCGAAATAGAAAGCCGACTCTAGATTTGATTTTGGATTGGAGATGTTTGATATGAGTCTAGAAGGAGAGTTTGCCACCCCACACCATGACGGACCCACCGCAAAACCGGTCATGCTGGAGGATGTTGCAGGCAGCAGAACGTTCTCCACGGCGTCTCCAGACTCTGTCACGTCTGTCACGTGCTCAGTGTGAACCTGCTTTCATCTGTGAAGAGCACAGGGCGCCAGTTGCGAATTTGCCAATCTTGGTGTTCTCTGGCAAATGCCAAACGTCCTGCACGGTGTTGGGCTGTAAGCACAACCCCCACCTGTGGACGTCGGGCCCTCATACCATCCTCATGGAGTCTGTTTCTGACCACTTGAGCAGACACATGCACATTTGTGGTCTGCTGGAGGTCAATTTGCAGGGCTCTGGCAGTGCTCCTCCTGCTCCTCCTTGCACAAAGGCGGAGGTAGCGGTCCTGCTGCTGGGTTGTTGCCCTCCTACGGCCTCCTCCACGTCTCCTGATGTATTGGCCTGTCTCCTGGTAGCGCCTCCATGCTCTGGACACTACGCTGACAGACACAGCAAACCTTCTTGCCACAGCTCGCATTGATGTAGGCCAGCACCTCGAGGTATTGGGATCCATTTCAGTAGGCCAGCTCCTCGAGGTATTGGGATCCATTTCCGTAGGCCAGCTCCTCGAGGTATTGGGATCCATTTCAGTAGGCCAGCTCCTCGAGGTATTGGGATCCATTTCAGTAGGCCAGCTCCTCAAGGTATTGGGATCCATTTCAGTAGGCCAGCTCCTCAAGGTATTGGGATCCATTTCAGTAGGCCAGCTCCTCGAGGTATTGGGATCCATTTCAGTAGGCCAGCTCCTCGAGGTATTGGGATCCATTTCAGTAGGCCAGCTATTAGATTGCTTCCAGACTCTTGCAGCGCTGCTTTGTATGTCAATGAAGGCAGACATATGTCTGGAATTCAAAGGAAAAAGCTTCTGCTTGGACAAAAGAACATTCACAGTGGAAATATTGTTTTCCCCTTCTGGGCTCAACCTGTGTGTGCAACTATTCCATCTCTTCTCCAGGACACTTTTTATATTCCCTTGATAATATTCCCATTCCTTGCTCTGGAAAAATGCCTTGAGGAAAAAGGATTTACCTGATGGGATTACATGTCCTTGTGTCCCCAGAGATGAGTTTAACCTCGACGTACTACAGGCGTTCGTAGAGCTTCATGAGTTTGCTGACCTCAACCTCGTCCAGGCCTTAAGGTGAGCTATGTGTTTCTCTCATCTAACAGGGAACAAACTGCACAAAACTGGCTTTATAAGGAACTGATGGAGACGTTTATACTTCTATATGGTACACACACAATACTGATATTGAAAATTGTGTTCAATGAGGTGCGAAGTGTCAATGTTTCTGCTCTGTCTGTTGCAGGCAGTTCCTGTGGAGTTTTCGTCTACCTGGTGAGGCTCAGAAAATTGACCGGATGATGGAGGCGTTTGCCTCGCGGTACTGCGGCTGTAACCCTGGGGTGTTCCAGTCAACAGGTCTGATCCTCAGCATTCAACACTGTCTACCTCCCAAATGGTACTTTTGACCAGGGCCCATAGTCGTATACTATATAGGGAATAGGGTGCCATTTGGGACTTACAGATAGTTCATATGTGTTTTAATGTAGCAGCGTTTTGACTGCTGTGGGGCATCTGTCCTGGGTCAAAAGTTCACATGGGGACTGAACAACAAGTATTTAGCCACCAGAACATCCGTCCAGGCGGCCAAGTAAGCAAAAAGATGTATGAAATACATTGGATGAGACTACTGTAGCGCTGTTAGAGAGGGGGAAAGACTTTTGTTGTGGCGCCAGGCAGGTATTTACACTGCTGATATGAAAGGAGTAGGAGAGAGTACTGCTACCAAACACACAGCAGCAGAAGAGACTGCCTAGAGTGTAGTCTGTTGGCCAGTGGAGAGGAAGGATAAGACACACCATATAACCACTAGTCACAGCACGGGTAACCCAACCAATAATAATGATTACAGCAATTAGAGGCAACAGATTTTAAAGAACCCAGTGATCAACATTATTAGATTTGCAATATATGTATTCATTCCCAGAGGGGGTGTGTGTGTGGAGGGTGTGTGTGTGTGTGGAGGGTGTGTGTGTGGGGGGTGTGTGTGTGTGTGGAGGGTGTGTGTGTGGAGGGTGTGTGTGTGTGTGTGTGTGTGTGTGTGTGTGTGTGTGTGTGTGTGTGAGGAGGGGGGGTGTGTGTGTGTGGAGGGTGTGTGGAGGGGGTGTGTGTGTGTGGAGGGGGTGTGTGTGGGGAGGGGGTGTGTGTGTGTGTGTGGAGGGGGAGTGGGTGTGTGTGTTGAGTAGCAGGAACCTGGTTACTGAGATTTACTGCCCAAAACCACTACCTTTCCCTGGGATAACTGCGAGAAACCGGTAAATTATAATACATGATTTATATGAACAGTATGGCTTGAATTAGAACCGTTTTCAATTATAGCCTATGCAATGTCTAAATCTGACTCCTCTACAGCCTCTGCATGATGAATCAACGCTCAGGGTGGGGACAGACCCATCTCAGTATGGAGCACAGTTCACCATGCATCATCTCATCATGGTTACTTTTTTTCTTGTGACATGAAGGCCTACATTTGTTGCAGCATAGCCTATGCTACAGTAATATAAAGCCCCAATGCGTGTCTAATTTACCCATCTCCATCTGGCTTTTTTTATTGCCTCTGCAGAGTTAAAAAAACAACAACAACCTATCGCTTGAATATCGTTGCTTTAAAGTGGTGCATGTGTGAGCAGTCTCTCTCTCTCTCTCTCTCTCACCATCAACTCTAGATTTCCTAGCCTACCTCTTTTAGGTAATACATTCAATGCAGTATTAGCCTTATTACGGTGCCTTGTAAAAGTATTCATCCCCCTTGGCATTTGTCCTATTTTGTTGCATTACAACCTGTAATTTAAGTGGATGTTTATTTGGATTTCATGTAATGGACACACACAAAATAGTCCAAATTGTTGAAGTGAAATGAAAAATAACTTATTTTAAAAAATAATTTAAAAAAACTGAAAAGTGGTGTGTGTATATGTATTCCCCCCCTTTGCTATGAAGCCCCTAAATAAGATCTGGTGCAACCAATTACCTTCAGATGTCATATAGTTAGTTAGATTGCACACAGGTGGACTTTATTTAAGTGTCACATGATCTCAGTGTATATATACACATCTGTTCTGAAAGACCCCAGAGTCTGCAACACCACTAAGCAAGGGGCACCACCATGAAGACCAAGGAGCTCTCCAAACAGGTCAGGGACTAAGTTGTAGAGAAGTACAGATCAGGGTTGGGTTATAAAAAGAAAATATCAGAAACTTTGAACATCCCACAGAGCACCATTAAATACATTATTTAAAAAAATATGGAAATAATATGGCACCACAACAAACCTGCCAAGAGAGGGCCGCCCACCAAAAGGCAACAAAGAGACCAAAGATGACTGAAGGAGCTGCAAAGCTCCCCAGCGGAGATTGGAGTATCTGTCCATAGAACCACTTTAAGCCGTACACTCCACAGACCTGGGCTTTACGGAAGAGTGGCCACAAAAACAAGCCATTGCTTAAAGAAAAAAATAAGCAGACACGTTTGGTGTTTGCCAAAAGGCATGTGGGAGACTCCCCCAAACATATGGAATTAGGTACTCTGGTCAGATGAGACTATAATTGAGCTTTTTGGCCATCAAGGAAAATGCTATGTCTGGCGTAAACCCAACACCTCTCATCACCCCGAGAACACCCATCCCCACAGTGAAGCATGTTGGCGGCAGCATTATGCTGTGAGGATGTTTTTTATCGGCAGGGACTAGGGGAAACTGGTCAGAATGATGGATGGTGCTAAATACAGGGAAATTCTTGAGGGAAACCTGTTTCAGTCTTCCAGAGATTTGAGACTGGGACAGAGGTTCACACCTTCCTTCAGGACAATGACTCTAAGCATACTGCTAATGCAACACTCGAGTGGTTTAAGGGATAACATTGAAATGTCTTGGGATGGCCTAGTCAAAGCCCAGACCTCAATCCAATTGAGAATCTGTGCTATGACTTAAAGATTGCTGTACACCAGCGGACCCCATCCAACTTGAAGGCGCTGGAGCAGTTTTGCCTTGAAGGAAGGGCAAAAAAAGAGGGACGCAAGTTCCTTTTTTTCTGATAAGTGCAGCAGCCAATAACTCACGAGTCATCAAAAAGGAGGACCAAGGCACTCTTCATATAATTAATTAAAAACTCTTTATTTGTATGGCATGTTCAATGTAAACCAAGATGAATAACTGACGCGTTTCGGCTGCATGGTCTTCGTCAGGGAGAACTCACAGGTAGTTTGAAAGAGGAGCTAACTCGCGATGGTGGTAGGTTTATAGCATTTATTTATTCAGACCCATAACCATTCAATCTTTGAAGAGAAGTTTAAGCATCTCATTCTATTTCTATTTTATTCAAGGATGACATTTAGAATGAGGAAGTTAAGGACAACGAAACATTGAATTTAACTGTTGGATGGAATGAAGCAACAATAGAGAGGTAGGCTAATAACATTTGGGGAAATATTATGAAGTGTGTGTGTGTGTGTGTGTCAGATATATACACACACACAAAGTCGGAAGTTTACATGCACTTAGGTTGGAGTCATTAACTTGTTTTTCAACCACCCCACAAATGTTTTAACAAACTATAGTCTTGGCAAGTTGGTTAGGACATCTACTTTGTGCATGACAAGGCATTTTTTCCAACAATTGTTTACAGACAGATTATTTCACTTATAATTCACTGTATCACAATTCCAGTGGGTCAGAAGTTTAGATACACTAAGTTGACTGTGCCTTTAAACAGCTTGAAAATTCCAGAAAATGTCATGGCTTTAGAAGCTTCTTGATGGGCTAATTGACCTTATTTGAGTCAATTGGAGGTGTACCTGTGGGTGTATTTCAAGGCCTACCTTCAAACGCAGCACCTCTTTGCATGGGAAAATCAAAAGAAATCAGCCAAGACTGAAAATGGTAGACCTCCACAAGTCTGGTTCACAAACTCAGCAAAAAAAGAAACTTTTTCAGGACCCTGTCTTTGAAAGATAATTTGTAAAAATCCAAGTAACTTCACAGATCTTCATTGTAAAGGGTTTGAACACTGTTTCCCATGCTTGTTCAATGAACCATAAACAATTAATGAACATGCACCTGTGTGGTGGAATAGTGGCGTTGTTACCCCACTCTTCCACCAAGGCACCTGCAAGTTCCCGGACATTTCTGGGGGAATGGCCCTAGCCCTCGCTGATCATGGCAGAACACTGACATTCCTGTCTTGCAGGAAATCACGCACAGAACGAGCAGTATGGCTGGTGGCATTGTCATGCTGGAGTGTCATGTCAGGGTGAGCCTGCAGGAAGGGTACCACATGAGGGAGGAGGTTGTCTTCCCTGTAACGCACATCGTTGAGATTGCCTGCAATGACAACAAGCTCCGTCCGATGATGCTGTGACACACCGCCCCAGACCATGACGGACCCTCCACCTCCAAATCGATCCCGCTCCAGAGTACAGGCCTCGGTGTAACGCTCATTCCTTTGACAATAAACGCAAATCCGACTCCTGGTGAGACAAAACCACGACTTGTCAGTGAAGAGCACAGAGAAGAGTCTTGTCCACGGTCCAGCGATGGTGGGTTTGTTGCCGGTGATGTCTGGTGAGGACCTGCCTCACAACAAGCCTACAAGCCCTAAGTCCAGCCTCTCTCAGCCTATTTCCAGACAGTCTGAGCACTGATGTAGGGATTGTGCATTCCTGGTGTAACTCGGGCAGTTGTTGTTGCCATCCTGTACCTGTCCCGCAGGTGTGATGTTCGGATGTATCGATCCTGTGCAGGTGTTGTTACACGTGGTCTGCCACTGCGAGGATGATCAGCTGTCCGTCCTGTCACCCTGTAACGCAGTCTTGGGCATCTCACAGTACGGACATTGCAATTTATTTCCCTGGCCACAGCTGCAGTCTTCATGCTTCCTTGCAGCATGCCTAAGGCATGTTCACGCAGATGAGCAGGGACCATGGGCAGCTATCTTTTGGTGTTTTCCAGAGTCTGTAGAAAGGCCTCTTTATTGCCCTTACTGTGACTTTAATTGCCTACCATCTGTAAGCTGTTAGTGTCTTAAAGACCGTTCCACAGGTGCATGTTCATTAATTGTTTATGGTTCATTGAGCAAGCATAGGAAAGTGTGTTTAAACCCTTAACAATGAAGATCTGTGAAGTTATTTAGATTAAAAGGGGAATTTCTTTTTTTTGCTGAGTTTATATGCATCAGTCTACTATTTATACAAATGGGCACTATTATATTTCAAAATTGAAATCAAATCCGCTAGCCTATACTTGTGACTTTGTAGGCCGCATGTGCTGCACCAAAATCACGTTCTCTTCTGCTTTATCATGATTGGAATTGATGTGTGTAATTCCAGTCCATATAATACAGGTCACACTCAAAGATTAGCCAACTGGAGGTAGTTTAATTTATTTACGCAACAGAGCATATAGTTAGCTTTATCTATGGGTTTTTGTTTTTCTGTCGTGCGTAATGTGCAGTAGCCTATATCATATATGTATTGGATAACGGCACAATCATTTGGGCTTGGACTCATTAAATGTTGTTAATGTAGGGCTCCTCAGCCTGAGGTAGTATCAGGTTTGTTAATGTAGGGCTCCTCAGCCTGAGGTAGTATCAGGTTTGTTAATGTAGGGCTCCTCAGCCTGAGGTAGTATCAGGTTTGTTAATGTAGGGCTCCTCAGCCTGAGGTAGTATTAGGTTTGTTAATGTAGGGCTCCTCAGCCTGAGATAGTATCAGAATACAAATAGTCCGGGTAGCCATTTGATTAGCTGTTCAGGAGTCTTATGGCTTGGGGGTAAAAGCTGTTGAGAAGCCTTTTTGTCCTAGACTTGGCACTCCGGTACCGCTTGCCATGCGGAAGTAGAGAGAACAGTCTATGACTGGGGTGGCTGGGGTCTTTGACAATTTTTAGGGCCTTCCTCTGACACCGCCTGGTGTAGAGGTCCTGGATGGCAGGCAGCTTAGCCCCAGTGATGTGCTAAGCCGTACGCACTACCCTCTGTAGTGCCTTGCGGTCTGAGGCTGAGCAATTGCTTTACCAGGCAGTGATGCAACCAGTCAAGATGCTCTCGATGTTGCAGCTGTAGAAACTTTTGATGATCTCAGGACCCATGCCAAATCGTTATAGTTTCCTGAGGGGGAAGAGGCTTTGTCGTGCCCTCTTCACGACTGTCTTGGTGTGTTTGGACCATTCTAGTTTGTTGTTGATGTGGACACCAAGGAACTTGAAGCTCTCAACTTGCTCCACTACAGCCCTGTCAATAAGAATGGGGGTGTGCTCGGTCCTCCACAATGTTTCTAGTAAATCATAAGAGCCTAAGTTTGAACGGCCCCAACCTGTTCCAAACACATTGGGAGTAGAACGAAAAAACAGGCTAATTTATAACTTTTATAATCTAAGCACATAGAAAATGACCAAGGCTTCTGTAATGAATGGCACACACATGAACTGCTGCCCGACCTCTCTCACAAAGGGACAGAAGAGTCATATCTACATCCTGCTTCCTGACAGCTGGTGCGCTCTTAGTGGCAGCGCACGGTGAAGGCGCCGTGCAGGATTTCGACACACAACTTCTTTTCCCCAAACAATCTGGAATTATTTACGATAAAGAGCCAGAGAAAGGCTATTATTTCCACAATAGGTAGTAAGTACATAGTTAATTTTCTATGCTAGTCATGGGTTCATTCAGAGGGGCTGGACTGTGCCGTTTATCTGTGCTCTGTTCACAATGGACACATCTCTGCTCTGAGTTGAACAGACAGTCTGTCATGTACAGAGCAGAACAACAGTACCAGAACTCATAGTACACCGATTTTGGCCTTTACTACTATAGCCCATAGAAACACATTGAATAACACATTCAAGTAGCAAAACACAGTCAAAAAAGAAAAACGTTTTTCAAGTGTTCGTCCTAAATCTAGGAGACAAGAAAGCTCATGAAATATATATTTATTTTTATACATATTTAACCCTTTTATGGGGTAAAAACTACTTTCATACTTTTTTAAAACCAGTACCAGTTACCTTCAGAAAGGGCGCCGTGACACTTGTGGGGGTCTTAGAGAAAAAATATTGAGCTAAAATGTACAGATTTTCATGGGGATTTAATATATATTTTTTTTACGGTGTGTCAATTGACTCTATGGGGATATATTACTTAAAGATATCGAGTCTCTACTAGTAGTAACAGTAGACTATTCCCTGCTGGGTCACCAGGTTGATCTACTGTATTGAGTCTCTACTAGTAGTAGTAACAGTAGACTACTCCCTGCTGGGCCACCAGGTTGACCTACAGTATCGAGTCTCTACTAGTAGTAACAGTAGACTACTCCCTGCTGGGTCACCAGGTTGATCTACTGTAGTGAGTCTCTACTTGTAGTAGTGTCATGCATGCAGGGGGGCAGAGGAGAATAAAAGTTGTTTATTGTGATTAGATCAATATTCATATATAATTGATATTAAACACAAAATTCTTCCCAAAACTCATGAATTGACTAGTGCATGGCGTCCTTGGTTAACCTCAGACATCTCTCTGACATTCACTGAGGTGTGTATCAGTACTAAATATTAATTACTTCTCTCCCTCCTGTAGACACCTGTTATGTGCTGTCGTTTGCCATCATTATGTTGAACACCAGCCTGCACAACCCCAATGTCAGAGACAAGCCCCCTGTAGAGAGATTCATCTCCATGAACAGAGGTATCAATGAGGGAGGAGACCTGCCAGAGGAACTACTCAGGGTGAGAGTGTGCGTGTGTTTGCGTGCGTGGATAGAGCAAATGTTTTTTCCATTACTCAACCTTTTTGTATTCTATTTGACAGAATTTATTTGACAGCATAAAAAATGAGCCCTTCAAAATCCCAGAGGACGATGGCAACGATCTGACACATACATTCTTCAACCCTGACAGAGAGGGATGGCTACTGAAATTAGGTGAGTGACGACCAAAGAATCCACATCTTGGTTCACCAACATAACTCCAAGTATTCTATATCCTATCCTTTTTCACTACATTTTTGTGCAGATGGCTATGATCTCAGGATATGATCTAATGTTAGCAATGTGAAAAACAACTCGTATTATTTCTGCACTACTGTCTCAACCGGTCTTTTCTCTCTCACTCCAAGCATGGTCTGTGTGATTCAGCTGCTTCTCTCAGTCCTTGGTTTATGCCCTTACTGTTAAATGTGTCCTCTTGTTTTCACTCACACCCTTTAACTTGTCACCTTTCTGTTCTGTGACTGGCTGTTTCTTCTTACTCTGCACTAGGAGGTAGGTACCCCTCCTCGATCCCAGTAGAAGTTGCCCCTAACTACTGATCCAAGGTCAAATATATTGGTTAAGGTTAGGATTGAGGGTGGACGTAAACTGATCCTAGATCTGTGGTTAGGGACAACATCTTCTCCCAACCTTCTCATCCTGAGAACCCATGCTAACATGTAGACCAAGCGGTTAATCTTCTTAGTCAACAGATGTATTAGCTGCCAGCTGGTTAGTCTGTTTGTTTGTTTTTCCAGCCCATGTGACCTGACCAGGAAAAACTCAGGGCCCTAGTTATTATAGCATCTGATTAAATAAGGCCCAAGGAAGGGGTGCATTTATTTAATTTTGGTCATGGGTTTGCACTTGGAGAAAGTTCTGTATGCTACAGTATGTGCTGATCTTGTGGTGTTCTGAGTTCCTCCTGCTGCTGCCCTCCAGGCCTGAAACACTTATGCTGCTGCTGCCCTCCAGGCCTGAAACATATCCTGCTGCTGCTGCCCTCCAGGCCTCAAACATATCCTGCTGCTGCTGCTGCCCTACAGGCCTCAAACACATACTACTGCTGCTGCCTTCCAGGACTGAAACACATACTGCTGCTGCTGCCCTCCAGGCCTGAAACACATATGCTGCTGCTGCTGCCCTCCAGGCCAGAAACACACATACTGCTACCCTCCAGGCCTGAAACACACATACTGCTACTGCTGCCCTCCAGGCCTCAAACACATACTGCTACTGCTGCCCTCCAGGCCTCAAACACATACTGCTACTGCTGCCCTCCAGGTCTCAAACACATACTGCTGCCCTCCAGGTCTCAAACACATACTGCTGCTGCTGCCCTCCAGGTCTCAAACACATACTGCTGCTGCTGCCCTCCAGGCCTCAAACACATACTGCTGCTGCTGCTGCCCTCCAGGTCTCAAACACATACTGCTGCCCTCCAGGTCTCAAACACATACTGCTGCTGCCCTCCAGGTCTCAAACACATACTGCTGCTGCTGCCCTCCAGGCCTCAAACACATACTGCTGCTGCTGCCCTCCAGGTCTCAAACACATACTGCTGCCCTCCAGGCCTCAAACACATACTGCTGCTGCTGCTGCCCTCCAGGTCTCAAACACATACTGCTGCCCTCCAGGTCTCAAACACATACTGCTGCTGCCCTCCAGGTCTCAAACACATACTGCTGCTGCCCTCCAGGTCTCAAACACATACTGCTGCTGCTGCCCTCCAGGCCTCAAACACATACTGCTGCTGCTGCCCTCCAGGTCTCAAACACATACTGCTGCTGCTGCTGCCCTCCAGGTCTCAAACACATACTGCTACTGCTGCCCTCCAGGCCTCAAACACATACTGCTGCCCTCCAGGCCTCAAACACATACTGCTGCTGCTGCCCCCCAGGCCTGAAACGCATCCTGCTGCTTCCTACTTCCTCCTATCTGGGTGCGTCTCAAATATCCTCCTATATAGTGCACTACTGGTGAAAATAGTGCACTATATTGTAGAGAACAGAGTGCCATTTGGGATGAAACCTCTATCTATCCATTGGGATCCCCCTCTTTCCATCCCACCGGCTGCGCTTGCCAGATAATTTGAGTTTGTTTTCCACTCAGAGTTGCATGCATTACATCTGTATGCTCATTTTAGCATCATTTTAGAAGGAGCTGCCTGTTAGCCACCTTGGTTTTTATGATGTAGTTAAATGGGTCATTACTGCAGCCTGTCAGGTAGTTATATGGGTCATTACTGCAGCCTGTCAGGTAGTTATATGGATCATTACTGCAGCCTGTCAGGTAGTTACATGGGTCATTACTGCAGCCTGTCAGGTAGTTACAGTGCCTTCGGAAAGTGTTCAGACCCCTTGAATTTTTTCACATTGTTAAGTTATTATTATTATTCTAAAATTGATTGTTTTTTTTTTGCTCATTTAATAATGACAAAGCAAAACCAGGTTGTTTTAGAAATTTGTGCTAATTCATAAATGTGTAAACTGATATCACATTTACATAATTATTCAGACCCTTTACTCAGTACTTTGTTGAAGTACTTCTGGCAGCAATTACAGCCTCAAGTCTTCTTGGGTATGACGCTACAAGCTTGACACACCTGTATTTGGGGAATTTCTCCCATTCTTCTCTGCAGTTCTGTCAGGTTGGATGGGGAGCGTCGCTGCACAGCTATTTTCAGGTCTATCCAGAGATGTTCGATCAGGTTTAAGTCCGGGCTCTGGCTGGGCCATTCAAGGACATTGAGACTTGTCCTGAAGGCACTCCTGCATTGTCTTGGCTGTGTGCTTAGGGTTGTTGTCCTGTTGGTGGAAGCTGAACCTTCACCCCAGTCTGAGGCCCTGAGCGCTCAGGTTTTCATCAAGGATCTTTCTGTACTTTTGCTCTGTTCATCTTTCCCTCAATCCTGTCTAGTCTCCCAGTCCCTGCTGCTGAAAAACATCCCCACAGCATGATGCTGCCACCACCATGCTTCACCGTAGGGATGGTGCCAGGTTTCCTACATACGTGACGCTTGGCATTCAGGCCAAAGAGTTCAATCTTGGTTTCATCAGACCAGAGATTCTTGTTTCTCATGGCCTGAGTCTTTAGGTGCCTTTTGGCAAACTCCAAGCTGGCTGTCATGTGCTTTTTCCTGAGGAGTGTCTTCCGTCTGGCCACTCTACCATAAAGGCTTGATTGGCGGAGTGCTGCAGAGATGGTTGTCCTTCTGGAAGGTTCTCCCATCTCCACAGAGGAACTTTGGAGCTCTGTCAGAGTGACCATCGGGTTCTTCACCTCCCTGACCAAGGCCCTTCTACCCCGATTGCTCAGTTTTGCCGGGCGGCCAGCTCTAGGAAGAGTTGATGGTTCCAAACTTCTTGCATTTAAGAATGACGAGGCCACTGTGTTCTTCGGGACCTTTAATGCTGCAGAAATGTTTTGGTATCCTTCCCCAGATCTGTGCCTCGACACAATCCCGTCTCAGAACTCCACAGACAATTCCTTCGACCTCATGACTTGGTTTTTGCTCTGACATGCACTGGCAACTGTGGCACCTTATATAGACAGGTGTTTGCCTTTCCAAATCATGTCCAATCAATTGAATTTACCACAGGTGGACTCCAATCAAGTTGTAGAAACATCTCAAGGATGATCAATGGAAACAGGATGCACCTGAGCTCAATTTCGAGTCTCATAACGAAGGGTCTGAAATACTTATGTAAATAAATTTGCAAATTTTCTTAACCTGTTTTCGCTTTGTCATTATGAGGTATTATGTGTAGATTGCTGAGGATTTTTTAAAACTTAATCTAATTAGGATAAGGCTGTAACATAAAATGTGGAAAAAGTCAAGGGGTCTGAATACTTACCAAAGGCACTGTATATACAGTACCAGTCAAAAGTTTGGACACACCTACTCATTCAAGGGTTTTTCTTTATTTTTACTATTTTCTACATTGTAGAATAATAGTGAAGATGTCAAAACAATGAAATAACACATGGAATCATGTAACTAAAGAATTGTTCAATCTAAAATATATTTAGATTTGTTTTTCGAAGTAGCCACCCTTTGCCTTGACATCTTTGCACACTCATGGCATTCTATCAACCAGCTTCATGAGGAATGCTTTTCCAACAGTTTTGAAGGAGTTCCCACATGCTGAGCAGTTGTTGGTTGCTTTTCCTTCAGTCTGCAGTCCAATTCAACCCAATTTGAGATGGTTTAGGATGATGTCGGGTGATTGTGGAGGCCAGGTCATCTGATACAGCACTCCATCACTCTCCCTCTTGGTCAAATAGCCCTTACACAGCCTGGAGGTGTTTTTGGGGTCATTGGCCTGTTGAAAAATAAATGATGGTCCCACTAAGCGCAAACCAGAAGGGATGGTGTATCTCTGCAGAATGCTGTGGTAGTCATGCTGGTTAAGTGTGCCTTGAATTCTAAATAAATCACAGACCGTGTCACCAGCAAAGCACTATCACACCACCACCTCCATACTTCACAGTTGGACCCATACATGTGGAGATCATCTGTTCACCTACTCTGCATTTCAAAGACACGGCGGTCCAAAAAATCTCAAATTTGGACTCATCAGATCAAAGGACAGGTTCCCACCGGTCTAATTTCCATTGCTCGTGTTTCTTGGCCCTGATCTACTCCCTGAAGTATAGTAATACAATAGTAATAATAATATTACTTACAATTACATGGATTAGTGACTGCTTGCATCATTTTGGTTTAACAAACTCATAATCCTTAATCTGGACAACTGTAGAGAATTATCTGCATTTATCTGCTGACAAAGGCTTGACTCAAGGAGAGAAGAGTTAATGCTAACTCCATATCGTGAGGAGATATTCTTCCTGAAACAAATGCAGCGTCTGAGAATTGAATCTTGTTACTCATTTTGTTCCTCACACTCCCTGGTTGGTCGGACAGACTGGCTTCAGACTATGATGAATGCTTCCATGAAGTGGGTCCACATCCCCATTTTGTATTGATTGTTTGTACTTGAACAGGAATTTAAACAAGTAAACTCATTGCAGTAAACTCGCTTAGTATATTGTTACAGAAATGCAGAATGAGTAATTGTCCCTCTCTTTTCACTTTATATCTGCAAAATAATTAAATACAATTAAGATGTATCACTATTAAGAGGCAAATGTCTTTATTATGCAGTGGGCTGGGTATACAGTGATGTCAGTCTGAATGCATTGCCACTCCTGACCAATGAACCACGCTCCCCAGCTCCGGCCTCATTTCTGGGATTTCGCCCCAAATTGAACCCACATTTTGACTGTTTTCACAAGCAATACCTGCACTGCTTTGGGACCTCTAGGGAGGCTGAGAGGCGGGAGGGGGGATATTGGGCCCCTGATTAAATCAGCCTAATGGACAGACTGCCAATCAGATAGGAAGAGTACCCTAAGGTCTGAGGGCTGGACTATAGGCTAGTCTGTCTGTCTCAACATTGAGTCTCAAAGGAAATGTTCATAATTGCTGTTGCAGTTTGCACTGAAATGAGTCCATGAGAAAGGCTTTGCTGGTTGCTGAAAGGTTGACAATAAGCAGCCTCCATCTAAACCCTTTCCCATAATATTGTATAGGCCCAAGAGTTTAGCATCCACATGCCATGCTAGGGTCTATTCAGGAGGGAGAAATAGATTGCCTAGAACAGATATCATTGTCATGTAGAATATAGAGAATCAGGTCAACTCTATACATTACGGTTAGTATTGCAGATAGAAATGTATCACCTCATTGGCTGTGTAGCCGACAGCACTGCATCTCTGCATGGCCATTGGCTCTTCTCTGTCTGTGGTTTGTTACACAACATGTCTCTCTTTTGAGGATGTAACTCTTGTTACTCAACATGTCTGGTATGTTTCTCTACAGGTGGAAGAGTGAAGACCTGGAAGAGACGGTGGTTCATTCTGACTGACAACTGCCTGTACTACTTTGAATACACAACGGTAAGTTAGTGTGGTTTTATCAATGAGAGACCTCTGTAGCAGATGCAGCCCCGCCCTTTGATCTAAATGCACCATGGTTCAGCAATTAACACGATGCATGGAACCATCTGGGAGGTCTGCTGCACATCTGGCCTAGCCAGACCCCCCCCCCCCATTATCCTATACACACTGATGACAGTACAGCCCCAACACACCACAGCTTAGAGCCCACTACCAGGATTGAGTCCAGTCCCTGGACGTCCCCTCCCTGCTGTGTTCTCTCATTAAGAGAAAGACCGGGCTGTTCTGTTCCTCAAGGTCTCCTCAGCCCCCAGACACAATAGAAACCCACTGTAGGATTGGGTTACTCCCTTAAGTAACTTCCTCGTACAATAGAATATTGTCAGAATATTGCTGATTTATACACACTTATGTGAATAAAACACACATTAATAATTTTTTGTTATTGAACCAGCAGCACAAAACAATTGGCCTGTAAGTATATGCTGTGTGGCTACATATTAAATAAATGAATGTGTTCTTCACGTCTGCAGGACAAGGAACCTCGTGGGATCATTCCTTTGGAGAACCTCAGTATAAGAGAAGTGGATGAGCCCAGGAAACCTGTAAGTTCCTCAAAATATACTGAACCACTTTCTAAGAAAGGACTAATAAAGCACTGAACACTTATAGTCCCTCTTCACTGTAACACTCTTCAACGGGACTAACTGTCCCTTTTCACTGTAACACTCTTCAACGGGACTAACTGTCCCTCTTCACTGTAACACTCTTCAACGGGACTAACTGTCCCTCTTCACTGTAACACTCTTCAACGGGACTAACTGTCCCTCTTCACTGTAACACTCTTCAACGGGACTAACTGTCCCTCTTCACTGTAACACTCATCAACGGGACTAACTGTCCCTCTTCACTGTAACACTCTTCAACGGGACTAACTGTCCCTCTTCACTGTAACACTCTTCACCGGGACTAACTGTCCCTCTTCACTGTAACACTCTTCACCGGGACTAACTGTCCCTCTTCACTGTAACACTCTTCAACGGGACTAACTGTCCCTCTTCACTGTAACACTCTTCACCGGGACTAACTGTCCCTCTTCACTGTAACACTCTTCACCGGGACTAACTGTCCCTCTTCACTGTAACACTCTTCACCGGGACTAACTGTCCCTCTTCACTGTAACACTCTTCAACGGGACTAACTGTCCCTCTTCACTGTAACACTCTTCAACGGGACTAACTGTCCCTCTTCACTGTAACACTCTTCAACGGGACTAACTGTCCCTCTTCACTGTAACACTCTTCAACGGGACTAACTGTCCCTCTTCACTGTAACACTCTTCAACGGGACTAACTGTCCCTCTTCACTGTAACACTCTTCAACGGGACTAACTGTCCCTCTTCACTGTAACACTCTTCAACGGGACTAACTGTCCCTCTTCACTGCAACACTCTTCACCGGGACTAACTGTCCCTCGTCACTGTAACACTCTTCAACGGGACTAACTGTCCCTCTTCACTGTAACACTCTTCAACGGGACTAACTGTCCCTCTTCACTGTAACACTCTTCAACGGGACTAACTGTCCCTCTTCACTGTAACACTCTTCAACGGGACTAACTGTCCCTCTTCACTGTAACACTCTTCACCGGGACTAACTGTCCCTCTTCACTGTAACACTCTTCACCGGGACTAACTGTCCCTCTTCACTGTAACACTCTTCACCGGGACTAACTGTCCCTCTTCACTGTAACACTCTTCACCGGGACTAACTGTCCCTCTTCACTGTAACACTCTTCACCGGGACTAACTGTCCCTCTTCACTGTAACACTCTTCAACGGGACTAACTGTCCCTCTTCACTGTAACACTCTTCAACGGGACTAACTGTCCCTCTTCACTGTAACACTCTTCAACGGGACTAACTGTCCCTCTTCACTGTAACACTCTTCACCGGGACTAACTGTCCCTCTTCACTGTAACACTCTTCACCGGGACTAACTGTCCCTCTTCACTGTAACACTCTTCACCGGGACTAACTGTCCCTCTTCACTGTAACACTCTTCAACGGGACTAACTGTCCCTCTTCACTGTAACACTCTTCAACGGGACTAACTGTCCCTCTTCACTGTAACACTCTTCAACGGGACTAACTGTCCCTCTTCACTGTAACACTCTTCAACAGGACTAACTGTCCCTCTTCAACGGGACTAACTGTCCCTCTTCAACAGGACTAACTGTACCTCTTCAGCGGGACTAACTGTCCCTCTTCACTGTAACACTCGTCAACATGACTAACTGTCCCTCTTCAACATAACTAATTATTTGTCTTCACTGTAACTATGTCTGTACTCTCATCTCACTCTCTCTCTCTTTTGGACGCTGTCGTCCAATCAGAACTGTTTCGAGCTCTACAACCCCAACCACAAGGGTTTGTTGATCAAGGCGTGTAAGACTGAGGCGGACGGCCGGGTCGTCGAGGGCAACCACACAGTGTACAGGATATCAGCGCCCACCACAGAGGAGAAGGAGGAGTGGATCAAATCCATCAAGTATGTTTTTGTCTATAATCCACCTAAGGTTTTGGGAGTTTTACCCTCATGTAAACACAACAGATATTACTCACCAGGGTCCAAAGCCCATAGTCATCTGCTAGGAGACACCAGTGAATCTCAACGATTCAATGGCAAAGCTAGGATTAAACCAGTATGTATGTATCCACTGACACTTCTTTGAAGATGGGTTGGTCTTCACACAAAGCACCATGACCATGTGTGAACTCTTTGATGTAACTGTGTGACAGACTAACCCATATGGCTGAGAGGCTCACTTTCTCAGTGTGCGGTAGACAAGACTGGGCTCAGAGTTGATCTGAGCTCTCTGGAGGTTAAATGGGTTTCTGTTTGATAAAGCCCTGTAGAGTGTCCTGTAGGCAGGAGCGCTAGAACACACATGCTACACTCTCTCTTTCTAGCATTCAGTCTCAATTTGTTCCTCTTCGTGTTTTCGCAAAATCCACACTATTTATCAGGCACCACTGCTGTTTAGTTAAGGAGAGAAGGAATGATGAAAGTGCTCTGTTAAATTGGACCCAGAGGGTGATTGATCATTGCTCCTCTCAGCTGTGCTTTCCAATGATCAATATCTGCTGTGAAATCATATTATATGATGCTCTCATCAGGCATGAAGATATAGAAACACCATTAGGATGGAACGCTGGGTTTCCATTAGAACCAACAGAATAGATTTTTCTGCTCGCGCCACAACCTTACTGGCAAGCTTGTTTGGATGAAGTGGATGCAATACACAGGGGAACATGATGATTATGTCAACTTTAGTTCTGCAATTATCATAACTTTAGATGGGGTGTTGGAAAATGAGTTTACAGTGGGAGAATTGGGAAACCAGTGCCAATCCTAGTCCATACCAGCCCTGTATGAAATCTCAGCCGTAGGTCAACTTTATAGGCCTCTTCATTGTGTTGTAGCTGTCAGACTGTGCAGAAGAGGCCAGACCTGGGTTGCTTTACCTCACATACATACACCCTCTCTGTACTCTGAGTCCGCTTCAGTCTCCCCTGTGGTCAGCATGATGCACACACCGAACGACCATCCCAGCATGTCCTGTGTTCCTACTGCCAGGAAAGCAGTGAATTACTTAGCCCTATTACAGTCCCATTGGATGCAAGACTTGGACCTCTATGGGTTTTCCCCTCTGCAGTCTCCAAGGGAAAATATGAGCGTATTATAGTCTAGACAGTCTGCACTAATGTACCAAAGAACACACCTGTTGCCCTGTCAACTTTTTTCAATTTTTACTAATGACATGCCACTGGCTTTGAGTGTGTCTATGTATGTGGATGACTCAACACTATACGTCAGCTACTACAGTGACTGAAATCACTGCAACACTTAACAAAGAGCTGCAGTTAGTTTCAGAATGGGTGGCAAGGAATAAGTTACTCCTACTAATTTCAAAAACGAAAAGCTTTATATTTGTGACAAATCATTCACTAACCCTAAATCTTGTAATGAATAATGTGGTGATTGAGCAAGTTGAGATGACTAAACTGCTTGGAGTAACCCTGGATGGTAAACTGTCATAGTCAAAACATATTGCTACAACAGTAGCTAAGATAGGGAGCAGTCTGTCCATAATAAAGCACTACTCTACCTTCTTAACAGTACTATCAACAAGGCAGGTCCTTCAGGCTGTGGTTTTGTGACAACTGTTCAGTCTTGTGGTCAGGTGCCACAAAGAGAAACTTGGGAAAATGTCAATTGGCTCAGAACGGGGCAGCACGGCTGGCCCTTGGATGTACACAGAGAGCTAACATTAATAATATGCATGTCAATCTCTCTTGGCTCAAAGTGGAGGAGAGATTGAATTAACTTGTATTTAGGAAAGGTATTGTCATGTTGAATGCACCGAGGTGTCTGTTTGAACTACTGGCACACAGCTCGGACACCCATGCATACACCACAAGACATGCCACAGGAGGGCTCTTCACAGTCCCCAAGTCCAGAATAGACTATGGGCGGCGCACAGTAATACATAGAGCGATGACTACATAGAACTCTATTCCACATCAAGTAACTCATGCAAGCAGTAAAATTAGATTTAAAAAATAACAGATAAAAATACACCTTTTGGAACAGCGGGAACTGTGAAGCAACACAAACATAGACGCATGCATACCATCACACGATAACATACGCACTATACACGTAGATATGTGGTAGTAGAGTAGGGGCATGAGGGCACACACTTAGTGTGTTGTGAATGTATAACTGCTTTCATTTTGATGGACTCCAAGAATAGTAGCTGGTGTCTTGGCAGGAACTAATGGGGATCCATAATAAATACAAATAAGAAACCACTTGATTGTGTTACAGCTCTTTTGAGGTCCTCTGTCAGAGCAGAATGCTATAATGTAGGTTAAAATGTGTACTGTGCTGATACTGAATGTAGTAAAGCTGGGGAAACTATTCCCCCGCCTGCTCATGAAGACGTACATAGGCTACTGTAATACACAACCATTGTCTATTTTTCATAACCAATCTCTTCTTTCTACAGAGCAAGCATCAGCAGGGATCCTTTCTATGACATGCTGGCAACCAGGAAGCGGAGAATAGCCAATAAGAAGTGAGGAGGAGCGCCTGGCCACACCTTCCCCATCATCAGTGACACCAGCATAGACCCCGGTCTGTCCAGGAGACCAGGGGGGTCTCTTTCACTCAGCCCAGGGACAGGATACATACATGGCTGCGTGGCCACAGCAGAGACCAGGGTAAGGGGATCCAGATGTCATGGGGAATTGACTTTGGATGCTACACTCCACTTCATCAGCATGGATAAAGGACAAGATGGGGAAGGGCATTTGATAGTTGTCATCAGTTTCTTTTCAGATGTTGTATGTGTGAATACAATTCACACAACTGTAAATTCTATGAAGTGTGAATGTACAGTATTGAGGACACAATGAGAAACTGTATGGTCTGTGCTTACCCAATGTCCCCACACAGACTGAGCTTTCGTCAGCGATATAAGCCTGCTCAAAGAAACATGGATATTGTTGCCCTCTAGTGGGTGAGTTGAGTATGATTTCAATGTCAGAAGACCCTAAATTTATGAATCAGCTGGTCTGATTTTCCACCCCTGAAATGATTGACACTAATACAATAGGGATGGGGTTTTATTTTTTTCAATTTCTGTTTAACAATGAGATGCCCATGCCAGAGAGAGATCTCTATAGTGAAGGAGATGTGACTTGGAGAAGGATGCCATTTTGTCTTAGAGCTATAATACATTGTCATGTTTGTGGGACAGTTATCTAAAGCTAGTTTATGTATTGATTCAAAGTCCACCGCTATAAATCTTTTTTTTCTTCATATTTTCTCTAATTACAAAAATGTTTTTTCATCTTTACATTGTGTGTGTGTATATCTATACACTTTACATGTTTATAATTTGTGTTTCTGTAGCATGTAAAAGTTCTGTATGGCTAGCCTATATACCCGCTTAAAGTTGAGCATTAAGAGTACATACTGCAGTGGAAGAAACCCTGAACTCCTCAGAGCAAATGGAGGGGAAAAAAATAGTCTTCATATTTTTAAGGTAAACAGATAATGACGTAACAGCCAAGCCAGCTGGGTTTCACATGGGAAGGTGAAACAACTCCTCACTAGGGGCTCTGACTCAAATTTCAATCATGACGCTGAATTAAAAGGCAACGTTCCTGCGTTAGCTGCATATCGTGCAATCTGTAACACTTCGGGGATCCAGACTGAAGAGCGCCTCAAGGTTTGGATCTACAACGCCCCAGGGTCAGACTGACAGATCAGTGAACTTTCTACAGGTCCAAGTGTAAAGGTTCACATGATTCTCAGCGTTGCAGGAGCCTTTGAACTGTTGAGGATTTTGAATAAAATAGAATGTTCAGATATTCTCCTGTGTCACTGACATGTGACTATGAACTGAGTACCCAGGTCCTGGTTTGAACTCCCTCACTGTCATTGTGTAACCTGGAAACAATATGAAAAATGACCTTACGACTGTTAGCCTTGAATCCAGAGTGTTTCAACAGTCTTATCTGACAATCTTAAAAGCAATCAATTAAACAATCGCTCATATGCAAAATCTTTTACCAAAATTCAGAGAACGGACTTCATCCGTCCAATACAAAGGCAGACACTATTCCCATCGGTGTGTACATGCCCAGTTAATCAACAGCTTTCACTCCAACAAACAATGTGTGTAAACAAAGATGAGTTACTTTGACATTAGCAAATGTATTTACGCCTTTTTATATACCTTGCACAATGTATACATTTGACATGCTATTGTAGAACAAAAAATTTGTTAACATGACCATGTCTTTTTTAGGTAGAAAAAAAAACAAGCAAACCATTCTACCTATTTCACTGACTTGTGTCAATTTAGAACAAGGTCTAAATTACATCGTGGTAATTATCTAAAACAAAACTATTCCTGATACAGGACTTATGAATAAACTGATAGTACAGTTCAAAATTTAATTCACAGTATTTCTTATGGACGCTAGAAAACATTTTTAAAAAGCAGAAACACAGGTCCAAAGCCATAAGAGAGAACATGATTATTGTTCAGCTTTTTTTTAATGCTTGAATAACAAGTTAAAAGAATTGGACATCTCAGTGAGAGCAAGATGCAGAGGGAGGGAGACGATCTTAGGCTTTCGAAAGTAACAAAGAGCTGTCCTGAAGTCTCTCCAGGGTAGGTGGAGTTGTGTTACATACACACGTAGTCACACCAGGCCAGCTCCTTCAGACACTACTCACTCAATAACATTTCTCTCCATCAGAGAGAGGTTTTATAGCTCCACCTATACAGATATGTGGATAATGGTGACAAACTTGCAGCCAACTGATGTCATACCAAACAGGTCATCTCCTAGGCAAGAAAACTATTCGTCTTCCTCTTTTTGGATTATTTAACCAGTTGATCAGTTCTCCGAGGAGGAACAAAGTCCTGAGTCTTCCACTGTGCAGCTTATTCTCTTGTTAATTATTTATCATAAATGTACATTGAGTGACGAGTGAAGTTGAAAAAAATCGATTTAAAAAAAGAATCTAGTAGAATGTTAATTTCTCATGTGGTAAAAATACAGTATATTCCCAATAATACAGCACCACGTTCAAATATTCGGGATGACATTCCTGTTGCTGTTGAATTTCACTTTTATATAAAGGTTGGTATTCCAAGTCTGCAATGAGAGGGAAAGATGTCAGGTTTGCAGACAGTCCCATCAGTCTTTACACAATCAAGATGAGTTGAAACCGGCTCCTGGTTTTCCACTCATAACCATGCACAGTCCAGCATAGAGATTCTGAGAGTAAGACAGAGGCAAAGGAAAGATACTTACATTGTTCTGTGTGTCTGGTCAAACAGAGAAAATCTACTGTCTAAGGTCATTGTACAGTCCATTGGTAGAACATTCGTGGGAGTTTCCATTGGGTTGACCTAAGCCATTACCTACAACAAAACATTATGGTCAAAATGATAGATTAACACAGTGACAAACTGAGAAACAACCACCTATAGAAACCACATCTGCTTGTTTTATTACCTGTGTGTTTGTTGAAGTGTGATGTGTTTTGAGGAGCTGCTGTTGGTGATCCATCACGAGAGGAGAAGGAGCGGTCGTTGTCATCGGCGCGATGGCGTTTCTTAGGGTAGCTGTTGTCATAGCCATCGTCCTGGTAACGTTGCTTCTTGCTCGCCCTCTCATCGTCGCTGCTGCTTGCCCTGCGACCCTCCCGGGGGGCATTGGGGTCACGGTGCCTCTCGGGACTCTGGGTAGAGTGGATCTCACCCCCTGACTTCTCATCCTCCGTGTCAGTGTCGTACCTTCTACTTTTGTTGTGTTTGGAGGAACTGCTGCCGTCGGCTGCCCTGTCAGAGGAATTCACGTCAAAGGTCCTGGAAGAAAGAACACCCAGGTCAGAGCTAATATAGATCAGTTGTTACTTTATCTGACAGTGTCTCATTGTGGAGGCTTAATAAAGAAGAAAGACTGCCTTACCTATTCTCTCGGTGCCTCTCTCTGTCCTTGGACTTCTTCTTCTTGCTCTTCTTGGGTTTCTTGGCCCGACGCTCCTCAGAGCTGTCCTTTCTCTCCTCTCTGTGAGGCTCGGGTCGTTTCACCAGGGCTGGGAGGGACTGACTGGGCTTGGTGCTGGAGCTCAGTGGGGTGGGCAGAGGGGTCTCCTGTGAAGGGTAGTAACACCTCTCTTTACCTTCATCCCTCCACCTTGAGCGTCCATGAGGCTCCTCTCTGTGTGGGAGGCTGTGGTGGCTGTGCTCCCTCCTGTCCCTATTCCTGTCCTTACTCGTTCTGTGGTGGTAATGGTGGTGACAGCGGTCCCTGTCCCTCTCTCTGGGGTGATAGCGTCGCTGTGAGAGGAATGCCTCAGACTCCCAGTTCCGGTGTCTGTCCCGGCTGAGCGAGCGGTCCCGGTACGACCGGTGGTGGTCTCTGTCTCGGTGGTCTCGCCGGTGCCGGTAGTGGTCTGAGTCATGGTCCCAGTTGCGTTCACGGCTCCTGTCCCGGTGGTACCTATCCCCTTCTCCGTCTTTATCCCGGTCAGAAGAGTACAGCCGGTCTCGATCCCTATCGCAGTCCGAAGAATGTAGTCGGCCTTTCTCCTTATCCCGATCGGAAGAGTTCAACCCGCTTTTCTCCTCCCGATCGGAAGAGTTCAACCCACTTTTCTGCTCCCGATCGGAAGAGTTCAACCCGCCTTTCTGCTCCCGATCGGAATAGTTCAACCCGCCTTTCTCCTCCCGATCGGAAGAGTTCAACCCGCTTTTCTGCTCCCGATCGGAAGAGTTCAACCCGCCTTTCTCCTCCCGATCGGAAGAGTTCAACCCGCTTTTCTGCTCCCGATCGGAAGAGTTCAACCCGCCTTTCTCCTCCCGATCGGAAGAGTTCAACCCGCCTTTCTCCTCCCGATCGGAAGAGTTCAACCCGCCTTTCTCCTCCCGATCGGAAGAGTTCAACCCGCCTTTCTCCTCCCGATCGGAAGAGTTCAACCCGCCTTTCTCCTCCCGATCGGAAGAGTTCAACCCGCCTTTCTCCTCCCGATCGGAAGAGTTCAACCCGCCTTTCTCCTCCCGATCGGAAGAGTTCAACCCGCCTTTCTCCTCCCGATCGGAAGAGTTCAACCCGCTTTTCTCCTCTCGATCGGAAGAGTTCAACCCGCTTTTCTCCTCCCGATCGGAAGAGTTCAACCCGCTTTTCTCCTCCCGATCGGAAGAGTTCAA
This sequence comes from Oncorhynchus clarkii lewisi, assembly GCF_045791955.1. NCBI lineage: Eukaryota > Metazoa > Chordata > Actinopteri > Salmoniformes > Salmonidae > Oncorhynchus > Oncorhynchus clarkii. Next base: position 38,902,911 of record NC_092169.1, on the reverse strand, counting down.
CCCGCTTTTCTCCTCCCGATCGGAAGAGTTCAAATTGCTTTTCTGCTCCCGATCGGAAGAGTACATCTGGTCTCTTCCATCTCTGGAGCTGGGCTTTCCATCCAGCCCTACAGCTGGGCTGTTCTGGGTCTCCCTGATGTCCTCCCCAGATCCCCCGTGTGGGGCTCCGAGATCTTTCGTGGCTCCCAGGCCTGGTCCGGAGAGGACTGGGGCGACTGGGGTACTGAGGGAGCGGGGGGTGGGCTGGAGGAATAAGACTCCAGGGTTGGAGCTGGATTCCCTCAAGGCGTCGGTAAGTGGTTTAGCTCCAACATCAGCCAATGAGGATGGAGGTTTAGCAGCGGTTGATGGTGCGTGGTGAGGGAGGGGGCCAGAGTGAGTTTTAGCCCTTTTCTCTGGGGTGAGGGAGAGGCGGCTGTCGATGTCGGCACTGTGCAGGCCTTGACAGGTGCTGGCCTGGCTGGGGGTGGTGCAATACACCTCTTTGCTGTAGAAAAATACAACATTTTCATGAATTACTGGATCTTCAAATCATCAAGCAACGTGGATCAAAAGAAGAGAATTTGATCACGCTCACCTTGGGCCACTGGGGTGAGCCTCCGCCCCATTAGGCATGCTGGAACCCAAACCGGGCGACATCGCATGACCGCTACCATGGATCTGCACAACAACAGAAACACATAATGAGTACACAGGTGTTGATGTGATTTGTGGAGTTCAGTAAAGTATTTAAAATGTGTGTCGACTGAATATAGGTACCTTCTCAGGGTGTTTGATGTTGTGGTGTCCGTTCTGACTGAGTTTGGAGAAGCTGTTGGTCCCGTTACGGTGCATGGTAGCCTGGCCATTACTGATGCCGTTGGTCTTGAGGGTCAGCACTCTGGGGACGGGGCCGTAGACGGTCTCTCCCTTCCTCCCGTTAACGTAAGGCTTAGCCGTGCCGTTACCCAGACCACTGCCTCCCTCCTGGTCCGACTCCTCAGACGACTCCTGACCGTACGGCACCAGGAACGACGCCCCGTGACCGTTTCTGTTAACGGAGGGAGTGCCGTTAATGCGAGGATCCTGGGGCGTAGACATGTCTGATGTAGACTGTGACGAAGAGGACAGCTGGGCATAAGAGGATGATGAGGGGCGGATCTGTTTGCCCTGACCAATGAAGAAGGAGAGCTTCTGGCGCTTGGCAGGGTCAGGGATGCCTGTGGGACGGTTGAGAGGATGGGAGGAAGAGGTGGCGAGCGGGCTGTAGCTAGTCTTGCCCATGCTGTTGTCACTGCTGGTGCTGGGCTTAGAGCCAGAGGGGTAGTCCCTTAGCAAGCCGTTCCCATTGACGCGAAATATGTTCTGGGAGGGGAGGGAGGGAGGGAAGGGAGAGGAGGCACACATTGGTTACAGGCTCTTACTAAACATCTTGCCTCTGAACAGATGATTGTGCAAAATCTGGTGTGTTTAGGCTGTACCTTGGCCATGTGTGGGGGCAGCTGTGGCCCTATGAAGCCAGTGCTGGTGTGTCGTGGCCCAATGTTGACCCGGGGTGTGAGGATGGGGCGGGGGGACAACTGGCCGAGGGGCCCCGGGGTCCGGCACGTGTGATTGTAGTCCCCTCCATTCTTCAGATCAGGTGACCTGGTGGCCAGAACAGGCAGCACCCATCACAGATCAAAAACCTCAACCACAAAGGGAAAACAACCTGCACAGAACTGTTGCGTGGTCCAACACAATGCTTTAACATGCCAATATTTTACACCATTCAAACAAGGCTCCCCTTGGTTGACAGGAATGGAAGCTACTCACCTGATGTAGAAGAGGACGTACGCCTGCTGGTTGAGGACTGACCTGATGTCACTGACCAACACAGAGGAGTCATTCAACTGGTACCACTGGCCATTGCTAGCCTGAAAGAGAGAGATTTATAAAACATGCATCACACTGACATACGTAAGTATGAACATAATCCTCTATAGAAGACTAATCAAACATCTGGCTTACATAGAAAGGGTGAGAGGATTATTCACATGGGGGTTTGGGTTGTCGTCGTTAAGCTTTCTCTTTCATTGATTGTTTGAGAACCGTCCTACTAGTGACTTCTGTCAATATTGGAGCTTACCTTGAAGTAGCAGTAGTAATATATTAGGTTAGATGTTAGGGCTTACCCCAACATGGTGTATTTTAGGAAGCCCTAAAATACAGTGCATTCGGGAAAGTATTCAAACCGATTCCCTTTTTCCACTTTGTTACGTTACAGCCTTATTCTATTTTCAGGCCTCTCCAGAGATGTTCGATCCGGGTTCTGGCTGGGCCACTCAAGGACATTCAGAGACTTCATTCAGAGACTTCGTCATTCCTGCATCGTCTTGTCTGTGTGCTTAGGGTCGTTGTCTTGTTCGAAGGTGAACCATCGCCCCAGTCTGAGGTCCTGAGCGCTCTATAGCAGGTTTTCATCAAGGATCGTTCTGTACTTTGCTCTGTTCACCTTTCCCTTGATCCTGACTAGTCTCCCAGTCCCTGCTGCTGAAAAACATCCCCACAGCATGATGCTGCCACCACCATGCTTCACTGTAGGGATGGTGCCAGGTTTCCTCCTGATGTGACGCTTGGCATTTAGGCCAAAGAGTTCAATCTTGGTTTCATCAGACCAGAGAATCTTGTTTCTCATTGTCTGAGAGTCTTTTAGGTGCCTTTTGGCAAACTCCAAGCAGGCTGTCATGTGCCCTTTAATGAGGAGTGGTTTCCATCTGGCCACTCGACCATAAAGGCCTGATTGGTGGAGTGCTGCAGAGATGGTTGTCCATCGGGAAGGTTCCCCCATCTTCACAGAGTGACCATCGGGTTCTTGGTCACTTCCCCTGACCAAGTCCCTTCTCCCCCGATTGCGCAGTTTGGCCGGGCGGCCAGCTCTAGAAAGAGTCTTGGTGGTTACAAACTTTTTCCATCTAAGAATGATGAGGCCTCTGTGTTCTTGGGGACCTTCAATGCTGCAGAAAGTTTTTGGTAACCTTTCCCAGATCTGTGCCTCAACACAATCCTGTCTCAGATCTAGACGGACAAATCCTTTGACCTCATGCCTTGGTTTTTGCTCTGACGTGCACTGTCAACTGTGGGACCTTATATAGACAGGTGTGTGCCTTTCCAAATCATGTCCAATCAATTGAACTTATCCCAGGTGGGCTCCAACGAAGTTGTAGAAACATCAAGGATGATGGGGCTCCCGAGTGGCGCAGTGGTCTAAAGGCTAGAGGTGTAACTACACTGGTTCAAATCCAGGTTGTATCACAACCAGCCGTGATTGGGGGTCCTATAGGGCAGTGCACAATTGGCCCAGCGTCTTTGGCCGTTGTAGGCCGTCATTTTAAATAAGAATGTGTTCTTAATGACTTGCCTAGTTAAATAAAGATAAAATAAAATGATCAATGGAAACAGGATGCACCAGAGCTCAACTTCGAGTCTCATAGCAAAGGGTCTGAATAATTATGTAGATAAAAACAGATTTTTCGCTTTGTCATTATTGTATGTAGATGGAATAAAAATCTATTTTGGAAAAGGGCTGTAACGTAATAAAATGTGGAAAAGTCCAGGGGTCTGAATACTTTCTGAATGCACTGTATATTAGTGCTTACTTTGACGTAGCAGTAGTAGTGTCCAGCGTGGCAGCTGAAGCCAGAGTGCACCAGGACAGCATAGAGCACGTAGACCTGGGGCTCGCCGTGGGATTGAGACATGAAGGGACGCAGGTCTAGGCACTCAGCATACCGTACATCCTAAAGGAGAGAAACAGGCAATGGCAGTGGAAATCTAGATAAAGATCTGTTTAAAAAAACAAAAACTGATTTCCATGTACATTTTGCTGTCCCTGACCATGTTTCCTGATGTCTTACCTTAGCGATCTTGCCCCCGTTGTAGTTGGCGAATCGCTTCAGTGAGATGGTGAGCACATTAGCGCTGCGGTGGATGGTGAATCTCTTAGAGGCTGGAACCATCTTCTTACACCTGCACAGACAGATCAGTTAGAAATACCAAAAACAAAACATGCAGAATTGGGTCGCAATAACACTGGTTTAGGCAGCTCTATACTGAGATGAACAACAATAACACTGGTTTAGGCAGCTCTATACTGAGATGAACAACAATAACACTGGTTTAGGCAGCTCTATACTGAGATGAACAACAATAACACTGGTTTAGGCAGCTCTATACTGAGATGAACAGCAATAACACTGGTTTAGGCAGCATTTTGCTGAGATGAACAATAATAATACTGGTTTAGGCAGCGTTTTGCTGAGAAAAACAATAAATGAATCCAGATCTACTCACTTAGCGCATCTGTAGGCATTCTCTCCATCTAGCTGCTCAGGCTTAACAAACTGTTCCAGAGCCTTTGTGATACTGGGAGCAGTCTGAAAGGTAACACGGGTGACACGTGTCAATGATGCATTCTTAGCAAGACACAATGGTTTGACAGGTTCCCCTTTTGTGCAGCATGAAAGGCAGTTCACCGTTACCTTTATTTCCAAAGCAACATCCAAATAAGGGTCAAACGTGTCAGAGACCGCTTTGCAGTTGAAACATTTTACTGTAAAAAGACAGACACAATTAGATCATCTTACCTATTAACAAATGAGTAATTTAATGTTCTAATGGTGTACAAGACACGAGAAAGTATAGAAATCAATCAAACTTATTCAGCAGTTGTCACAGTGCTTTACAGATACAGTTGAAGTTTACATACACTTAGGTTGGAGTCATTAAAACTCGTTTTTCAACCACTCCACAAATTTCTTCATAACAAACTATAGTTTGGCAAGTTGGTTGGACATCTACTTTGTGCATGACACAAGTCATTTTTCCAACAATTGTTTACAGACCGATTGTATCACAATTCTAGTGGGTCAGAAGTTTACATACACTAAGTTGACTGTGCCTTTAAACAGCTTGGAAAATTCCATAAAATTATGTCATGGCTTTAGAAGCTTCTGATAGGCTAATTGACATAAATTGAGTCAATTGGAGGTGCACCTGTGGATGTATTTCAAGGCCTACCTTCAAACGCAGCACCTTTTTGCTTGACATCATGGGAAAATTGAAAGAAATCAGCAAAGACCTCAGAAAAAAAATGGTAGACCTCCACAAGTCTGGTTCATCCTTGGGAGCAATTTCCAAACGCCTGAAGGTACCACGTTCATCTGTACAAACAATAGTACGCAAGTATAAACACCATGGGACCACGCAACCGTCATACCGCTCAGGAAGGAGACGTGTTCGGTCTCCTAGAGATGAACGTACTTTGGTGCGAAAAGTGCAAATCAATCCCAGAACAACAGCAAAGGACGTTGTGAAGATTCTGGAGGAAACGGGTACAAAAGTATCTATAGCCACAGTAAAACAAGGGAAAAGGGGGACAGTTGCAAGCTGAAGAACACCATCCCAACCGTGAAGCACGGGGATGGCAGTATCATGTTGTGGGGGTGCTTTGCTGCAGGAGGGACTGGTGCACTTCACAAAATAAATGGCATCACGAGGAAGGAAAATTATGTGAATATATTGAAGCAACATCTCAAGACATCAGTCAGGAAGTTAAAGCTTGGTCGCAAATGGGTCTTACAAATGGAAAATGACCCCAAGCATACTTTTAAAGTAGTGGAAAGATGGCTTAAGGACAACAAAGTCAAGGTATTGGAGTGGCCATCACAAGGCCCTGACCTCAAGCCTATAGAAGATATGTGGGCAGAACTGCGTGTGTGAGCAAGGAGGCCTTACAAACCTGACTCAGTTACACCAGCTCTGTCAGGAGGAATGAGTCAAAATTCACCCAACTTATTGTGGGAAGCTTGTGGAAGGCTACCCAAAACATTTGACCCAAGTTCAACAATTTAAAGGCAATGCTACCAAATACTAATTGAGTATGTAAACTTCTGACCCACTGGGAATGTGATGAAATAAATAAAAGTTCAAATAAATCACTACTATTATTCTGACATTTCACATTCTTAAAATAAAGTGGTGATCCTAAGACAGGGAATCTTTTACAAGGATTAAATGTCAGGAATTGTGAAAATTTGAGTTTAAATGTATTTGGCTAAGGTGTATGTAAACCTCGGACTTCAACTGAACCTAGTCTAATACCCCAAAGGGCAAGCAACTCTCATATCGGCTTCAGTAAGTGAGACATTTAAAGATTACACTAATAAGCCTACCTCTGGACCGTAGATACCCTCCAAAGACTTGATGGATGAAACTGGTTGCTTGCGTTTGCCTGTCCAATCTGTTGTAAATGTAAACATCAAATCGTCAAAGATGCTTATCAGTGACTCCCAATAGCCTTAAGGGAAATTGCCTTTATGCGTATACACAGGATCATATAACTCAAGATAGCCTTCATTTAATTTGTCATTGGGACAGCCCTTTGAGGAGCAACAGACAGCTGAGGAAATAGAGCAAAGGTAATTAATGAGAGTAGAGGCAACCTGTTGGGGGCAGAATAGCCTTCCACTACACGGCAGGGGGATCCTAAAGTCAGTTAAGGGCCCCTGGTGTATAGGAGATGGTCACTAAAACATGATATATTAATCATGTCTCGCTCTGTGCTATATGTGAATGTGGGTCAGATGAGATGCAAGTCCAGAACAGTGCTTCCTAGTGGCTGAACACTGATTTCAGTGTAACACCTACTTGTTTAGAGGCAGGCAGGACTTTTGCATAGCGTCCACTGTGTACCGCAGGAACTCATGGGCGTCCTCTTGGCTGCCAAAACGGAAATGCTTTGCAATCCCTGCACAGGTGTTATACAGAGGTGGGGAGGAAGACTCAATAAATAGACTTTAACCCAGCATCAACTCTTTTTTTTGGAGGGAAAACTATTTTGCTGACTAGGTTTCCCAGAATTCTGCACCTGTGATACAGTCCCAACTCTCCTTCCATTTTTGGACATGTTATTTAGTTGTAATGGCTTTCAACACGCCTGAACAAAGACTTTCCTATCAACTTTGTGCTAAAGGGTTTCCCCCTCTGATTCCAAGTAAACACTACTTACGTTTGAGCTCGTTGAGGACTCCGATGGGCTTGATGACATTCCCAGAGTTGGCGAAGACCTGGGTGATGTGATTCTGCATTGTGCACATCATACAGAACCCAGGCTCATGACCTGAACATCAACACAGATGACGGTCAATCAGGTAATAGGTATTAAAAGGTACAATGCATTTAAAGGTCTCAATATTAAATCATTTATCATTTCTGGGTTACAATTAAGTACCTTCATGTGATTTTTTTTATTATACCAGTTTAATTGAAAACAATCAAAATAGCTTAACAAAAATCGATTTCTCAAGCAAGAATTTTGCTAGGATTGATCTGAGTGGGGAGGGAAAAACTAGCTATTACTGGCAAAGAGGTTTGGAACTCTTTCTTATTGGTCTATTAACTAATTTACCAAAACAGGCTGACATTTCAGGCAGTCTTTTCAAACAGCTCTTACACTTAAAGGGCAATATCCTAATTTTTAACAGGATTATTCCAAATTTTAGGGTGGAAATGTATATAAAACACATGAAAATCTAGTTGACTGCACTTGGCCTTTAAAGGGATACTTTGGGATTTTGGCAATGAAGCCCTTTTATCTATTTCCCCGGAGTCAGATGAACAGCATGAAGGAAGTTAGAAGTAGTTTTGTGAGCCGATGCTAACTATCATTAGCGCAATTAAAGTTTATACCAAAGAGTCTCTTGGTGCAGGTACAGCCAACTAGCGAAAAAAATAATGTAAAATATATCGTCAAAATAATATCCCGATATGTAATATATATATATATATATATATATTTTTTTTTACCCCATCACAAATTGCCAAAACCCCAAGTATCCCTTTAAGCAAACAACCAACATACAGTGCACAGAAAGTATTCACACCCCTTGACTTATTCCACATTATGTTACAGCCCGAATTCAAAATGGATTAATTTGATTTCTCTCACTTATACAATACCCCACAATAAAAAGTTAACATGGTTTTTGAATTTGTAGCAAATGTATTGAAAATGAAATATATATATTTTTTAATTTACATAAATCTTCGCACCCTTGAGTCAATACTTTGGAGAAGCACCTTTGGCGGCGATTACAGCTTTGAGTCATCTTGAATATGTCGATCAACTTTTGGGATTTTCTCGCAAATGTTCTCAAGCTATGTTAAGTTAGATGGGGAACGGCAACCCTCAAGTCTTTCCACAGATTTTCAATAGGATTCAAGTCTAGGCTTTGGCTGGGCCAATCAATGATTTTCAAACTCTTGTTCTGAAACCATTCCAGCATTGCTTTGGCTGTCTGCTTGGTGTCATTGTCCTGTTGGAATGTAAATCTTCACCACAGTCTAAGGTCGTTTGCACTCTGAAGCATGTTCTCATCAAGGATTTGCCTGTATTTGGCTCAATTCATTGTTCCCGCTATCCTTACCAGTCTCCCAGTCACCGAATAGCATCACCATAGCATGATGCTGCCACCACCATGCTTCACAGTAGGGATGGTGTTAGACGGGTGATGAGCTGTGACTGGTTTTCTCCAGACATAGCGCTTTGTATTCAGGCCAAATAGTTCAATTTTTGTCTCATCAGACCACAGAATCTTTTGCCTTATGATCTCGGTTTCACACTCCAGGTGTGTTGTCATGTAGAGACTGTTGTCCTTCTGGCAGGTTCTCCCATCTCAGCCAAGGAACTGTGTAGTTCTGTCAGAGTGGTCACCTCCCTGACCAAGGTCCTTCTTGCCCGGTTGCTCAGTTCGGCCGGACGGCCAGCTCTAGGCAGAGTCTGTATAGTTCCAAACATTCAACACTCAAGAAATTGTTTTATACCCTTCCCCAGATATATAGTACCCGTCAAAAGTTTGGACACACCTGCTCATTCAAGGGTTTTTCTTTCTTTACATTGTAGAATAATAGTGAAGACCTCAACTATGAAATAACACATATGGAATCATGTCGTAACCAAAAAAGTGTTAAACAAATAAAATAAAATATTATACATTTGAGATTCTTCAAATAGCCACCCTTAGCCTTAATGACAGCTTTGCACACTCTTGGCATTCTCTCAACCAGCTTCACGAGGTAGTCACCTGGAATGCATTTCAATTAACAGGTGTGCCTTGTTAAAAGTTAATTTGTGGAATTTCTTTCCTTCTTAATACATTTGAGTCAGTTGTGGTGTGACAAGGTAGGGTTAGTATACAGAAGAAAGCCCTATTTGGTAAAAGACCAAGCCCATATTATGGCAAGAACAGCTCAAATAAGCAAAGAGAAATGACAGTCCATCATTACATTACTTTAAGGTCAGTCAATCTGGAAAATTTCAAGAACTTTGAAAGTTACTTCAAATGCAGTCGCAAAAGCCATCAAGCGCAGACAGATCCTTGGACTTAATGGTATAGTTTCTGCTCTGACATGCATGTTAACTGTGGTACCTTATGTATGAATCCATTTTGAATTCAGGCTGTAACACAACGTGGAATAAATCAAGTGGTATGAATACTTTCTGAAGTCTCAGTTTGATGAATATAACTTATTTTCTTTCTCTTTCTAACCTTCTCCTGCTATGAAAATGTAACAGAGCCCCTGGTTCTATTACCCACATACATGTTTTAGAGTGCTCCCGGGACAGCATGTAGTTAGTGAGGGGAGCGGTATAGGTGAGACACTGCAGAGTCGAGTTGAGGAAGCAGGTGTTTCCCAGGTTCTGGAGACCTGATCCGATGCGGTGGACCTGGTTCCACTTCAGGCTGAGCCGCTCGGCTGGGAACAGCACCTTCTGGGGCAAGGCGATGCCGTCCCCACTGGTCAGCACCACTGCAAAGGGGAAGGGGAAAGAAATGGTCAAATACATGACAAAAGGAGTGTTGCCTGGTAGATAACCCAGTGGGAATAAATCTCTGAAGGTCGTCTAAGGAAAAGTTTGTTTTTGACTGCGTCCAACTTCAAGGCACGATGAAATTGACCATTTTTGAGAGAGTCTGAAAAGACTTCAATTCAAAGCTAGGGCATATTTGATGGGTGGGAGAAGGCAGGAAAATCCTGTGTTTCTTGTTTACTGACATAACATGTGGTGCCACAGGATCTATGGTTCAGGGTACATCAGGCTATTGATTTAAACCCCCTCAGAGAACAATATGTTTACATAACTGGGCCAGTATAAAAGACAGCAACATAAAACACCTATGAGAACCGGTTCAGGCAGTCACTTATGAGAAGAGATGTGGGAAACTACAGCTACTCAACTCAGCACTCTCTGTGTGGAGAGGCTTTAAATACAGTGCATTTAGAAAGTATTCAGATCCCTTGACTTTTTCCAATGTTACGTTACAGCCTTATTCTAAAAAGGATACAATTATTTTCCCCCTCATCAATCCACACACAACTCCATAATGACAAAGCAAAAATAGGTTTAGATTTTTGGCAAATTTATATTTTAAAAAATCTAACTCATGACATTTACATAAGTATTCAGACCCTTTACTCAGTACTTTTGAAGCACCTTTGGCAGCGATTACAGCCTTGAGTCTTCTTGGATATTATGCTACAAGCTTGGCACACCTGTATTCGGAGAGTTGCTCCCATTCTTCTCTGCAGATCCTCTCAAGCTCTGTCAGGTTGGATGGGGAGCGTCGCTGCACAGCTATTTTCAGGTTGCACCAGAGATGTTCGATCCGGTTCAAGCCCGGGCTCTGGCTGGGCCACTCAAAGATATTCAGAGACTTGTCCTGAAGCCACTACTGCGTTGTCTTGGTTGTGTGTTTAAGGCCGTTGTCCTGTTAGAAGGTGAACCGTTGGCCCAGTCTGAGGTCCTGAGCAGGTTTTCATCAAGGATCTCCCTGTACTTTGTGCCATTCATCTTTGCCTCAATCCTGACTAGTCTCCCATTCCCTGCTGCTGAAAAACACCCCCACAACACGATGCTGCCACCCACATGCTTCACCGTAGGGATGGCGACAGGTTTCCTACAGACGTAACGCTTGGCATTCAGGCTAAATAGTTCAACCCTGGTTTCATCAGAACAGAGAATCTTGATTCTCATGGTCAGAGTCCTTTAGGTACCCTTTGGCAAACTCCAAGCAGGCTGTCATGTGCCTTTTACTGAGGAGTGGTTCCGTATGGCCAAGCTACCATAAAGGCCTGATTGGTGGAGTGCTGCAGAGATGGTTGTCCTTCTGGAAGTGCTTTGAGAGTCTAGTCAAGGATCATATCACCTCCACCCTACCCGACACCCTAGACCCACTCCAATTTGCTTACCGCCCCAATAGGTCCACAGACGATGCAATCGCAATCACACTGCACACTACCCTAACCCATCTGAAGAGGAATACCTATGTAAGAATGCTGTTCATCGACTACAGCTCAGGATTTAACACCATAGTACCCTCCAAACTTGTCATTAAGCTCGAGACCATAGATCTCGACCCCGCCCCGTGCAACTGAGTCCTGGACTTTCTGGCGAGCCGCCCCCAGGTGGTGAGAGTAGGAAACAACATCTCCACCCCGCTGATCCTCAACACTGGGGTCCCACAAGGGTGCTTTCTCAGCCCTCTCCTGTACTCCCCGTTCACCCATGACTGCGTGGCCATGCACGCCTCCAACTCAATCATCAAGTTTGCAGACGACAATACAGTGGTAGGCTTGATTACCAACAACGACGAGACGGCCTACAGGGAGGAGGTGAGGGCCCTCTGAGTGTGGTGTCAGGAAAATAACCTCACACTCAACGTCAACAAAACAAAGGAGATTATCGTGGACTTCAGGAAACAGCAGAGGGAGCAGCCCCCTAGCCATATCGACGGGACAGTAGTGGAGAAGGTGGAAAGTTAAGTTCTTCGGCGTACACATCACGGATGAACTGAAATGGTCCACCCACACAGACAGCGTGGTGAAGAAGAAGCAACAGCGCCTCTTCAACCTCAAGAGGCTGAAGAAATGTGCCTTGTCACCAAAAACACTCAAACTTTTACAGATGCACAATCGAGAGCATCCTGTCGGGCTGTATCACCGCCTGGTACGGCAACTGCTCCGCCCACAACCGCAAGGCTCTCCAGAGGGTAGTGAGGTCTGCACAACGCATCACCGGGGGCAAACTACCTGCCCTCCAGGACACCTACACCACCCGATATATCATAGGAAGGCCAAAAAGATAATCAAGGACAACAACCACCCGAGCCACTGCCTGTTCACCCCGCTATCATCCAGAAGGCGAGGTCAGTACAGGTGCATCAAAGCTGGGACCGAGAGACTGAAAAACAGCTTCTATCTCAAGGCCATCAGACTGTTAAACAGCCATCACTAACATTGAGTGGCTGCTGCCAACATACAATTGTTATATTACTTGTTAGATATTACTGCATGGTTGGAACTAGAAGCACAAGCATTTCGCTACACTCGCATTACCATGTGTATGTGACCAATAACATTTGGTTTATTTTAATTTGTATTTTTTGTAGCTGTCAACATACCACCACAGACCGATGCTGGCACTAAAACCACACTCAATGAGTTGTATACTGCCATAAGCAAACAGGAAAACGCTCATTCAGAGGCAGCGCTCCTAGTGGCCGTGGACTTTAATGCAGGCTAACTTAAATCCTTTTTACCTATTTTCTATCAGCATGTTAAATTTGCAACCAGAGGGGGACAAAATCCAGACCACCTTTACTCCATACACAGAGACTCGTGCAAATCTGACCATAAATTCTATCCTCCTGATTCTTGTTTACAAGCAAACATTAAAGCAGAAAGCACCAGTGACTCGGTCTATAAAAAGTGGTCAGATGAAGCCGATGCTAAACTACAGGACTGTTTTGCTAGCAGAGAATGGAATATGTCCCGGGATTCATTTTATACACTTGGGAGTCCTGCAACCAAAGATACCTTGTCTGTACCTACTATATCTGTTATGAGATTTGAGTTGAGCACACCAACCCTCCTCACCTTGCTCCTTGGGCCTGTCTGCACTGCTGCTGTTGACTGTGGCTCCAGGGGTGGGACCCATGCAGCCCCCTGTCTTCACCCTGGTGGTGTCGGAGGACGAGGGGCCCCCCGCCCCCCAGCTGGAGCAGCCACTGTCCATCCCGTTCCCGTCACCGCCGGGAAAGTTCAGCGATCCTGAGCGCTTGCACCCGACTGACTCTAGGTCAGATTTCTCTGAAGATCTGTCAACTATGGTCATTGTTCATTGCTGTTGGACAAAAAAAACACAAATAGAGAGGGTGATGTTAGGCAATGTTTCTTTAGATACTACCCTAGGCCTAGTTGGGAGTACTGAACTGTGTCAAAAATCATCCTGGAGGTAGAACACATGAAGTAACACCTAGGAATATAAAAGTAAACATCTTGAACAAGACTAGCTCTGTAGCTCTAGAAGAGGATGAAAGAGCTTTACAGAAACTGTAACCGCCCATAAACCACCCAAAATCATCCTACTTTCCATTTCAAACTCACATTATTTCCTGGAACTCTAATGGGTCAGTGCTACTGGAGGTCGACCTATTATGATTTTTCAACGCCGATACCGATTATTGGAGGACCAAAAAAGCCGATGCCGATTAATCGGCCGATTTTTATTTATTTATTTGTAATAATGACAATTACAACAATACTGAATGAATACTTATTTTAACTTAATATAATACATCAATAAAATCAGTTTAGCCTCAAGTAAATAATGAAACATGTTCAATTTGGTTTAAATAATGCAAAAACAAAGTGTTGGAGAAGAAAGTAAAAGTGCAATATGTGCTAATGAAAGAAAGCTAACGTTTCAGTTCCTTGCTCAGAACATGAGAACATATGAAAGCTGGTGGTTCCTTTTAACATGAGTCTTCAATATTCCCAGGTAAGAAGTTTTAGGTTGTAGTTATTATAGGAATTATGGGACTATTTCTCTCTATACCATTTGTATTTCATTAACCTTTGACTTTTGGATGTTCTTATAGGCACTTTAGTATTGCCAGTGTAACAGTATAGCTTCCGTCCCTCTCCTCGCTCCTCCCTGGGCTCGAACCAGCAACACAACGACAACAGCCACCATCAAAACAGCGTTACCCATGCAGAGCAAGGTGAACAACTACTAGAAGGCTCAGAGCGAGTGACGTTTGAAACACTATTAGCGCGCGCTAACTAGCTAGCTATTTCACTTCGGTTACAGCCTCATCTCGGGAGTTGATAGGCTTGAAGTCATAAACAGCGCAATGCTTGACTCACAATGAAGAGCTGCTGGCAAAACGCACGAAAGTGCTGTTTGAATGAATGTTTACGCGCCTGCTTCTGCCTCCCATCGCTCAGTCAGATACTTAGATACTTGTACGCTCAGTCAGATTATAGGACACGCTAGATAATATCTAGTAATATCAATCAATCATGTGTAGTTAACTAGTGATTATGATTGATTGTTTTTAATAAGATAAGTTAAATGCTAGCTAGCAACTTACATTGGCTTACTGCATTCGCGTAACAGGCAGTCTCATTGTGGAGTGCAACCAGAGAGAGGCAGGTCGTTATTGCGTTGGACTAGTTAACTGTAAGGTTGCAAGATTGGATCCCCCGAGCTGACAAGGTGAAAATCTGTCATTCTGCCCCTGAACGAGGCAGTTAACCCACTGTTCCTAGGCCGTCATTGAAAATAAGAATGTGTTCTAAACTGACTTGCGTATTTTTGTATTTTTTTATTTATTTATTATATATATATATTTTTTTTAAATCGGCGCCCAAAAATACCAATTTCCGATTGTTATGAATACTGTATACTGTATACTCTGTATACTTCTGGCCCTTCTTTGGACACTGTGTTAACAACCCTCCAGGCAAGCTTCAATGCCATACAACTCTCCTTCCGTGGCCTCCTATTGCTCTTAAATACAAGTAAAACTAAATGCATGCTCTTCAACCGATCGCTGCCTGCACCTGCACGCCATCACTACTCTGGACGGCTCTGACTTAGAATATGTGGACAACTACAAATACCTAGGTGTCTGGTTAGACTGTAAACTCTCCTTCCAGACCCACATCAAACATCTCCAATCCAAAGTTAAATCTAGAATTGGCTTCCTAGTTCACAACAAAGCTTCCTTCACTCATGCTGCCAAACATACCCTTGTAAAACTGACCATTCTACCAATCCTCGACTTCGGCGATGTCATTTACAAAATAGCCTCCAATACCCTACTCAATAAATTGAATGCAGTCTATCACAGTGCCATCCATTTTGTCACCAAAGCCCCATATACTACCCACCATTGCGACCTGTACGCTCTCGTTGGCTGGCCCTCGCTTCATACTCGTCGCCAAACCCACTGGCTCCAGGTCATCTACAAGACCCTGCTAGGTAAAGTCCCCCCTTATCTCAGCTCGCTGGTCACCATAGCATCACCCACCTGTAGCACGCGCTCCAGCAGGTATATCTCTCTGGTCACCCCCAAAACCAATTCTTTCTTTGGCTGCCTCTCCTTCCAGTTCTCTGCTGCCAATGACTGGAACGAACTACAAAAACCTCTGAAACTGGAAACACTTATCTCCCTCACTAGCTTTAAGCACCAACTGTCAGAGCAGCTCACAGATTACTGCACCTGTACATAGCCCACCTATAATTTAGCCCAAACAACTACCTCTTTCCCTACTGTATTTATTTTATTTATTTATTTTGCACCCCATTATTTTTATTTCTACTTTGCACATTCTTCCACTGCAAATCTACCATTCCAGTGTTTTACTTGCTATATTGTATTTACTTTGCCACCATGGCCTTTTTTTTGCCTTTACCTCCCTTATCTCACCTCATTTACTCACATCGTATATAGACTTGTTTATACTGTATTATTGACTGTATGTTTGTTTTACTCCATGTGTAACTCTGTGTCGTTGTATGTGTCGAACTGCTTTGCTTTATCTTGGCCAGGTCGCAATTGTAAATGAGAACTTGCCTACCTGGTTAGATAGAGGTGAAATAAATCAAAATAAAAAATCAACTTGAAATTGGCCCTAATTAATCGGCCATTCCGATTAATCGGTCGACCTCTAAGTGCTACCATCCACTTTGAAGATGCAGATTGTGGCAAATTCAGTGCACTGTACAAAAATGTAATGTATTCCTAGAACCTATCTTACACAGCAACAGTTAAGATTATGATTGTCATAAACATTTATGTTCTGAGTGTCACAATGTGACTAACATTTTCAGTGATTGTTATCCTGGGTAGGATTTCAGTATGTAAGTAGCCTCAATCACACAGAGCATCAACCAGGATTGACCTGCTCAATTACCAGCAGGTGGTCTGTCTGGAGGTGTAAATGGGTCATATAAAAGTCATGCAGACAATCCCATGGATATAAAAGCAAAAGTATTTCTCAGAGTGAGAAAACGAGTTCTGCAGACAGAGTAGAAGCCCCAAAGGCATGCTCTGCTTAGGTTTTGCATTGAATTTACATGGAACATAGAGACAAAGCTTTGAAGTTTGGTTTAGTGATACGTTTAGTGACTGCAAGTTATAGAAGAACATTACAACAAAGTGAACAGCAATCCTAAATGGATCCTATGCCCCCGTGGAGATCTGAAAGAATTTGACAGGAAATGTATGATTTTTTGCCTTAGTCAAGACTAAAATCCATGAATTCAGCAACAAACAAAAAAACATGATTTAGGAAATATGTTCAAGTGTTCGCAAAAATAAAAAGACATACAGTAGATGAGCAAAAGTATGTGGACACATGCTCGTCGAACATCTCATTCCAAAATCATGGGCTGTAATTACAGCCTACACTCTTCTGGGAAGGCAATGTAACATTGCAGCGGGGACCTTATTCCATTTAGCCACGAGCATTAGTGAGGTCAGGTACTGATGTTGGGCAATTAGGCCTGGCTAGCAGTCGGCGTTCTAATTCATCCCAAAGGTGTTCGGTGGGATTGAGGTCAGGGCTCTGTGCAGGACAGTCAAGTTCTTCGACACTGATCTCGACAAACCAGTTCTGTATGGACCTTACTTTGTGCACAGGGGCATTGTCATGCAGAAACAGGAAAGAGCATTCCCTAAACAGTGGCCACAAAGTTGGAAGCACAGATTCATCTAGAATGTCATTTTATGCTATAGCGTTAAGATTTCCCTTCACTGGAACTAAGGGGCCTAGCCCAAACCATGAAAAACAGCCCCAGACCATTATTTCTCCTCCAAAAAACTTCACAGTTGGTAATATGCATTCGTGCATCAGCCAAACCCTGATTAATCCGTCAACCCCAGATTAATCCGTCAGACTGCCAGATGGTGTAGTGATTCATCACTCCAGAGAATGCGTTTCCACTGCTCCAGAGTCCAATGGCGGCGAGCTTTACACCCCTCCAGCCGACGTTTGGCATTGAACATGGTGATCTTAGGCTTGGGTGCGGCTGCTCGGTCATGGAAACCCATTTCATGAAGCTCCTGACGAAGAGTTCTTGTGCTGACGTTGCTTCCAGAGGCAGTTTGGAATTCGGTAGTGAGTGTTGCAACTGAGGACAGACGATTTTTAAGCAATAACAGCACTTACAGATGACCAGGGCAGCTTTAGCAGGGCAGGAATGTGACAAACTGACTTGTTGGAAAGGTGGCATCCTATGATGGTGCCACATTGAAAGTCACTGAGTTCTTTAGTAAGGCCATTCTACTGCCAATGTTTGTCTATGGAAATTGCATAGCTGTGTGCTCGATGTTATACACCTGTCAGCAACGGATGTGGCTGAAATAGCCGAATCCACTAATTTGAAGGGGTGCCAACATACACTATATATACAAAAGTATGTGATCATGTTTCAAGGTAATCTAGGTATGAAATTATTGTATTTAAAAAAAACATATATTTTTTGGCTTAGTTGTGGTCAATTTGCAGTGTAAATTAATATGCTTCAACCATCCGCTCTAAAATCGGCCCGCGGCTGAATCTCGCTTCCTACCCGAGTGAGTCTAGGGGTCTTTGGTTCAGCGTTTGAGTTGCATCTTCGACACCTGGCATCTGGGTTGCATATATAGTAAATGCGTTTCTGAGACACACACACACACACACACAACTTTACTAAAACGCCGCCAAATTAGATCACATTATCACTACAGGTCAGTAGTCTAAACAATTTTTTATTTATTTTTTTAACACCCTTTTTTCCCCCCAATTTTGTGGTATCCAATTGTTAGTAGTTAGTGTCTTGTCTCATCGCTACAACTCCCGCACAGACTCGGGGGAGGCGAAAGTCGAGATCTATTGCGTCCTCCGAAACACAACCCAACCAAGACGCACTGCTTCTTAAGACAACACGCATCCAACCCGGAAGCCAGCCGCATCAATGTTTCGGAGGAAACACCGTACAACTAGCGACCTGGTCAGGGTGCACTGCGCCCGGCCCGCCACAGGAGTCGCTAGTGCATGATGAGACAAGGATATCCCTGCCGGCCAAACCCTCCCCAACCCGGACGACGCTAGGCCAATTGTGCGCCGCTCGAGCCCAGAGTCTCTGGTGGCACAGCTAGCACTGTATAATGTTACTATACTGAACAAAAATATAAATGCAACAAGTGTTAGTCCCATTTTTCCTGATCTGAAATAACATCTCAAAAAACATCTTTCTAAAATGTTGTGCACAAATTTGTTTATATCCCTGTTAGTGAGCATTTCTCCTTTGCCAAGATATCCGTACCACCTGACAGGTGTTGCATATCAAGAAGCTGATTAAACAGCATGATCATTACACAGGTACACCTTGTGCTGGGGACAATAAAAGGACACTCTAAAATGTGCAGTTTTGTCACACAATGCCACAGATGTCTCAAGTTTTGAGGGCGTGTGCAATTGGCAGGTATGTCCACCAGAGCTGAATGTAAATGTTTCTACCATAAACTACCTCTAACCTCGTTTTAGAGAATTTGGCAGTACGTCCAACTGAACTCACAACCGCAGACCACGTGTAACCACACCAGCCCAGGATCTCCACATCCAGCTTCTTCACCTGCGGAATCATCTGAAACCAGCCACCCGGACAGCTGATGAAACTGTGGGTTTGGACAACCCAAGAATTTCTGCAGTTCAGCACCGTAACTGACTTCTGTGGGCAAATGCTCACCTTCGATGGCCACTGGCATGGTGGAGAAGTGTGCCCTTCACGGAAGAATCACAGTTTCAACTGTACCGGGCAGATGGCAGAAAGTGTGTATGGCATTGTGTGGGCAAGCGGTTTGTTTATGTCAATGTTGTGAACAGAGTGCCCCATGGTGGCGGTAGGGTTATGGTATGGGCAGGCATACGCTACGGGCAATGAACACAATTTCATTTTAGATCAATTACATTTTAATACACAGAGATACCGGTAGCTGAAAATGTCCCAGTTCTTCCATGGCCTGCATAGCCACCAGACGTCATCCATTGAGCATGTTTGGGATGCTCTGGATCGACGTGTACAACAGCGTGTTCCAGTTTCCACCAATTCCCGCAGCTTCACACAATCATTGGAGGAGTGGGACAACATTCCACAGGTCACAATCAACATCCTGATCAACTGTATGCGAAGGAGATGTCCCGCTGCATGACGTAAATTGTGGTAACACCAGATACTGACTGGTTTTCTGATCCACGCCCCTACGTTTTTTTTAAGGTATCTGTGACCAACCGATGCATATCTGTATTCCCAGTCATGAGAAATTCATAGATTATGGCCTAATGAATTTATTTCAATTGACTGATTTCCTTATATAAACTTAGTAGAATTGTTTAAATTGTTGCATGTAGCGTTTAGTTTTGTTCAGTGTAGTTATCTACTACTGAAGTCACATGGACAACATTTTATTTTTATAGAACATTTCAAATTACAATACAAACATACGACATCTCTACATGTATATTTTTTCTGAATAAACAAAAATCACAAGGCTTGACTTTCAAAAGTTTAAGTTCCTAAAAAAAAGGATAACAAAACCAGGGGTTTCAGTTGTATATATGATAGAGCTGTAAAAAGTGTTTTGTTGTTGTTATTGACTAATTCTAGGGATTTTATTAGATATTGGATTTAGAGACAGATTTCAAATATTAGTTTGTGTATATAAAATTTACCGAAGTAATTAACTACTAATTCAGTGGTTTTGTTTTCATTTGAATAATAACATTTTACATCTTTCATTGTAATACATGGGTCTTATTGATGAAATTAAACATGTAAATACTTAACTCGCTCCAAAATTACTTCACAGAGTCAAAATGTGTATTATAGTTTCTCCTTCTTTATCAAATAAAATACATATGTCCTCTATAACAATTAATCTAGACAGGTTATTGCAAGGATATAGTTTGTGCAAGATTTTAAAGTGAATTTCTTTGACTTTATTTGATATACAAAATTTGTGAGGAAGCAACCAAGCTTTCTTCCATTCAATTTCAGTACTATGTGCGTTCCAGAAGAATATCCCTCTAGGAGAGATCTAGTTCTTGGAGTGAAAAAGTTATTTATGAATGTATTACATTTCTTATCCAGCAGGGGGAAACCTAACATAGGTTGTGCATCTATCATTACATGTTCACCAAAACACAAATGAGATTTCATTAATTGAATCAGTCCTGCAGGTATTGCTTTGCATATAGAATACAATTATTTATAATGTATTGGGAAGTTATGTTTCTAAGAACTTTCTATAAGAGAGTATATTTTCTTCTTTATCAAATAAATCAAGCACAAATATAATATTTATTTCAACCCAATTAGGAAAGAACAAAGACTTGTTTTTAACAACAATATATTTGTTGTTCTACAGAAGTGCCTGGTGTGAGGAGGACATGACAGTTTCCAGGCTAAAAGGGCATGTTCATGAAATTTGGACAGTTTGATGGGTAATTCTGCTGGAGAATAATTGCACTTCCACAAAAACTGAAGACCCCACAATAAAATATGACAGGGAATGAAGTACCATATAGATTCCGAGCTAATCGTAAATCTTTTTATCAAGTTCACTTTAAAAGGTATTGCTTATATCAAAGAAATCTAGTACTTCAAGCCCACCATCAGCTCTTTGGTTTGATATTACAGACTTCTTACATGCGTGTTGTTTATTTTTCCATATAAAGTCTAGGAAAGTTTTGTTGATATCTTGCTGGTTTGATCAGTTACAAATAGGGATAGAGCAGGGTATGGACAACATTGTAGCTAGCAGTAATGACACGTGAAATACAGGAACAAACACTAAAGTGAAACCAGAGACGGATGAGGAAGGAAGGAAGGATCTCACTCCCTCATTTTGTTCTGGTTCATATAGTCATATAACTAAGCAGACCAAAACTGAGAATGATTTCAATGGTAAAAGACCTGAGTAAGACATCTTAATTTATGCACCATCTTTGGTGAAAGATTTCCAGGGAAAGAAACCATCTTTCTCCGAAATCGGAATAGGGAAGCATTGATCTTAAAGGGGCAATCAGCATTCGAAACAATAACAAAAACCCCGACCCTGTTTCGGTAAAAAGCTGAGGGATGGGGCTGGAGAAATGTATGGACAGCGCTATGAATGCAAGACCAGACCATCCATGATATCACAATTATAGTTTCAACAATTGAGGCTATATAGTGTTTGTTTACAAACATTGGAGTAAAACATGCTTATAGTTTGGGTTCTGATGGAGTATGACAGTTAAACTAAGCTCGAGGCATTTTAGTTTTTTGAAATAAAAAAAAAACATGAAATGGGCATGATCTAATTGACTCAACAACCAAACATATGTTTTGCTTTCTTAATGAAACAGAAAATAATCTGTTGTTTAGCAAATGTAACTGATCCTGCGTTCTAATATACTGTACCGCTCTGCTGTCTGTGCAAGAAGTTGACTTAGTTAGTAGCTATGTGCTAAAAAATGCTAGCTAACGTTAGTTGAAAGCGTTCTAACGTTAGTACAGTACCTAGCAGGGACGCTATTTCCCTATTTTTACCTAGCAGAGACGCAAATTCCCAAATTGCGGTAGCAAACTAGCTAATGATTACAAATCAAAAACAAAATTAGCTACATGGATTTTAAGTTCTCAATAAATCAAAGTAGTATTCCTAGGACTTTCAAGCGACAATCGTTTCAAACAAATAATGTTAACCATTAAGATTGACTTTTTACACGCACGTTTACGACAACTGTTCCTTCCAAGTCCCACCTCTGCCTGGCAGTCTGGCTGGCTGAGGCTTTAGCGAACGCGATAGGCCTCTAACACGTAATTCAAAAGATCAGAAAATATCATTTCAAACTTTCTTACCCTGTTTTTGAAATAAATGTTAGGAAAGTAAATAATGTCGTATTTCTTATGAACACGTTCAGAATGTCTTATTCTGAGGTGTGTATGTATGGTAACCACAAACGCCATGGTAACGGCAAAACGTAGCTAACAATACTGCCCAAATGGGCTATGAGCATTGTCATTGTGCAACAATAACGAACTACGTTGGTTAGCAATCATTGGTACAATGCAAGGTAGCTGGCCTTTTCGGTGGTAAAACAATACATGTGGTGTTTATGTATGGTTCCTTGATAAACCTGAGTCTTTAACGCCGAACCATTTTAGCATTCACAGGTTTATCTATGGGAAAGATGGCTAGCTAGCTGCTAGGCTAACTACGTTCTAAAGAGGGGCTCAAGATTTAAAATTCACCGGTGGTTGAGCGCTCGCCTCCGACATGACACTCAGTGAGCCGCCCGGTATAGGCTAACTACAGAAAAACCCAATGGGTTAAATCAGTTGGACTTCTCCAACTAGACTAATACAATGCTCAGTATTTAATACAACATAAATGCTCTTACCTGTATTTTTTTATAAATATATTATTATACGTGCATGTCCATGTATTATTTCCAGCTGTAGTCAATCCGTGAACAATGACGTAGCTAATTTCCCTACGGGTAAATCCGGGTACTACGGATGAAAGGAACTCTTGATTCGCTGAGGCTCAGTGTGAAACGTGTTCACAGGAGTCGTAGAAAGCATTTACACGCCTTGACCTTTATGATGAGATGCAACGAGTAAACTGTTAAAGGATCGTTTTTATGCATTATATTGGATTTGGATCGTTCTTAAGCAAAGCTTATACAACAACTGTACTCCCAGACGATTCGTGACTGTTTGAGGCATGCATAACAACAATTAACGGGAGTGAGTGTGTCTAATTCATTTCCTGGAATTCAAGTGGTCAAACAAATACAAGCCTTGTTGGCTTGATTACCTTCATCATATGAGTATATTAGTCGCAATCACAAATTATGTAAATTAATCTTGACCAAATAAAACATATTGTCTACAATGAGACAGAGGAGTAAATTAAATAAGATTTATTGTACCGTTTTAAAACGTTAAAATGTCACAGTGTTAGATCCACACACACATTCAACCATGTGCACCAAATTATTCATGTGGTAAGGTAAAGAGTTTGAATATATTGGGTTTGAAGATGGGCAGAGGTGGTTGATGTCAGGTCTTGTCGGTTGGATGGGATGCCTGTTGCGTGCTCTGAGTCTGTAGCTGACTGATCTGTCTCCTGAGTCGAACTATCTCCTCTTCCTGCTCTTCAACCCTTCTCTGCAAGCCATGGATAACCTGGAAAGAGAAGAGGGCCATTGGAGATGTTTGATCTGTGATAAATGTTTAACTCTTCTCCTGATATTTACTTTTAGTAGTTTGGCACCAGATTGAACCTGGTTGCAGTGTCAAAGTGACCTAGGGCAAATATTTATAGCCAAGCAATGCTACTAGCATTTGGCTCATGTTTGAACTTGATCAATAGCAGCGTAAATATGGCAAGCTGAAATTCAACAAGTACATCAAGCACATATCTATCAAAATGGTAGTCTCGTTCCCAGCCAGCCTGTTCATCCATACCATGTCTTTGCTGCTGAACAGCTCGCTCTGCAGCAGCTGTGTGGCGCTGGGTCGTAGAGAGGGGTCTCTGCTGGTCAGCAGTGTAATGTACTTGGCCAGGACAGGCCAGCACTGGGAGAAGGCGTCTGGGACCTTCCCCTCACGGAGGTCTCCTAGTGTACGCACGCGCTCCATCTCTGTCCCAAAGGGCTGGAACAGCTCCAGGGCCACCACTCCTACACTGTACATGTCTGACTGCAGGCCAGAAGAAAAGGCATAGTGATCCAAATCAAATCAGCACATACATGTGTTTAGCAGATGTTGTAGCAAAATGCTTGTGCTTCTAGCTCTGAAAGTGCAGTAATATCTAACAATTACACAACATATACCCAATACACACAAATCTAAGTAAATTTATGGAATTAAGAATATAAACATATATGGACGAGAAATGTCAGCGCGGCATAGAATAAGATACAGTAGAATAGTATAGGATACAGTATATACATATGAGATGAGTAATGCAAGATATGTAGACATTATTAAAGTGACTAGTGTTCCATTTATTAGTGGCCAGTGACTTCAAGTCTATGTATATAGGCAGCAGCCTCTATGTGCTAGTGATGGCTATTTAACAGTCTGATGGCCTTGAGATCGAGAGACTGAAAAACAGCTTCTGTTCCAGATTTGATGCACCTGTACCGACCTCGCCTTCTGGATGATAGTGGGGTGAACAGGCAGTGGCTCGGGTGGTTGTTGTCCTTGATGTGTAAATATGTTTTATGTATTGATATACTGTGTATCAATTGGTTTATAAATACAAATGTTATATTATCCTTATTATAATTCTATATACATTTGTTTTAAGTAGACAACTCACACTAATTCAGCTGATGTTCTGAAAGAGCTGAAAAATCTGGACCCCTACAAAATTTGGACCCTTTCTTTCTAAAATTATCTGCCGAAATTGTTGCAACCCCTATTACTAGCCTGTTCAACCTCTCGTGTCGTCTGAGATTCCCAAAGATTGTAAAGCAGCTGCGGTCATCCCCATTTTCAAAGGGGGGACATTCTTGACCCAAACTGCTACAGACCTATATCTATCCTACCCTGCCTTTCTAAGGTCTTCGAAAGCCAAGTAAACAAACAGATTACCGACCATTTCGAATCCCACCATACCTTCTACCTTCTGCAATCTGGTTTCAGAGCTGGTCATGGGTGCACCTCAGTCACGCTGAAGGTCCTAAACGATATCTTAACCGCCATAGATAAGAAACAATACTGTGCAGCCGTATTCATTGACCTGGCCAAGGCTTTTGACTCTGTCAATCACCACATCCTCATCGGCAGACTCGATAGCCTTGGTTTCTCAAATGATTGCCTCGCCTGGTTCACAAACTACTTCTCTGATAGAGTTCAGTGTGTTAAATCGGAGGGCCTGTTGTCCAGGCCTCTGGCAGTCTCTATGGGGCGCCACAGGGTTAAATTCTTGGACCGACTCTCTTCTCTGTATACATCAATGATGTCGCTCTTGCTGCTGGTGAGTCTCTGATCCACCTCTACGCAGACGAAACCATTCTGTATACTTCTGGCCCTTCTTTCGACACTGTTAACAACCCTCCAGGCGAGCTTCAATGCCATACAACTCTCCTTCTGTGGCCTCCAATTGCTCTTAAATACAAGTAAAACTAAATGCATGCTCTTCAACCGATCCCTGCCTGCACCTGCCCATCTGTCCAACATCACTACTCTGGGCGGTTCCGACTTAGAATATGTGGACAACTACAAATACCTAGGTGTCTGGCTAGACTGTAAACTATCTTTCTAGACTCACATCAAACATCTCCAATCCAAAGTTAAATCTAGAATTGGATTCCTAGTTCGCAACAAAGCATCCTTCACTCATGCTGCCAAACATACCCTTGTAAAACTGACCATCCTACCGATCCTCGTCCTCGGCGATGTCATTTACAAAATAGCCTCCAATACCCTACTCAATAAATGTAATGCAGTCTATCACAGTGCCATCCATTTTGTCACCAAAGCCCCATATACTACCCACCACTGAGACCTGTACGCTCTCGTTGGCTGGCCCTCGCTTCATACTTGTCGCCAAACCCACTGGCTACATGTCATCTACAAGACCCTGCTAGGTAAAGTCCCCCCTTATCTCAGCTCGCTGGTCACCATAGCAGCGCTCCAGCAGGTATATCTCTCTGGTCAAAACCAATTCTTCCTTTGGCCGCCGCTCCTTCCTGTTCTCTGCTGCCAATGACTGGAACAAACTACAAAAATCTCTGAAACTGGAAACACTTATCTCCCTCACTAGTTTTAAGCACCAGCTGTCAGAGCAGCTCACAGATTACTGCACCTGTACATAGCCCATCTATAATTTAGCCCAAACAACTACCTCTCCCCCTACTGTATTTATTTATTTTGCTCCTTTGCACCCCATTATTTCTCTCTCTACTTTGCACATTCTTCCACTGCAAATCTACCATTCCAGTGTTTTACTTGCTATATTGTATTTACTTTGCCACCATGGCCTTTTGTTTCCTTCTTGCCTTTACCTCCCTTATCTCCCCATTTTCTCACATTGTATATAGATGTATTTTTCTACTGTATTATTGACTGTATGTTTGTTCTACTCCATGTGTAACTCTGTGTTGTTGTATGTGTCGAACTGCTTTGCTTTATCTTGGCCAGGTCGCAATTGTAAATGAGAACTTGTTCTCAATTTGCCTACCTGGTTAAATAAAGGTTAAATAAATAATTTTTTTGGTATGTCAAATATTTCTGAAATGATGGAGATGATTTACCTTTGAATCATAGTGGGAGCCCTCCAGTTGTTCAGGTGCAGCATAAACAAATGTCCCAACTCCAGTGGTGTGTGAGGAACCTGCAGAAAGATTTCAAGCAGTGTCAAAAATATACAGTACCAGAACCAACCAGGGAAAATGTTGTCATAGAAAGGGATTTGGATGCAGAGCCATAGCCCCATCTACTGGCGATTTCAGGAATTACACCTATACATACAAGTGTCCACTTTGATTTGATACACTGTATACATCTTTGAGATGTTGAATGTTTACACACACACACACACACACACACACACACACATATACATACATACATACATACATACATACATACATATATATATATTGTAACAACTGTTACAACAACTGAGCTTGTGGTGATAGACACATTAGAAACATTGATTAAATCTGTTTCTCACAGGTGTTCTGTGAGGTGGAGGTTGGCTTTGCCTCATCATCCATTATTATATCCCTGCAAGCCAGTCCAAAGTCTCCAATCCTCACATGGCAGTCAAGTCCATGCAGGAAAATATTCCTGGGCTATAAAACAAAAGCATACAAAATGTAAAACATTTATTTATCATATTTGTATGGTGAGTGTGAGGTCATAATGCTATAGGAGATTCTAAAAGAAGGATTCTACTCTAAAATGCACAATTCTATTTTGTCATTACCACTAGGCCACATTAATGCTTTAGTATATTGTTCAACTTTAAATTTTTTGTTTTAATGTAATTTCAAATGGGTAATATTAGTAACAAACCATGTCTTAACCCCTAATGCATGCGTTGTACACGGAGTGTACAAAACAAAACGTTCTGTTTATTACAACCGCATCTAGCGGTTACCGGAGGTTACTGACATAACCCCGGGAACTATGAACCAAGCGCAATTTTTTAATTATTATTTTTAGGATTTTCTCCTCTCGGGACCCCATTTTAAAATCGACCCCTAGTTTGTAAAACACTGATTTGTAAAGCAAAGCGACAAATGCTTTAGTGGGAACTTCTTCGAAACGAAGGTAAATGTTTCAGATGCTGAATTTATTAGGGCTGTCCCTGACAACAAAAAATATTGGTCAACCGATCGATTGTTCGAAATGTTTAAACTTATTTTTCCATATATAGGTCAGACACAACCTGTGTGTTTGAATAAAACCAACTACATATAAACTGAGCTTGTTTGATGCTTTAAGCACACCTTTGATTAAATAATGAAGACACAAATTACTCAAGAAAGAGCACAATGGTCACATTGTGTTAAAAAAAAGACAGTGAGTGCCTGTGTGACTGGCGCACGTTGTCTCGCTCTCCTACCTACTGCAGCGAAAAGGCACCACAGCACAGCAAGTGTTTATTGCGCTGTCCGTGCTGAAGCAGCAACATTTCAGCCATTTAGTTTCTTACTTGTTTCTGACTGAACATTTTTGTTATCGATATCCCTCATTTGTTTAGGAAAAAGATTCCTTCTTCCCTCAACCCTTTCTCTCTTTACGTGACACATGCATATGACCAATAGGGCCTGACCTATAGATTATCATAATTACATCAATAAATTGGTTATAACAAACTCCGAAAGAAGTAATGTCAATGGCAAAATGGATGCAGAGGATATGAAAAAGAAACTCGAAACGGGACAATGTTTACAGGTTGTTCAGGAGGGATAGGTGAAGTTAGATCTTTGGAAGAAATTTCACTTAGTTGTGGAAACTATTGGAAATCAAGAAAAAGGAGGGTAAAGGAGTAAGTGTTACATAAGTATTGTGTGTGCCAAACAGTTGGGGTTAGATTACAATATTATGATTTGGAAATGAGTGTACCAGAGAGTCTGTTCTAACGAGGAGAAAATATAATATAAAGCCTTTATTACAGCAGACTAAAAACAGTTGCATGCATTCATGAATTGTAGTTTATTTATTGTTTCGGCTAATTATTCAAAGCTCACTTTTTCTTATTTAATTTTAAAACTAAAATGCTTTGCAATTGCATTTCAAATCATGAATGACTCATATGCTGTGTGATGACATGAATGAATAAATGATACAGTAGCCTATATAAAGTATTGAAATACAGGCCTAAGTAAGTTACGGTATTAAGACTAAACAGGATGTACTCTTTGGCCTACAGCTTGATGGTGGTTATACAAGGCTGCTATATTAAGCCTACTAATGAAAACAACATTACTTATTGTTATAGTGATGATTATAATAATAATTGTAATCAGAAGGAGATCAAGAAAAAGGAGTGTATAGGAACGAGAGCTGCGTGCATATTATGTGTGACAAACAGGTGCTGTTAGATTACAATATTATTTATCTGCCTGTTTGGAACAGTTGGAAACAACTGTAATTAAGTAATACCAGCCTGTTCTAACGACAAAAAAAATAGTAAAGCCTTTATTACAGCATTGCAAAGATTAAACTGCCGAATCCGACATTTTGCAGGGAAATTCTTGAGGGAAACCTGTTTCAGTCTTCCAGAGATTTGAGACTGGGACAGAGGTTCACCTTCCAGCAGGACAATGTCCCTAAGCATACTGCTAAAGCAAAATGTGTGGTTTTAGGGGAAACATTAAAATGTCTTGGAATGGCCTAGTCAAAGCCCAGGCCTCAATCCAATTGAGAATCTGTGCTATGACTTAAAGATTGCTGTACACCAGCAGAACCCATCCATCTTGAAGGAGCTGGAGCAGTTTTGCCTTGAAGAATGGGCAAAAATCCCAGTTGCTAGATGTTCCAAGCTTAGAGACATACCCCAAGAGACTTGCAGCTGTAATTGCTGCAAAAGGTGACTCTACAAACTATTGACTTTTTTTTTGGGGGGGGGGGGGGGGTTGTGTTATTGTGGTTTGTTTCACAATAAAAAATATTTTGCATCTTCAAAGTGGTAGGCATGTTGTGTAAATCAAATGATACAACCCCCCCAAAGATCCATTTTAATTCCAGGTTATAAGGCAACAAAATAGTAAAAATGCCAAGGGGGTGAATACTTTCGCAAGCCACGGTAACTGATGCATAATAGCCACGTTACTTAGTTAACTTGATTTCCAAAGTGCCCATTGAGGCAGTTATATTATGGTTTGTAAAGTGCCTCAAGGTGCTCTGCAGCAAATTCTACTTCGACCAGAAGGACCACGTTTGTTAAGGAGGGTGATGAAGTCCCACCTCGGTTCCCCCGCTTTCCCAATATGGAGGACTTCACAATGCCTCAAAGAGTCTAACTCCCCCTGTCCATTAAGGTGAAAGCATGTTACTTTTACATTTTAACACACATTACCTCATGTGATCTACCTGAGGCAAAACCTCATTTGATTGTGCACTTCTATTCTTGTGAAATTAAATAATATACACTTAAATAATATACACTTGTAAAGAACATACCTTCAGGTCTCTGTGCATGATACTTCTAGAGTGAATGTATTCCACTCCTTCAAGTATTTTATGTAGAATGCTAAGGGTTTGTTTGATGTCCACAGACCCATAAGGATCTGTAAAACAAAAGCCAAAACATACTCTAACAAATTCTGCATAATAGAAACGGAATCAAAACATTGATAATGTTGAATGGAGAGTGAAAGCAACAAAGGGGTGCATCTTATCGTGCAAGTTATATATGCTCACTTTGTGAGATGTGTTCGCTGGTTCTCTCTGAGATCCAGTCTTTGAGTGAACGTTCACACAACTGCATCTGAATATACAGCATGAGGTGGAACTGCACCTGAGGTATAGAATAGAATACCATAGAATAGTGTCCAGTAAAATCAGAGTTTGACAAAAAGAGAATCTATAAACTACCAGGCAAAAGTTTGGACACACCAACTCATTCAAGGGTTTTTCTTTATTTTGTACTATTTTCTACATTGTAGAAGAACAGTGAAGACATCAAAACTAGGAAATAACACATATGGAATCACGTAGTAACCCCCCCAAAAAATTATACATTTGAGATTCTTCAAATAGCCACCCTTAGCATTTCAAATAACAGGTGTGCCTTGTTAAAAGTTCATTTGTGGAATTTCTTTCCTTCTTAATGTGTTTGAGCCAATCAGTTGTGTTGTGACAAGGTATGGTTAGTATACAGAAGAAAGCCCTATTTGGTAAAAGACCAAGTCCATATTATGGCAAGAACAGCTCAAATTAGCAAAGAGAAACAGCAGTACATCATACTTTAAGACATGAAAGTCGGTCATATGGAACATTTCAAGAAAGTGCAGTCGCAAAAATCCTCAAGCGCTATAATGAAACTGTCTCTCCCAAGAATGGAAGACCCAGTTACCTCTGCTGCAGAGGATAAGTTCATTAGAGTTGCCAGCCTCAGAAATTGCAACGCAAATAAATTCTTCAGAGTTCAAGTAACAGGCACATCTCAACATCAACTGTTCAGAGGAGACTGTGTGAATCAGGCCTTCATGGTCGAATTGCTGCAAAAAAACTACTAAAAGGACACCAATGAGAAGAAGACTTGCTTGGGCCAAGAAACACGAGCAATGGACATTAGACCGTTAGAAATTTGTCCTTTGGTCTGATGAGTCCAAATTTGAGATTTTTGGATCTTTGTGAGACACGGTGTGGGTGAACGGATGATCTCCGCATGTGTATTTTCCACCATAAAGCATGGAGGAGGTGGTGTTATGGTGTGGGGGTGCTTTGCTGGTGACACTGTCTGTAATTTATTTAGAACTGAAGGCACACTTAACCAGCATGGCTACCATAGCATTCTGCAGTGATACGCCATCCCATCTGGTTTCGGCTTAGTGGGACTATCATTTG
Source organism: Oncorhynchus clarkii lewisi (assembly GCF_045791955.1). Taxonomy (NCBI): domain Eukaryota; kingdom Metazoa; phylum Chordata; class Actinopteri; order Salmoniformes; family Salmonidae; genus Oncorhynchus; species Oncorhynchus clarkii. The sequence goes on along the minus strand of NC_092169.1, from coordinate 38,871,473 downwards.
TTTTTCAACAGGACAATGACCCAACACACCTCCAGGGTGTATAAGGGATATTTTACCAAGAATGAGAGTGATGGAGTGCTGCATCAGATGACCAGACCTCAACCCAATTGAGATGATTTGGGATGAGTCGGACCGCAGTGTGATATGTTATGCTCAGCATATGTGGGAAGTCCTTCAAGACTGTTGGAAAAGCATTCCAGTTGAAGCTGGTTGAGAGAATGCCAAGAGTGTGCAAAGCTGTCATCAAGGCAAAGGGTGGCTACTTTGAAGAATCTCAAATATAAAATATATTTTGATTTGTTTAATACTTTTCTGGTTACTACATGATTCCCTATGTGTTATTTCATAGTTTGTCTTCACTGTTCTTCTACAATGTATAAAATAGTAAAAAATAAAGAAAAACCCTTGAATGAGTAGGTGTTCTAAAACGTTTGACTGGTAGTGTATATACAGGGGACATTTGTAGATGTCAGTGTTGGAAGGTTAGAGGATTGTGTTAAAACAACAGGATAAGAGGCCCTACTGAGCTACATTATACAGGTTACACAGTATCAATACCTCCTTGGTGGGGCATTTCGTGTCCCATTCCTCGCTCCCCACGTCGATGTAGGAGTTGTTGTTCAGCTCCATCTTGTTCCTGGTTCCTGAGGCCTCCTCTGACAGGGCCGAGCCATCCCAGCTGACCACAGGGCAACCATCCGGTGTCAGGCCACGCCGTCCCAGGAACACACAGGGGACAAAGTTCTCTGAGACACGGGTGTGGCGCATGGTTTTAGGACACACCGCCTGTGTGCTCTTCTCCTCTTTAGGGGCCAGGGCTTTCACCCGGAGGATCTCTGGTACTTTTGCAATGGCCACTGGCTCCTTCGAATGATCTGAGCTCTCAAAGACTATTGAGGAGCTGTTGCTACTGCCGGTACTCTCCTCAGTGCTGTGAGAGTGGGAAAATACATGTTTCAGAATCTAATATGATATTCAATCATAACTGGTCTTGTAATTCAGTTATATGAGATAATAATGGTACCGTTCTGGCAGCGCAGGTGTTTCCAGTGCTGGGAGTATTGATGCAGGGTCTGAAATAGAGAAATGTAAATGAAAAAACAACAATAATGAAGAGAGGTTAGCTATGAATAAATTAAATCATTTGAATTTCGAACACGTCAGAGGAGAGAAGTAGCGGAAGTCACTGATAAAAGCAGGTGCGACATGCTCCATCCAGGCAGTGTGGTAGCCCACTACGTTGATGTGCTGAAGACTGGATAACACTTTAACTTCTCTGAGAACCTGAAACAAAGACAGGAAAATACTCAATGACAAACTCACTTGTGTCCGTTATCGAATAGTGCACTGAAGTATACTGCATTTTTGGATCATTAAAACACAATACATTTTAAATGAATTGTGTGTATATATATAAAACATACCTTCATGCAGTCTTCCCGTGAAACATTCTTGATGAGAATTTTCTTCACAGCATACTTCTGGCCATCCAGCTTGTTTGTTACCTGGAAAGCACATGACCAAAACGAAGAGGGGGAAATTATTCCACTGTAGGTTATATTAATGCACTGGTATCATTTTTATTTTGACTAGACGGTACCTTAAAGACTTTGCCATAGGATCCTTTTCCAAGTCTAGAGAGCTCTTCAAACTCGCTGAGGTAGCGCGACGCCTGTGCCTGGAACAGACCTTCGGTTGGTCTACGGTGAGGAGGATAATAAGCAAAGAGACAGATCCTCAAGATCCTCTCACAACGCAACGTACACAGCAGTACATTTCATTTATTTTGACATTAGCAGACGCTCTTATCCAGAGAAACTTACAATTAGTGCATTTATCTTAAGATAGCTACTAGTGTTGTCTCACCTAGCTAGGTGAGACAAGTCAACACTAGTAGAAAAAGACAAGTGACATTTTTTTCTGTACTAATCTTACCTTAGCGTAAGGCTCTGGCTGTCTGTATTACATAATCTTTGACCCTGAAATGGCAGGAAAAGAAACTGTCAGTGAGTGAATATCAATGATAAACAAGAAACTTGACTATGCATGTCCCACATTACATTATCACTAAATGGCCACATCAAGTGTTACCTGTGGGAACAGGGAGGTGCTGGCAGCATCCAGTAGTTCAATGAAGGCTCTGTTGTGCTGGAGTCTGACTGAACTGAACTCCTCACTGATGGCCAATGGGGAGAGGAGGTTCATCGCTGCTAAACGCTGACCAATGACTGTAGAGGGCAGTTATTCACTGTAGTGTTTGTTGTTCACAAGTTCTTTTTTTCTTCTCATGATTTTTCACACAACAAAATAATTTTTTACAGAATTCAGTGATGTTTAAAAAAAATCATATCCTAACCTCCCTCTACACAACAACCAGAGAATGTTAATATTCTATTGACCGAGATATAGTTTAGTAGATCGTCTTTACCTTTGAACAGCATACGTGAGCGGGTCGGGTCGCTCTCGTAGACAAAGCACAGGTGTTCTAGCAGGGACCCAAGCAGAAGGTGGTTGGGGATGGCGGAGGCAAACTCCTGTGTGGACAGGTACTGCTTGCCAGCTATCAGAACCTCACAGTTGTTATCCAAGTCGGACGCTGTGTTTACATAGAGGAGAATGAGAAACAGGACAGAGAAGTGAGTGGTAAGTGTTTGTAACAAGATTATTGATTATGTAATAAATGGGAAAAAGTTAAGTTGTGTGTCTCAATGGCGAACAGCCCCCTCCAAAACTTCCTGTAGCCAGATGGCCAACATTGCATAACAAATAATCACCAACATGTGTGATTACTTTAGAACCGCTTTTATGAAGAAAATAAGATTTATAGTTAACAGTTGAAAGAGCAAATGTATCTTACCTTCGGCAATAACTTTGGCAATTAGCGCTGCAATTTCTTTCTCCCCTAGGTCCATTTTGTCTAACGGTATGTGTGATATTAGCTCAATATGAAACACTTCCAACACTAATGCAAGATTAACCTAACCACTTCAAAGTCAGCCAGCCCATCATGTTTATGCATACTGGGGTGTGCTCAGTAGTAGGGCTTATCTGTCTACAACAGTACACACAGGACCCTCCACCCAAGGTCGCTAACGTGGAGGAAAATATAAGGGAAGAAGAGGTGTGAGAAACATGCCAAAAACAGTATGTAATGTACTCTCATATTTGTGTATGCTGACTGTTGGTTTATACTGTACTCATTGGATTTGGCAACATTTGTGTACAGTACCAGTCAAAAGTTTGGACACACCTACTCAATCAAGGGTTTTTCTTTATTTTACTATTTTCTACATTGTAGAATAATAGTGAAGACATCAAAACTATGAAATAACACATAGGGAATCATGTAGTAACCAGAAAAGTGTTAAACAAATCAAAATATATTTTATATTTGAGATTCTTCAAAGTAGCCACCCTTTGCCTTGATGACAGCTCTGCACACTCTTGACATTCTCTCAAACAGCTTCATGAGGTAGTCACCTGGAATGCATTTCAATTAACAGGTGTGCCTTGTTAAAAGTGAATTTGTGGAATTTCTTTCCGTCTTAATGCATGTGAGCCAATCAGTTGTGTTGTGACAAGGTAGGGGTGGTATACAGAAGACAGCTCTATTTGTTAAAAGACCAAGTTAGTCCATCATTACTTTAAGACATGAAGGTCAGTCAATCCGGAAAATTCAAGAGCTTTCAAGTCCAGTCGCTAAAACCAACAAGCGCTATGATGAAACTGGCTCTCATGAAGACCACCACAGGAAAACAAGACCCAGAGTTACCTCTGCTGCAGAGGATAAGTTCTCTGCACCTCAGATTGCAGCCCAAACAAATGCTTCACAGAGTTCAAGTCAGACAACATCAACTGTTTAGAGGAGACTGTGTGAATCAAGCCTTCATGGTCAAATTGCTGCAAAGAAACCACTACTAAAGGACACCAATAAGAAGAAGAGACTTGCTTGGGCCAAGAAACACGAGCAATGGACATTAGACCGGTGGAAATCTGTCCTTTGGTCTGATGAATCCAAATTTGAGATGTTTGGTTTCAACCTCCGTGTCTTGTGAAATGCAGAGTAGGTGAACGGATGATCTCTGCATGTGTGGCTCCCACCATGAAGCATGGACGAGGAGGTGTAATGGTGCTTTACTGGTGACACTGTCTGTGATTTATTTAAAATTCAAGGCACACTTAACCAGCATAACTACCACAGCATTCTGCAGCGATACGCCATCCCATCTGGATTGCGCTTAGTGGGACTATCATTTGTTTTTCAACAAGACAATGACCCAACACACCTCCGGATGTGTATGGGCTATTTGACCAAGGAGAGTGATGGAGTGCTGCATCAGATGACCTAGCCTCCACAATCACAAGACCTCAACCCAATTGAGATGGTTTGGGATTAGTTGGACCGCAAAGTGAAAGAAAAGCAGCCAACAAGTGCTCCGCATTTGTGGGAACTCCTTCAAGACTGTTGGAAAAGCATTCCAGGTGAAGCTGGTTGAGAGAATGCCAAGAGTGTGCAACGCTGTCATCAAGGCAAAGGGTGGCTACTTTGAAGAATCTCAAATATAAAATGTATTTTGATACATTACCCTACGCGTAGGGGTAATACACTCGACCACTGCTACTCTAACTTTTTTTAGCATACAAAGCCCTCCCCCGCCAACCCTTGAGAAAATCCGACAACGATGCCATCTTGCTCCTACCATCTTAATGTATTGTGTGGCGTACAGCAGGTCAGCCACCAGGGGGAGACTCGCCGAGGCCTGGTGGCAGACGGAGCCGACATCACGAGGCGATGGCTCCCTCTGCTGGATGTGCCAGGTCTCAACGGGCTCTCCGGTCAGGACTAATTGAGGCTGATTGTGGTTGGTGGGTAATCAAGGGCTGATTGCTCACCAGCTGTATGAGTCCCATAAAGCTGACAGAAGGGCAGCACACAAGGAGAGGGACTGAGGGAAGAAAGGTGACTTCCGTATAGTTGGAGACGGTTCCCGAGCTAAAAGGAGGGAGTTCAGTTTTTGTGCCCGACATGATTATAGCAAGACCCAGAGCCCAGAAGACGGTATCCCGGAGAGGGTCTCATGAGGGAGACCTATCCTTTTCTTTTGATTTATTATTTAAATAAACACCCTTGAAACCGAGCTAATCCTACTCTGTCCATGTCTGATCTGTTTAAACGTCTTGACCAAACCCCCTGGTCTGCCACGATAGGCAGAAACTCAAACAGGATGGCCAGTGACTAATTGAAACAATTCAGCATTTCAGTTTTGCTATATATGACAACTGAAATGCTGAATTGTTTCAATGAGCACTTTGTATCATCTGGTAGGCTGTTTGACTCAGTGTCCTCTGTCTCTGTACAACCCTGTGTGGATGAACCAGTGAGAGCTTGTCAAACTTTTAGCTTTTTGCCATTCTCAGTGCAGGTGGTACATAAAGCCCTGAAATCCTTAGATCAGAGAAAGCCTGCAGGTCCTGATCTTTTGGATCCCTGCTTTTTAAATCTGGCAGCTGATTTCATAGCTGAACCACTTACATCTCTGTTCATTCTAACCCTGGAATGTAATGAAATTCCAAAGATCTGAAATCAGCATTTGTCCTACCACTTTAAAAGGGGGAGATCCAACTCTTTTAAATAATTATAGGCCAATCTCAAAGATGTCACCCCTGGTGAAAATACTTTAAACCCTTGTAAGTGAACAGCTAAGAGTTATTTACGAACTCTATTTGATCAATGTACCAATCGGGCTTCAGGAAGAAGCATAGCACAATTACAGCAGCCATGAAGGTTTTAAATGATATCACTGAAGCCATTGACAAAAAGCAGCACTGTGTCTCACTTTTTATTGATCTCTCTAAGGCTTTTGATACAGTTGATCATGCTATACTAAGGCAGAGATTGTCGAGTGTAGGTCTTTCGGAGCATGCAGTTGCATGGTTTGCTAACTATCGGTCTGATAGAACTCAGTGCACTCAATTTGATGGGCTTATGTCTGTTAAATTGTCTGTCTTGAATGGTGTGCCCCAAGGCTCTGTACTCGTTCCTCTCTTATTCACTATTTATATAAATTATTTAGACAAATGTCCAAAATGCACAACTTCATTTTTATGCTGATCATACTGTTATTTACTGTTGTGCCTCGTCTCTTACAAAAGCTTTCCAGAACTTGCAAACTGCTTTTTATACTGTTCAACATACCTTGTGTCAATTGAAGCTTATCCTCATTACTGACAAAACTAAACTAATAGTGTTTTCTAATGCAAGAAATACACCTCTGAACCTTTCACCTATTACTACCTGTCAGGGCAAGGAGATTGAGGTAATAACCTCATATAAATATTGTGGAATTTTAATTGATGACGGCCTCGCTTTTAAATTACATATTCAACAACTTACAAAAAAATTTGAAGCTGAAATTGGGATTTTATTTTAGGAATAAGACCTGTTTTTTTTTTTGAAGCCAGAAGGAGGCTAGTATCAGCTACATTTATGCCTTTACTAGACTATGGGGATATTTTATATATGAATGCTTCCGCTCAGTGTTTGAGATCAATTGACACTCTTTACCATGGCACTTTGAGATTTATTTTAAACTGCAAAACTCTTATGCACCACTGCACTTTGTATACCAGGGTTGGCTGGCCTTCTCTAGTCACTCGTAGGCTCAGTCACTGGTATACTTTTATTTACAAAGCCATTTTGGGTTTACTACCTTTTTATTTGTGCATTTTTATTGTTCAGAAATGTGGTGGGTATTCTCTTCGTTCGCTGGACTTTATCCTGCTAATGTCCGAACTGAATTTGGTAAAGGCTTTTATGTACTCTGCGCCATCGTCTTCGAACACCTTACAAAATACTTTTAAACTGGAAGAACTTGTCCGGATTGGTGTTTTTAAATCACTGATGAAGGATTTTGAGGTTGATTCCCTGACCTGTCAATGTTTTTAATTTGCTGTTTTATACTCTTGTGAATTCAATGGTTTTTACTAGATTATTTGTAGTTTTTCATGTTGTCTGTCTGTAATTATTTTGTAATGACTTGGTGCTGCCTATCTTGGCCAGGGCGCTCTTGAAAAAGAGATTTTAATCTCAATGAGCCCTTCCTAGTTAAATAAGGTTAAATAAATACATTAATTAAATAAAAGTGAGTAGAACCATTCAACGCTGGTCTGACCAATCGGAATCCACGCTTCAAGATTGTTTTGATCACGCGGACTGGGATATGTTCCGGTCAGCCTCACAGAATAACATTGACCTATACGCTGACTCTGAGTGAATTTATATGGAAGTGCATTGGAGATGTTGTACCCACTGTGACTATTAAAACCTACCCTAACCAAAACCTGTTGATGGATGGTGGCATTCGCTCAAAACTGAAAGCGTGAACCACCGCATTTAACCATGGAAACAGGTCTGGGAATATGGCTGAATATAAACAGTGTAGTTATTCCCTCCGCAAGGCAATCAAACAAGTGAAATGTCAGTACAGGGACAAAGTGGAGTCACAATTCAAAGGCTCAGACACGAGACGTATGTGGCAGGGTCTACAAGAAATCACGGACTACAAAAAGAAAACCAGCCACGTCACAGACATCACACTTCCAGACAAACTAAACACCTTCTTTGCCTGCTTTGAGGATAATACAGTGCCACCATCGCGGCCCGCTAACAAGAACTGCGCCCCCCCTTCTCTGTGGCCAATGTGAGTAAAACCTTTAAACGAGTTAACCCTCGCAAGGCTGCTGGCCTAGACAGCATCCCTAGCCGTGTCCTCAGAGCATGTGCAGACCAGCTGGCTGGTGTGTTTACGGACATATTCAATCTCTCCTTATCCCAGTCTGCTGTCACCACATGCTTCAAGATGGCCACCATTGTTCTTGTACCCAAGAAGGCAAAGAGATTAACTAAAATGACTACCACCCCGTAGCACTCACTTCTGTCATCATGAAGTGCTTTGACAGACTAGTCAAGGATCATATTACCTCCACCTTACCAGCCACCCTAGACCCACTTCAGTTTGCATACCACCCTAACAGGTCCACAGATGATGCAATAGGCATGACACTGCACAATCACATCTGGACAAAAGGAATACCTGACTACAGCTCAGCATTCAACACCATAGTACCTCGCCCTGTGCAATTGGGTCCTGAACTTTGACGGGCCGCCACCAGGTGGAGAAGGTAGGAAACAACATCTCCACCTCGCTGACCCTTAACACCCCACAAGGGTGCGTGCTCAGCCCCCTACTGTACAACCTGTTCACCTGCGACTGTGTGGCCATGCACGCCTTCAGCTCAATCATCAAGTTTGCAGACGACACAACAGTAATGGGCTTGATTACCAACAACGATAGACATCCTCACCTCCTCCATGTAGGCTACTCGGAGTGTTGTGTCAGAGAGGCTGGTCCCTAAATGGAGACCCAATCACTGTCCACTTTAACAAATGGATCACTAGTCACTTTAAACAATGCCACTTTAAGAGTGTTTACATACCTTACTCATATCATATATATGATATGTCAGAACCAGAAGCACAAGCATTTCGCTACACTCGCATTAACATCTGCTAACCATGTGTATGTGACAAATAAAATCTGATATCACATTTTTGGGCACAGACAACAGCACAAAGGGCAAGAAGGTAGAGATAACAATACATCACGCAAAGCAGCCACAACTGTCAGTAAGAGTGTGAATGAAGAGATTGAGATAAAACTGTCCAGTTTGAGTGTTTGTTGCAGCTCGTTCCAGTCGCTAGCTGCAGCGGACTGAAAAGACGAGCAACCCAGGGATGTGTGCGCTTTGGGGACCTTTAACAGAATGTGACTGGCAGAACGGGTGTTGTACAGTGGGGAGAACAAGTATTTGATAACCTGCAAAATCGGCAGTGTTTCCTACTTTCCTACTTACAAAGCATGTAGAGGTCTGTCATTTTTATCATTCAACTGTGAGAGACAGAATCTAAAACAAAAATCCAGAAAATCACATTGTATGATTTTTAAGTAATTAATTTGCATTTTATTGCATGACATAAATATGATACATCAGAAAAGCACAACCTAATATTTGGTACAGAAAGTTGTAGTTCTGGGCTGATCCCTCACCGTCCTCATGATCATTGATGCCCCACGAGGTGAGATCTTACATGGAGCCCCAGACCGAGGGTGATTGACCGTCATCTTGAACTTCTTCCATTTTCTAATAATTGCGCCAACAGTTGTTGCCTTCTCACCAAGCTGCTTGCATATTGTCCTGTAGCCCATCCCAGCCTTGTGCAGGTCTACAATTTTATCCCTGATGTCCTTACACAGCTCTCTGGTCTTGGCCATTGTGGAGAGGTTGGAGTCTGTTTGATTGAGTGTGTGGACAGGTGTCTTTTATACAGGTAACGAGTTCAAACAGGTGCAGTTAATACAGGTAATGAGTGGAGAACAGGAGGCTTCTTTAAGAAAAACTAACAGGTCTGTGAGAGCTGGAATTCTTACTGGTTGGTAGGTGATCAAATACTTATGCCATGCAATAAAATGCAAATTAATTACTTAAAAATCATACAATGTGATTTTCTGGATTGTTTTAGATTCTGTCTCTCACAGTTGAAGTGTACCTGTGATAAAAAATTACAGACCTCTACATGCTTTGTAAGTGGGAAAACCTGCAAAATCGGCAGTGTATCAAATACTGTATGTGGAGGATGAGGGCTGCAGCAGGTATCTCAGATAGGGGGAGGGGGGAATGAGGCCTAAGAAGCTTTTATAAATAAGCAATCAACCGGTGGGTCTCGCGAAGGCATACAGAGACGACCAGTTTACAGAAGAGTGTAGAGTGCAGTGATGTGTCCTATAAGGAGCATTGGTGGCAAATCTGATGGTCGAATGGTAAAGAAAATCTAGCCGCTCGAGAACACCCTTTCCTGCCGATCTATAAATTACGTCTCCATAATTGGGTATCCGCATGGGTAGGATGATCATCTGAATCATGGTTAGTTTGGTAGCTGGGGTGAAAGAGGAGTGATTACGATTGAGGAAACCAAGTCTCGATTTAACTTTAGCCTGCAGCTTTGATATGTGCTGAGAGAAAAACAGTGTACCGTCTAGACATACTCCCAAGTACTTGTATGAGTGACTACCTCAAGCTCTAAACCCTCAGAGATAGTAATCACACCTGTGGGGAGAGGGGCATTCTTCTTACCAAACCACATGACCTTTGTTTTGGAGGTGTTCAGAACAAGGTTAAGGCCAGAGGAAGCTTGTTGGACACTAAGAAAGCTTCGTTGTAGAGCGTTTAACACAACATCTAGAGAAGGGCCAGCTGAGTATAAAACTATCATCTGTGTATAAATGGATGAGAGAGCTTCCTACTGCCTGAGCTATGTTGTTGATGTAAATTGAGAAGGGCGTGGGGCCTAGGATCGAGCCTTGGTGACAGGCAGTGGCTGAGGCAGCAGATATTCTGACTTTATACACTGCACTCTAAGAGAGGTAGTTAGCAAACCAGGCCAAAGACCCCTCAGAGACACCAATGCTCCTTAGTCGGCCCACAAGAATGGAATAGTCTACCGTATCAAAAGCTTTGGCCAAGTCAATAACAATAGCAGCACAATATTGCTTAGAATCAAGGGCAATGGTGACATCATTGAGGACCTTTAAGGTTGCAGTGACACATCCATAACCTGAGTGGAAACCAGATTGCATACCAGAGAGAACACTATAAACATCAAGAAAGCCAGCTGATTATTGACAAGTTTTTCCAACACTTTTGATAAATTGGGCAAAATAGAAATAGACCTATAACAGTTAGGATCAGCTTGATCTCCCCCTTTAAATAAAGGATGAACCGGTCCTGCCTTTCAAGCAATGGGAACCTCCCCAGAGAGGAGAGAGAGGTTAAAAAGGTCAGAGATAGGCTTGGCAATTATAAAGAAGAAATTGTGTAAACCGTCTGACTCAGATGTTTTTTTAGGGTCAAGTTTAAGATGCTCCTTTAGCACCTGGTTGCATCACTAGAGGGTTATGACTCAGAAGGTTATATTTTTAGGGCTGCAGAATTGGTCATGAAGCCAACCATCCAATAGGAGCGAAGGAAAGACATGGCTATAAACAACATTATAGAAAAATCTCTCACTTAGCTGATTGGTCATAGCTAAATTAGTTATTTGTCAAAAATGTGAGGAGGGATGTAGCCACAGCTGTGATGTACTAGCTATCTATCTGCCCCGTGGTGATGTGATGGTGGTGTGGATCAAAAGCAGCCCCCAAAACTGTCCAGGTAGGTTGAGAGGATTGCTGACAGGAAGACTGTGCCCACAGCCCCACACATGATTTCTCAATTCTGCCTAGCTAGTTAGCATGAACATATTTGTACAGTGTCTGGTGTCTGTCAACTTACTGTCAAATATAACCTCGTCGTCATCTTCACTGTTGGTCAAATTAAACACACTGCACTCATGTCCGGTTGTGGTGGTGGTGGTTAGATTTCGGTTGATCACGCTGCTGCTATTTGAACTTACCCCTCGTTGCCCGTTCAGAGAGCTAAACATGGCGATTTAGGAAGATTCAGCTTGTTAACCTATTAAATATGACCTAACTTTTAGAATACTTAGGCGTTAATATTTTCCATTCCGCATGAATCATAACTAGTTAAGGTAGACGTTATTCTAAAATAATCACGTCAAAAGCTCGCCAGAAGAGTCCCATACCGCATAGTTTCAGCATTGCCGAACAATACACCCATGAAGGGAGTGAAGTCTTGTCTTAAAACACCACGAGCTGAACATAAATTCAGTTGAATAATTTCATGTCCACTGTGAGAAGCTTACGAATTAAGTCTGATTTCTTTTGTATCATCATATATTGATGAGATTGTATCACATTTAGTAACTCTATCCATTTATGCAATACATTTAACTCGATCTTGTTCGTTTTATTATTTTGTGGGACACGTCAGATAGTCCCTGTAGCATTTCATCTCACTTCGTTCCTTATCATGTGATCCTTGCAAATGATGACGATGAAACGCTACAAATGTTTATTGGTGACATACAATTACAAACTTGAGATCTATATATTTTTAAATAGGGTGAACCAGAAGCAATACAATATAGACTAAGATCCTTGCAAATGATGACATACAATTACAAACTTGAGATATATATATTTTTAAATAGGGTGAACCAGAAGCAATACAATATAGACTAAATATATGACTTTGGGGTGAATCATTGAAAAAGTCAGTACTTTTTCGTATGAGCCCATCTCTAAAATGCGTATTCTTTCTGATGTGTGGTGTCAAAAATAAATGTGTAAATGTTATTGTCTTGAATATATACCATGTTGATAATGTATCGTCATCGTAGCCCATCACTGACTGACACGGGCTTTTCTTTTCAAAGGTGAGTGGCAGACTTGCGCTCTCTACACAGAATCACTCGCGACCAATCTCAACAAGCGCGCGAGGCCGGAGAGACGCATGCGTCAACATGAGGAGGAGGGACTACTTTAACGCTTCGAACACACCGAATGCGAAATAACATTTTGCGCGGCTATGCAACTATACTGATGCAGGTATCTTTTGCAGACGGTCGCATGCGGTTGGACACATGGAGGAGAGAATCCTGTTCAGTATCCTCAAAACCGTGTCTTTTTGACACAACTGCTGACAGCTACAGGGACATAACCACAAAAAATGCTGCTTGGAGTCCACGATAGTACCATTGCCCGGTCAGTTTAGTAGTGAGCTTGTGCTATATGTGGCTAGTTATCTAGCTAGCTACCCTAGCCAATTGTGTGTGTGTGTGTGTGTGTGTGTGTGTGTGTGTGTGTGTGTGTGTGTGAGACAAAGAAATAGTAATAAATTATGCTGGTTACTACCCCTGATAACTTGCCCAAATAATCATGCTTGAAAGAGTGTGAGTGTGTATGTCAGATAAATAGAAATGGTAGATACTACTGTACCCCTAATAATTTGGTCAGATAACCGTGTGTGTATAGTAGGTGACATGTCAATGATAGTTATCTAATAACTATAGTTATGCTAGGTGATGGTTTGGCTTATCATGTTCATGTCTATGTAGAAGAAGACCGTAGGAGGAAGTGGAGAGGACTCAGGGACAGGTATCAGAGAGAGAGAAGGGCAGAGAAAGAGAAGAGGTCTGGGTCAGCAGCTTCAGGCCAGCAGCCTTGGCACTTCTTCCACATTCTTTCTTTTCTGGATCCATTTATTGTGCCTAGGGCAACAAGTGGCAATTTTACAGCCAGACCCTCTACTACGTCATCCACAAGTGTGGGCGCCACCGGTGCATCAAGACTCTCTACGTCATTAACAAGTGAGACCAGCCTCCACCGGTGCAGTGAGACCCTCTACATCATCCACAAATATGACCACCACCGGTGCAGCCATGGAAGATGATGAAATGGAGGAAGCACCTCTGGATCTAGGACCACCTGAGATTATTATGACCCTCACGGGAAGTGACCACTGAGGACCTTGTTGAACAGGATGTGGCCGTGGAGAGAAACCAAGAGGACCAACGTCACACCAGGCGCCATCGGCGGTACCAGCCCCCAGATCCACTCAACTAATTTCAGCAGAGGCTCCTCCAAGCCATCGAGAGGGATGCAGCCCAACCTGATGCTCACAGGAAGGAGGATGAAGAAACCTTCTTTGCCATGAGCCTGGTGCTAACCCTGAAGAGGCTGCCTCAGCGAAGAAAAGCAGCATTCAAGGTTAAAATTCATCAGCTGCTTTTCTATGCCGAGTTCAATGGTGTGTTTTTTTTCTTCTTCTCCACAACACAGGTGGTGTCATAAGTATTGCGACAGTGAAGTTGGTCATTTTTACAGTATACTCATGTAGGCTAATTGGTATTTCAGATTAATATGAGGCAAATGTATAGCTGTTGTTTCTACGTTAGAAAATATCCTAAAACAGTTTGCTGTCTAAATATTTGCCTGTCATATTCATCTTTTGATCTGAAATAGAAATTCCATGAGTAAACAGCAAGTATTACCAACTTTACAACACTGTTCAAATATTTATGCCACTAACTACACTATACAAGCAGTATTTAGTTAACATATATCTCACCTTTTATGGTGTTATATTATGTAATGCTTGTAAGTGTTGTTTTCCTCATCCCTTCCAGAGATGGAGTCAATTTAGCAGACCAGCTCATAGGAAGGACAAGAAGAGGAGATTGTCTGGTTGTTGTTTTGACCTTCTCCTCCATGGGTTTTGAGCGGGAGGTAAGGAAAGGACACAAGGAATCAAGGAACTGCAACTGAGATTTTCCCACTGTCCTCAACTGAGATTTTGTAACTGTTCTTATTGTGCTTACTATGTCCTTGTTAGTAGTTTCTCAATACTTAGGATAGCATTCATTATTAGTTGTACATAGATTGCATGAAAATTGACTGAGTTGAAACTGACACACCAGAGAATTCAGATGCTCTTGTTGTTCTTTTACAAGACTAAAGGTGAAATGTGTTTACCTGTATTGTGGCTCCACATTCACTTTTAGTTTTCAGACACACACACATCCTCCACTCCTCTATGTACCTCAGATCTCCAGTGCCCTGCCCTCTCTCTTTATGGCCATGTCTGAAGTTCCCCTACTATGTCTAGGCTTTATGAGTAGTCCCTGTATCTGTCTGTAGTTATGCCAAAATTACATGCTCTTGTTGTTCTCTTACAGATTACACATTCATTTTTATATTTTTACAGGCACATACAGTACACACACACCTCTCAATAGTTTTTATTTTCTGTAATGTTTTTACAACACATACCTGTCATGTTCTTTCCTGTACTTGAATACTTATTCAATTATGTTTTCATCGTCAGTTGTTTCATTTGTTTATTAATATCTCATTTAGACTTAATCTGCTTATTTCTTCCCAACACCTTTGCAGATCTAAGACAAGATGAAAGTAAAACACATTCTCTTCCTAATAGTTTTTTTTCCACCTGCATTTTGTCAGACCAGTGAAGATGGTGGAAAACTATACTATTTGTATGGACCCTAGGTTACCTTTTCCCATTGTTATCATACTAACTGTATGTCGTATAACCTAAGAGGTCCTGCTCACCTTATGTACCATGCCAGGTGTGTATAATACTGATGTTAATGGGAGAGGGTTGGGGGTTAAGGTGTGGTCTTTACTCCCAAATTTCACTAAATATAACTTCCAATTGAAGAGAGACGAGGAGACAAAATCTGGGGGGGAAATTATATTTTATGGACAAATGTGGATGGTTCTTAAAATAACCTTGGTGTTAGGGGGCTTTAAAAGAGACGTTTCACTCCACGGCATACTGCCATGGGACTTCACCTGCTGGCGGTGAGAAGTAGATGGTCAGCTTCTCCCTCACCTGGAGTGCCTGTCTGGGGGCGTTGTTGGCACCTGCCCTGGTGACATCAGTTAGGCGACCATTTGGTGTGCCGTCTCCATCCGGAACGGCTCCTGGAATGACCTCTGCAGGTAGTTGTGGAGAACATATTTGGCCTTCATGCAGGCATTGACATTTGAGGGCTGATTCCAAGCACACTCTGATACATTCTCTACCAGCTGCCAGAATCCCAAAGGCGCATTCAACAACCAACCTTGCCCTGGATAGTAATTTGCTAAAGAGCCTTACAGGCTTTGGCAATGGCAGCTGGCGTCCAGCGTAGGGCCTCATGAGGTTGGGTCTCAAAGGAAGGCCTCGTCGCTGACGAAGACGTGAAGAACGGGTCCCAGGTCTTCAGCCCCAGGGATTGATGCAGGTGGTGGAATCTCCAATGTGCCATTCTGAAGTGCCTGGCCGAAGGATTCTTGGCGACGGGACTCCTACAGGACCATTGGATTCAGCTTCCTAGTTGGATGGTCCATGGTGGCAGGCATTGTCCCCTCTGTGGCACAAGCCATTTGGGACTGTCCCGCCATCTCTTCCCTTGCCGTAAGCACCAGCATCAATGACACGGAAACAGTAGAAGACATCTTGAACAGCCAAGTGTACAACTGAATATGTACCCTTGTAGTTGTAGAATTGCAAACCCGAGCACGGTGGAACCTGGATTACTACATGTTTCCCGTCAATGGAGCCAAGACAGTTGGGGAAATCCCACCTCTCTAGAAACTCGGCAGCAATGGCACTCCAGTCTTCCTCCTTGGGGACAGGCATGTATTCACCAACCAGACAGTCCCAAAGGGCTTGTGCCACAGAGGGGACAATGCCTGCCACCGTGGACCATCCAACTAGCAATAAACTGTAGCCCAGGCCAACTCTACTCTTAGAAAAAAAGGTGCTCTCCGGCTGTCCCCATAGGAGAAAAAAAGCCCTTTTTGGTTCTAGTTAGTACCCTTTTGGTTCCAAGTAGAACCCTATTCGGTTCCATGTATAACCTTTTCCCCAAAGGGGTCCAGACCTGAAACCAAAAAGGGTTATCCTATGGCTAATGCAGAAGGACACTTTTGGAACCCTTTTCGCTAAGAGTGTAAGTGATTCCAATAAGAATTGAATGAGTGTGAGTGACTATAACTGTCTTGAACAACAAGGGTACCTGGAGAAGACCAGCCAACTTTCATCAGAGCAGAAGGCACCCAAACTTTATTTTCATTTGGTAACATTGCATCATTAAAAAAGGATTTTAAACCAACTTTGGGAAAAGTTATAGTCCTAATGAACATTCTGTAAAAGTCCATCTCATGTCACATATGGGCTATTAACTAGAGAGCCCTTTATCTAGCTAGGTTGCACATTAAATATATCTAATATCAATTGGATAATAAGAAGTGCTAGTAGAAATGCACCAGTTATAATGTGTGTTAGGCAATGATTGAAGTGTACATGTTTGTTTGGTGCTTTTGCACAAGTTTTCCAGCTATACATAAATGATATGTTTCCTTTAGAATTTTCATTTTAGCTCTGGTCCCCATGATGTTTATGTACTCTTCCTCCCACGTAAGGTGATGATTGGTACAGCTTTGAGCACCAGTGAGATGAAGAAGCTGGTGGTCATATGGGGGAGATAGAGCAGCCATGGAACTGCCCACATGGCAGACCCACTATGAGACACCTTGCTAACTTGAACTTCATCTCATAAGACTGATCAACCCAGTTGGACCGGCTCAACTGAATACCTCTCAACAATTTTGGCCTGCTCCTATATCTCTGAAAAGACACTAAGGTTGCATTTCAGCAACAACAAAAAAAGTATAACTCTCATTATGTAAAATCAATCACTGTTACATACAGTATATATATTTTTTCAAATGTTGACTCAAAAAAAGTTTTTGTATTTCTAAACATTTATTTTCGATTGTCTATTTTAGGTAAACTAATCAAAACACAAATGCTCTCACATGATCATTTCAGTACATAAACCTACTTTAATTAGAACAATTCATCTTTGTGAGTTTGTAAAGACTTGGCTTTTTGACATACTGAGGATTCCGTACCGAGCTCCTTAGCAACAGGTGCCTCGGTTGCGATGCATGGTATGTTTATGGAATTGCATCGTCTGGATGAACAGGTGAAATGGCGAAAGGAGATAAAAAGAAAAAAACAGAGAAAACGACTCCCGAACAATCATTAAGTACATTTTTGTCAAATGGCTCCCACGCTGGTGTTGTATCAGAACCACATGTGTTAGATGAAGAGTCGGGACATGAAACAGATGTAATGACTGCCTCCTTTTCTTCACAACCACCACTCGCCGACAAACAACTTGAGAGAAGTGATGATGCATTTCATGAGGTCCCTGTTCTTCCTAATATTATTGTCCAGAGGTAAACCAATGCTTATCACTCGCCTCTTTCTATGAACATGAAATAATGCCTCATATCATGTTGTTGGGTTTCTTTTCCATAATAACTTAGGCATACACAGCTAAGCCTGCTAACGTTAGCTAGCTACTGTTACATTATCAATGAAAATCAATCTGTGCTCACTCAGGTACGAGGGTGAAAAGCATCTAGAGCAGTTCCATGGAGAAGGTGTGGCATATTTTCAGGGAGGACATGTCTACAAGGTATTGCATTATGCCATTGCCATATGGTGTGTATATCGCATTGTATAGCATGCATTACATGATGACTAAAATGAACCAGCAAACATGACATCAAATCAATAAGCTTTGTTTTTCTTCAAGGGTATGTTTTCAGTAGGAGTCATGCATGGACATGGTCTGTACACATGGGCAGATGGCGTGAAATATGAGGTATTTTGGTCCACCACCTTTACACAATGTATTATTTCTTAGTTCATCTTATACTGCAGATGCGATCTGTGAACCATTTGATTCCCATAATGACAGGGTGAGTTTGCATTCAATGTGCCCATGGGCCATGGGACATACACCTGGTTGGATGGTAGCTGTTATGAGGGAGAGGTGTGCAGTGGAATCCGCCATGGTGTGGGGACATATAGGTGTGCCAATTCCTCTGTGATATACAGAGGGCAGTGGCATCACAGCAAAAGGCATGGAAAGGTATGACCCTGTTGCAGTCGTGAGCAATTTAAGTCAGATAATCCTGCATCTTGCCCGCAGGTTTATTTAATGTGGGGTTGTTGTTTAATTTACAATATTTGTTTGTTTTATTAGGGTACAATATACTATAACCAGGAAGCGACGTCCTGGTATGAAGGAGAATTGGTAAACAATAACAGAGAGGGATGGGGAGTCCGATGGTAGGTGAACTTGTGTTTAAACAGTGTGTTACACATGTGAATGTTCTCCCATCAAATGTGTTCTTATGCTTAAATTATATCAGTGTCATACACCTTGCATGTGTTCTCTCTGCTGTGCCAAAGTTACCCCTCTGGAAACCTGTATGAGGGCCAGTGGAGGAACAACGTGAGGCATGGAGAGGGCAGGATGAGGTGGCTGCAGCTGGGTCAGCAGTATAGCGGGATATGGGAGAATGGGGTCCAGGTAGGTCAAACCATATCACCCTCATCCCCCATGACATAATATATTAATAAACCCATTATTTGGCTTTTGATAAAGAAAACATGGTTAGAGTAACTTCACATAAATAACTGATCAATCATCCTCTGTCTTTCAGCATGGACAAGGGACCCACACATGGTTCCTGAGGAGAGTGACAGGCTCTCAGTATCCCCTAAGGAATGAGTACACTGGGGACTTTGTCCAGGGGCTGAGGCATGGCCAGGGCAGCTTCTACTACGCAAGCGGGGCTCTTTACAAAGGAGAGTGGAAGGACAACAAAAAACATGGACAGGTGAAGGGGGAACATGTCCATAGAGTAATCATTCTAATTGAATAGATGTCAATATGGAGTTTAAATAATAAGATCTTGTTAAACATTCTAGGGAAAGTTCATTTTTAAAAATGGACGCATATTTGAAGGGGAGTTTGTGGATGACCACATGGCAGAGTTCCCAGCGTTCTGCCTGGATGGTTCAAACACCCCTGATCTGAGTGGGATTAGAACACACACTCCCCATCCTGAGGACGGTAAGTACACCAAGTCCCTCTGAAAAATGTATGTCTGATAAAATTACTCATCTGACATCAATCAACCCCCTGGAATGGTCCTGTATTTTTCATGTGGTTATCCAGTATAGTAAAAGTAAGTCCTGTGTTTCAGGTGAATCCCCCAGAAGAGCACCAGGAGGAGACTCGGGCAGTGGTCCAGCCCTGCTTGGGCCTGACATGGCTCTGGACATCACTGCTCTGCTGGAGAACCTCCCAGAGAACCAGAGAGACCAGCAGCTCAAACAGGTCAGTGGGACTGACCACAACAGCATATGAAAATCCATTTAAATTTGTGTCAATTCAGTTGTCAAATTAGATTCCATATATTATAACAATCCTTGAACTAAGTTATGATAGCTTCAACCCCAACTCTGCGCTGAGTTGACACACAGGTGGTGTTTTTTGCGCCTCCATTTGTCCCTCTCGCTGTGTGCCAGGTGGAATTTGTGGTGCTGAGACACATAGCGGAGCTGAGGGCCATCTATAGCTTCTACAGCAGTCTGGGCCATGATCAGTCCCCAGACAATACCTTCTTGCTGTCCCGCCTGCAGCTTTGGAGACTCCTCAAGGACTGCAGCATCCACCAGCAAGGCATCACCCTGGCCCAGGTCGACCGCTACATCTGTGGTAAGGCCAGGGAGAAATAACCACCTCATTTCCCCTTTCTCCCTTCATGTTTGGCCAATTCATCCTGCTTTGTTAATTTGTTTCAGTCTCATCACAACATAACTTAACATTATAGAGACTCAGGGGTAGCCTGAGCAGAACTTGAGTGTACAATGTTACATTTTCTTGTTTTGTGAACTAATTTCAAAGCAGAGGATGTCCCTTCCGAGGAGATCCACTCTCCCTTCAGCACCATGCTGCTCAGAAGGTTCCTCAGCTTTGTTGTGGTTCTGGCCTACAACACCTACCATAAGGACATAGAGTAAGGACAACATTGCTATCCCTTACTCCTACTCCTGTGCAGTAACACTGTAATTACCGTAGTAACAACCTTGTATCAACACCATGTACTCTACTCCTGAGCCTCTCCTCTCCTCCCCAGGCCCTCTGATACCATACTGGTTGCATGTTTGTCCAAGCTGATGAGGGAGAACATCATCCCTAATGCCAAGAATGTAAAAGGTACAGGTACAGTGCCTTGCGAAAGTATTCAGCCCCCTTGAACTTTGCGACCTTTTGCCACATTTCAGGCTTCAAACATAAAGATATAAAACTGTATTTTTTTGTGAAGAATCAACAACAAGTGGGACACAATCATGAAGTGGAACAACATTTATTGGATATTTCAAACTTTTTTAACAAATCAAAAACTGAAAAATTGGGCGTGCAAAATTATTCAGCCCCTTTACTTTCAGTGCAGCAAACTCTCTCCAGAAGTTCAGTGAGGATCTCTGAATGATCCAATGTTGACCTAAATGACTAATGATGATAAATACAATCCACCTGTGTGTAATCAAGTCTCCGTATAAATGCACCTGCACTGTGATAGTCTCAGAGGTCCGTTAAAAGCGCAGAGAGCATCATGAAGAACAAGGAACACACCAGGCAGGTCCGAGATACTGTTGTGAAGAAGTTTAAAGCCGGATTTGGATACAAAAAGATTTCCCAAGCTTTAAACATCCCAAGGAGCACTGTGCAGGCGATAATATTGAAATGGAAGGAGTATCAGACCACTGCAAATCTACCAAGATCTGGCCGTCCCTCTAAACTTTCAGCTCATACAAGGAGAAGAGTGATCAGAGATGCAGCCAAGAGGCCCATGATCACTCTGGATGAACTGCAGAGATCTACAGCTGAGGTGGGAGACTCTGTCAATAGGACAACAATCAGTCGTAAATTGCACAAATCTGGCCTTTATGGAAGAGTGGCAAGAAGAAAGCCATTTCTTAAAGATATCCATAAAAAGTGTCGTTTAAAGTTTGCCACAAGCCACCTGGGAGACACACCAAACATGTGGAAGAAGGTGCTCTGGTCAGATGAAACCAAAATTGAACTTTTTGGCAACAATGCAAAACGTTATGTTTGGCGTAAAAGCAACACAGCTCATCACCCTGAACACACCATCTCCACTGTCAAACATGGTGGTGGCAGCATCATGGTTTGGGCCTGCTTTTCTTCAGCAGGGACAGGGAAGATGGTTAAAATTGATGGGAAGATGGATGGAGCCAAATACAGGACCATTCTGGAAGAAAACCTGATGGAGTCTGCAAAAGACCTGAGACTGGGACGGAGATTTGTCTTCCAACAAGACAATGATCCAAAACATGAAGCAAAATCTACAATGGAATGGTTCAAAAATAAACATATCCAGGTGTTAGAATGGCCAAGTCAAAGTCCAGACCTGAATCCAATCGAGAATCTGTGGAAAGAACTGAAAACTGCTGTTCACAAATGCTCTCCATCCAACCTCACTGAGCTCGAGCTGTTTTGCAAGGAGGAATTGGAAAAAATGTCAGTCTCTCGATGTGCAAAACTGATAGAGACATACCCCAAGCGACTTACAGCTGTAATCGCAGCAAAAGGTGGCGCTACAAAGTATTAACTTAAGGGGGCTGAATAATTTTGCACGCCCAATTTTTCAGTTTTTGATTTGTTAAAAAAGTTTGAAATATCCAATAAATTTCGTTCCACTTCATGATTGTGTCCCACTTGTTGTTGATTCTTCATAAAAAAATACAGTTTTATATCTTTATGTTTGAAGCCTGAAATGTGGCAAAAGGTCGCAAAGTTCAAGGGGGCCGAATACTTTCGCAAGGCACTGTATGCATGCATACACAATTGTTTACTCTTTATCAAGTGTAACCCACATTCATGCTCTCCTTGTTGTGAACTGAATGCAGGGCTGTTGTTCCCCAACCCCATGCATGCTGTGATTGCTGTCAACTACATTGGGAGGTGCTGGGAGATCTACAAGGCCTTCTGCAGAGCCAACCCAACCCCCCTAGCTGACCAAACCATGACTGTCAGGCACTTCATATGGATGTTTAAGGTACTTATGACGTTCAACTAATGTGACCACACACTGATGATGTGTGGTGATGGGGGCTCATATTTAGAGCCCTGAGTTTTTCCTGACCATCACAACCCTAACATTACATGATGTAAGTTGATTGATGAAACTTGGTTCTGTCCCACCAACAGGACCTTAGCCTGTTTGATGCTGAGCTGACCACAGGGAAACTCCTAGAGATCCTCTCTGTAGAGAACCCAGCTGCTTACGACCGCTACTACTGCAACCTAGACCTAGAGGTCAGCTAAACGCTTCAATAATTGATCATTTTATTTTTTTCTCCCCAATTTTCAATCTTGTCGCTGCAACTCCCCAAATGTGCTAAATAGGTGGTGGAACAGGTTCACCAGCATTAAGGGACTCTAACTTTCTAATAATAGTTTGTTTTATTCACGTTTTATTGTCACATGCACAAGTACATTGAAATGCTGAACAAGCTCTACCCTAAAGTGCAGTAATCAATATCAAAATAGTAACACTAATAAAATAAATAAATATATATACAGTACCAGTCAAGGGTACCATTTAAGGGTTTTTCTTTATGTTTACTATTTTCTACATTGTAGAATAATAGTGAAGACATCAAAACTATGAAATAATATAGTAACCTGGAGGTATGTTGGGTCATTGTCCTGTTGAACAACAAATGACAGTCCCACTAAGCGCAAACCAGATAGGATGGCGTATCACTGCAGAATGCTGTGTTAGCCATGCTGGTTAAGTGTGCCTTGAATTCTAAATAAATCACTGACTGTCACCAGCAAAGTACTATCACACCACCACCTCCAAGCTTCGCGGTGGGAACCACACATGCAGAGATCATCTGTTCACATACTCTGCTTCTCATAAAGACATGGCGGTTGGAACCAAAAACCTCAAATTTGGACTAATCAGACCAAAGGACAGATTTCCAACGGTCTAATGTCCATTGCTCGTGTTTCTTTGCCCAATCAATTCTCGCCTTCTTATTGGTGTCCTTTAGTAGGGGTTTCTTTG
This sequence comes from Oncorhynchus clarkii lewisi, assembly GCF_045791955.1. Taxonomy (NCBI): domain Eukaryota; kingdom Metazoa; phylum Chordata; class Actinopteri; order Salmoniformes; family Salmonidae; genus Oncorhynchus; species Oncorhynchus clarkii. The sequence goes on along the minus strand of NC_092169.1, from coordinate 38,847,981 downwards.
CAGGAATTTGACCATGAAGGCCTGATTCACGCAGTCTCTAAACAGTTGTTAAAATGTTCTGTTACTTGAACTCTGTGAAGCATTTATTTGGGCTGCAATCTGAGGTGCAGTTAACTCTAATTAACTTATTCTCTGCAGCAGAGGTAACTGGGTCTTCCTTTCCTGTGGCGGTCCTCAAGAGAGACAGTATCATAGCGCTTGATGGTTTTTGCGACTGCACTTGAAGTAACTTTCAAAGTTCTTCACATTTTCTGTATTGACTGATTCTTCATGTCTTAAAGTAATGATGGACTGTCATTTCTCTTTGCTTATTTGAGCTGTTCTTGCCATAATATGGACTTGGTCTTTTACCAAATAGGGCTTTCTTCTGTATACCACCCCTACCTTGTCAAAACACAACTGATTGTCTCAAGCACATTAAGAAGGAAAGAAATTCCACAAATTAACTTTTAACAAGGCACACCTGTTAATTGAAATGAATTCCAGGTGACTACCTCATGAAGTTGGTTGAGAGAATGCCAAGAGTGTGCAAAGCTGTCATCAAGGCAAAGGGTGGCTTCTTCGAAGAATCTCAAATATAAAATATGTTTTTATTTGTTTAACACTTTTTTGGTTACTACATGATTCCATATGTGTTATTTCATAGTTTTGATGTCCTCACTATTATTCTACAATGTAGAAAATAGTACAAATAAAGAAAAACCCGTGAATGAGTAGGTGTGTCCAAACTGTTGACTAATACCATATATAATAAACGAAACACAAATAAGAGAGGAAACACAGTGTCAGTGCCAGTACCATATTGATGATGTGTAGGGATACTGGAGTATTTAGGGAGATATGCATATGTAGACAGGGATTAGGAGACAGTAACAGGTAGCAGGATAAATAATAATGATAATAATAAACAGTATGGCAGCAGCATAAGTGGTCGATGGATGGGATATGTAAACAGAACTGGAAAGTGACTGGTGTTAGGAATATATAAATACTAATGGTAATATACACTGAGTGTACAAAACATTAAGAACACCTGCTCTTCCCATGACAGACTGAACAGTTGTAATCCAAGTTAAAGCTATGATCCCTTATTGATGTCACTTGTTAAATCCACTTCAATCATTTTAAATGAAGGGAAGGAGACAGGTTAAAGAAGGATTTTTAGGCCTTGAGACATGGATTGTGCATGTGTGCCATTCAGAGGGTGAATGGGCACAACAGAAATTGTGCCTTTGAACAGGGTATGGTAGTAGGTGCCAGGCGCACCGGTTTGTGTCAAGAACTCCTACACTGCTGGGTTTTTCATACTCAACAGTTTCCTGTGTGTATCAAGAATGGCCCACCACCCAAAGGACATCCAGCCAACTTGACACAACTGTGGGAGGCATTGATGTCAACATGGGCCAGCATCCCTGTGGAACACTTTCAACACCTTGTAGAGTCCATGCCCTGACGAATTGAGGCTGTTCTTGAAGGCAAAAGGGGTTGCAACTCAATATTAGGAAGGTGTTCTTAATGTTTGATATACTCAGCGTACTAATGGTAATATATACAGTTAAAGTCGGAAGTTTACATACACTTATGTTGGAGTCATTAAAACTTGTTTTTCAACCACTCCACAAATTTCTTGTTAATAAACTATCGTTTTGGCAAGTCGGTTAGGACATCTACTTTGTGCATGAAACAAGTCATTTTTCCAACAATTGTTTACAGACTTGAGTATTTAACTTTTAATTCACTATATCACAATTCCAGTGGGACAGAATTTTACATACACTAAGTTGACTGTGCCTTTAAGCAGCTTGGAAAATTACAGAAAAGGATGTCATGGCTTTAGAAGCTTCTGATAGGCTAATTGACATAATTTGAGTCAATTGGAAGTATACCTGTGGATGTATTTCAAAGCCTACCTTCAAGGTCAGTGCCTCTTTGCTTGACATCATAGGAAAATCAGCCAAGACCTCAGAAAAAAATGGTAGACCTCCACAAGTCTGGTTCATTCTTGGGAGCAATTACCAAATGCCTGAAGGTACCATGTTCATCTGTGCAAACAATAGTATGCAAGTATAAACACCATGGGACCACGCAGCCGCCATACCGCTCAGGAAGGAGACGCGTTCTGTCTCCTATAGATGAACGTACTTTGGTGTGAAAAGTGCAAATCAATTCCAGAACAACAGCAAAAGACCTTGTGAAGATGCTGGAGGAAACAGGTACGAAAGTATCTATATCCACAATGAAACAAGTCCTATATCGACATAACCTGACAGGCCGCTCAGCAAGGAAAAAGCCGGTGCTCCAAAACCGCCATAAAAAAGCCAGACTACGGTTTGCAACTGCACATGTGGACAAAGATTATACTTTTTGGAGAAATGTCCTCTGGTATGATGAAACAAAAATATAACTGTTTGGCCATAATGACCATCGTTATGTTTTGGAGGAAACGGGGAGGCTTGCAAGCCGAAGAACACCATCCCAACCGTAAAGCACGGGGGTGGCAGCATCATGTTGTGGGGGTGCTTTGCTGCAGGAGGGACTGGTGCACTTCACAAAATAGATAGTTGTCCTGCCTCATGATACCATGTGGCTATATTGAAACAACATCTCACAAGACAACAGTCAGGAAGTTACAGCTTGGTCGCAAATGGGTCTTCCAAATGGAGAATGATCCCAAGCATACAACAAAGTCAAGGTATTGGAGTGGCCATCACAAAACCCTGACCTCAATCCTATATAAAATTTGTGGGCAGAACTGAAAAAAGCATGTGCAAGCAAGGAGGCCTACAAACCTGACTCAGTTACACCAGCTCTGTTAGGAGGAATGGGACAAAATTCACCCAACTTATTGTGGGAAGCTTGTGGAAGGCTACCCAAAACATTTGACCCAAGTTAAACAATTTAAAGGCAATGCTACCAAATACTAATTGAGTATGTAAACTTCTGAACCACTGGGAATGTGATGAAAGAAATAAAAGATGAAATAAATAATTCTCTCCACTATTATTCTGACATTTCACATTCTGAAAATAAAGTGGTGATCCTAACTGACCTAAACAGATGATTTTTACTAGGATTATATGTCAGGAATGGTGAACAACTGTATTTGCCTGTAAACAGGAGTAATAGTGACCAGTAGCAGGATAAATAGATACTAATGGCAATCAATAATCAATGAACAGCAGTGTAGTGGCAGTTATAAATCTAATCAATAATGATTTTAGCTGCATCGTAGGTATGAGGGAAAGCAGTAGTTTTTGAGCAGTAGTTTAACAGGCCAGGGGATAGAAGCTGTTTAGGATTAATAATAATACGATTATATAGCGATTTTCATTACATTAAGAATCTCAGATGCTTTTAAAAAATAAACATAATTGGAAGTTTGATGGTGAACCTGATTCTAGATGACGTTCCTGGAGTTCTTTGAGGCGTTGCTGGGCTGTGCAGAGGTTAGCGATCAGAGGGATGGTCAGACATCCTCAGACAGCCAGATGGAAAGCTGCCCTCTGGCTGACACCAGGAGGGTTTCCCCTGGGGAGAGGACCAGAGACAGCCCTCTACAGAGGTCCTCACAGCGGCATTCCCCTCTGACTGGACCTACTGCAAAGTCATCAAACCCCAACATCTCTCCTGATGTGGGTAGTGTCAAATCACTGGAGGTTGGTTTGATCAGCTCTGTCAAATCTATACATAATCTCACATGGCGGTCTGGAAATTGAGACCTTTCCTTGTCTAAATTAGTTCATTCAATATTTTTCTACCCAGATGGGAAAATCCAAGGAGATTCTCCAGCTGTCTACACCTGAAGAGATGGAGCCCAGACAGAGTCCCAACGCAGCAGGCAACCTCACATCACAGACTGGGGGTGTGTTCTCCTCACATATCTTTCCTCTACTCACATATCCGTATAGTCTGACTGGTCACATCTTTGCGGCATTGTTGAAGGTGTATGCGTGTGTTTGAGTCAGGTGGTGGGTCAGCAACCCACTCATCAGACACTGAGAGGAGAGAGGGCTCAGGTGGCGCTAGATCAGCAGTGGAGGCCAAAGTGTCAAACCACCCTCCCCATGATCATCCCCCCAGCACAGGTAGATTACACAATAAGTACACTGAACAGATTTCATATAAGGAAATCAGTCAATTGAAATAAATTCATTAGACCCTAATCTATGGATTTCACGACTGGGAAATATGCATAAGTTGATTACATATATATATATTTTTTTAAAGTTAGGGGCGTGGATCAGAAAAACAGTCAGTATCTAGTGTGACCATTTGCCTCATGCAGCATGATGCATCTCCTTCACATAGAGTTGATCAGGCTGTTGATTGTGGCCTGTTATCCTCTTCAATGGTTGTGGGAAGTTGCTGGATATTGGCGGGAACTGGAACACGCTGTAGTACACGTTGATCCAGAGCATCCCAAATGGGCTCAATGGGTGACATGTCTGGTGAGTATGCAGGCCATGTAAGAATTGGGACATTTTCAGCTCCTATAAATTGTGTACAGATCCTTGTGACATGGGGCTGTGCATTATTATGCTGAAACATGAGGTGATGGCGGCGGATGAATGGTACGACAATGGGCCTCAGGATATCGTCACAATATCTCTGTACATTCAAATTGCCATCGATAAAATGCAATTGTTTTCCGTTGTCCGTAGCTTATGCCTGCCCATACCATAACCCCACCGCCACCATGGGGCACTCTGTTCACAACATTGACATCAGCAAACCGCTCGCCACACGACGCCGTCTGCGCTCTACCCGGTACAGTTCAAACCGGAATTAAGCCATGAAGATTACAACTTCTCTAGCGTGGCAATGGCCATCGAAGGTGAGCATTTGCCCACTGAAGTTGGTTACGACGCTGAACTGCAGTCAGGTCAAGACCCTGGTGAGGATGAGCACGCGTATGACCTTCCCTGAGACGGTTTCTGACAGTTTGTGCAGAAATTCTTTGGTTGTGCAAACCCAGTTTTATCAGCTGTCTGGGTGGCTGGTCTTAGATGACCCCGCAGATGATGAAGCCGGATGTGGAGGTCCTGGGCTGGCGTGGTTACATGTGGTCTGCGGTTGCGATGCCTGTTGGATGTACTGCCAAATATTCTAAAATGACATTGGAGGTGGCTTATGGTAGAGAAATTAACATTAAATTCTCTAGTAACAGCTTCGGTGGACATTCCTGCAGTCAGCATTCCATTTACACCCTCGCTCATAACGTCTGTGGCGTTGTGTCACAAAACTGCACATTTTAATGGCCTTTTATTGTCCCAAGCACAAGGTGCACCTGTGTAATGATCATGCTGTTTAATAAGCTTCTTGATATGCCACACCTGTCAGATAAAATCAGATACCACCTGGAGCTTCTCCCCTGTTGCACTTATATTTGTTCAGTGTATACTACACTAATTTGGAAGAATTTGACCTCAGAAAATCAGTAACGATATTACGTACATATCTTATCATTGACATGTTTAATTGCCATGCCAATCTTACACCTGCCGTGTCTCCTAACCAGAGCCTGTTGAAGACAGGAGTGGAGCAGGTATGACTTCCTGCCCTGCTGAGACTGAACTGGACAGCTGGGTCCAGAGGACCCACCAGTTCTTTACCCAGAGGTTCTTCCCAGCATACGAGTACAGCCTGGAGCTGAGGAGGGAGGTGCAGGCAGAGAGGCTGAGGCAGGCGGCACTAGCCCGCATTGCTCTGGCTAAGGCCAAGGAAGACGCAAGGTAGGCAGCTACTGAGACAACATGAGGCCCCTTGATCCAGTTTGTATTCAAAATGTATCCAGATGATGCCCCAGAGAATCTCCATTGGAAGTGATATTTTTAGTCCAAGAAATCTGCCCTTGATGTGAGCACCACACAAGCTCTAAATGTTAACTCCACAACAAATAAAGCAATTATGAAAAATGTTCCAGGTTGAGGGAACAGTGGGAGGCAGAGGAGGAGGAGAGACGGAGGGAAGAAGAAGAGGATGAGGAGGCAGAGCGAGTAGAAGGGCCAGAGGATGACCTTAACCCGTCTCCAGCGGCTCAGACGCCTGTGGCCTCCACCACCTCTGTGGTTATCACCAAACAGTCGCCTGCCACCGCAGTCAAGAAGAAGAGGAAATAGACTCTTAGACCACCAACTGTATGGCCAGATTAAACCTAGTCCTCAGAGCAGTCATAACAGCCCTCTATAATGTCAATAACATGCATTTCACACTTAGTTCCAGGAGTGGGACAAGTGTTTTGTGATTCAGTCATTGTTTGGTCGTTATAGAAGAAGAGGCAAAAAAATGTTTTATCTGTTGGTAGCAAATTTGAAGAATCTACATTTTATTTCCTCAAGTATATTCAATATAGCAACAAAGTTGATTTTGTATAGAACACCTGGGCTCCATATAGAATGTGGTTAATAGTTAACACTACCTGGTGCCTTTTTGGTATTAAATAATAAAATAGTACAGATAGCACAAAACAGTGTAAGGAAAGTTACAAAAAACTATTCTGACAATAATAAGTTTAAAATAAAACAATGCATATAAAAAAATATTTTTTTTTGAAACTAGTGTAGCAAAATATACAACAGCAGTTATGCAAATCAGTCTCATCAGTTGCTCGTTCTGTCAGAGGGAGGTGTGAACGACATGAGGTCACTGGTGCACATTGACTGTCTCACTCTGTCCATCTGATCAGGGGTGAACAGCAACGGGTCTGACTCAACTGGCTGGAGAGGAAATGGGGACAGCATGGGTCAGTTGAGGAATGCATACCTAATTGTAAAATAAGAAATAAACAAAATAAATACGTATTTCAGAGCACCAAAGTGAGAAAGTCATTCAACACCAAATGAAATCATACACACATACAATGGGTGTACAAAATATTAAGAACACCTTCCGAATATTGAGTTGTGTCAATCCATGTCTCAATTGACACTAGGTTTAAAAACCCTTCTTTAACCAGTCTTCTCCCCTTCATCTAAACTGATTAAAGTGGATTTAACAAGTGACATCAATAAGGGATCATAGCTTTCACCTGGTCAGTGTCATAATGTTTTGTATATTCAGTATATGTATAGTACCAGTCAAGTTTGGACACACTCATTCAAGGGTTTTTCTTTATTTTTACTATTTTCTACATTGTAGAATAGTGAAGACCTCAAAACTATGAATTAACACATATGGAATCATGAGGTAACCAAATCAGTTGTGTTGTGACAAGGTAGGGGTGGTATACAGAAGATAGCCAATCATTACTTTAAGACATGAACGTCAGTCAATCCGGAACATTTCAAGAGCTTTGAACGTTTCTTTAATTGCAGTCACAAAAACCATCAAGCAATATGATGAAACTGGCTCTGATGAGGACCACCTCAGGAAAGGAAGACCCAGAGTTAGCACTGCTGCAGAGGATAAGTTCATTAGTTAACTGCACCTCAGATTGCATCCCAAATAAATGCGTCACAGATTTCAAGTAACAGACACATCTCAACATCAACTGTTCAGAGGAGACTGAGTGAATCAGGACTTCATGGTTGAATTGCTGCAAAGAAACCACTACTAAAGGACATCAATAATAAGAAGAGACTTGATTGGGCCAAGAAACACGAGCAATGGACATTAGACTGGTGGAAATCTGTCCTTTGGTCTGAGGAGTCAAAATTTTAGATTTTTGGTTCCAACCACCATGTCTTTGTGAAATGCAGAGTAGGTGAACGGATGATCTCATGTGGTTCCCACCGTGAAGCATGGAGGAGGTATGATGGTGCTTTGCTGGTGACACTCAATGATTTATTTAGAATTCAAGACACACTTAACCAGCATGGCTACCACAGCATTCTGCAGCAATACGCCATCCCATCTGGTTTACGCTTAGTGGGACTATCATTTGTCCTTTAACAATGACCCATCACGCCATGTAAGGGCTATTTTACCAAGAAGGAGAGTGATGGAGTGCTGCATCAGATGACCTGGCCTCCACAATCACCCGACCACAACTCAATTGAGATAGTTTGGGATGAGTTGGACCGCAGGGTGAAGGAAAAGCAGCCAACAAGTGCTCAGCATATGTGGGAACTCCTTCAAGACTTGGAAAAGCATTCCTCATGGTTAAGAGAATGCCAAGAGTGTGTAAAGCTGTCATCAAGGCAAAGGTGGCTACTTTGAAGAATCTCAAACAAATCAAAATATGTTTAACACTTTTTTGTTTTTTTTGATGTCTTCACTATTATTCTACAATGTAGAAAATAGTAAAAATAAAGAAAAAACCTTGAATGAGTAGGTGTGTCCAAACTTTTGACTGGTTCTAATATAAATATATATATTACACACACACACACACACACACACACACACGAGAGAAAGATGAGGGTAAAACAAGGAAGTTAACCTGTGTGAGCCGTGGGATGAACATTTGTGTGAAACTGGGAGATGCTGCGATGGGAGTGAGAAGTCGGGAAAATTAAAACCATAAGGAATACAAATATCTAAGACTAACCATATCCAAGCACACACACAGTACCTGTGGGAGTCGCCACTTCCTCCTGAGGGGTCTCTTCAGACGGAGCCAACGGACTTCTCCATTTCTACGTCTATCACCATGGGCGACAGCATCTCTGCAACAGCTGGCTCCCGTGGTGACAGGCTACACCTCACTGCAGGTTGGAGGTTGCGCTCAAAGTCCAACCCCGGAAGACCCTTGTGTATTTTGAGAAGTAAACCCAGATGAACTCTTGCCAGTAATTTAGTAATACATTAAGATGAGACATCTTCTTTAACAAAACACTGACCTCTGTGATGGAAGTGTCTGGAGTCACGGTCCCTGGTACGTCGGCACCAGCTGGGAAGCTGAGGGAGACCTGGACAGCAGGAGGAGAGGAGGGGGGCACCAAGCAGGGGGAGGGGGTGGGGAGATTGGCTGGCCTCAGTAAATCTTGGCCTGGCTGGGGTGGGGGAGAGGGTGAAGCTGAAATCAGGGCTCCTGACTGGATAGGACTCTGCTCCATGGTAGTGGAGCAGTGAGGGTGAGAGAGGAAGCCTTGAGGAGACTGTGAGCCATGATGAGATGGGTAGGCTGGTATCGTAGGCCTCTGTCCTGGAGCTCTAATTGGTTGGGCTCTTCTGTGGCCAACACCGATTGGCTGAAGGCTTCTCGATGCTGTTCGTCATTGGTCAGCTGTTGTGTGTTGGATGGTGATTCACAGCTCTCAGAGTGCTCCTCAGGGCAAACAGGCTCTGAAACAACCTCAGATTGGTCACAAGCTACATCTTCCTGCATGCTCTCGGGCTCTGGTTGGTCAGGAGTGACATTTTGCATGGAGGCTAGCTCTGGTTGGTTGCTGGGGACTTCCTCTGACTGGGTGTCCAGAGCTTCTTTGACTGTTGAGATGCAGAGAGAGACTCTGGTGGGGCTACTTTGGGTGGGGGCCGGGGTGTAGAACTGAGGATCAGGGTGAGGGGTACGGAGTGGGGTGGCATTAAACAGGTAGGCAGGGGTGAGGGTGGAACAGGTGAGGGTGGAGCAGGCAGTGGTGAGGGTGGAGCAGGCAGGGGTGAGGGTGGAACAGGTGAGGGTGTAGCAGGCAGTGGTGAGGGTGGGGTGAGCAAGGGTGAGGGTGGAGCAGGTAGTGGTATGGGTGAAGTGGGGGAGAGGGGAGGTGTGTGCAGCTGCAGCAGTGCTGGAGTGGCGAGTTCTGCCGGGGGTGGAGAATTTGGTGACTGAACAGGCCTGAGGCATGGCAGATACATGGGTGGATCTCCTCACAGAGCCTGGAAAGAGACAGCCCATACAGCAATCAGTCCATTCCCAACTAACGAGCTCTATACAGCTTTACCAGGTACCTCAAACACTGACAGAGGGAGAGGTCAGGGGTCTTCCAGGTTCGAGCAAACCCGCCATCCTTTCTGCCTGCCATTCTACGCATCTTCATCTGCCTCCATATCTCTGAGCATCACAGCAGTTGAGGGGAAGCTTGGGGGAAGAACGGTGGAGGTACGAGTCTCACCTGTGAGTTTGGCAGGACTCTCCACCTGGAACACCACCACCAGTGGTTCTGGGCCTGGGTCTCCGCCTGGGGGTCCTCAGGAGCTGGAGCAGGGTCGTCCACAGCACTGCCTGGCACTGCGGCCTGCGCTGCCTTTGCAGCCTGCTGTTGGCCTTTATTGCAGCCAGACGAGACTTGGTGACAGCACCACTGGTAGGCTTAGCCACCAGAGCAGAGGGCAGCTTCTTGACCACCTTCCTCTGTCGTGGTGGGGGTTTGCTTTCCTCCTGCCAACCTTTAGACTCTACCTCCTTCAGAGCACCAAACATCTTGTTCACGTCCTCTACCTGAAAGTGGAAGAGCCAAACAAGTGGAGAGAGAGAGAGAGAGAGAAGAGTGGTTGCCCTTTTTAGAAAGCTTGCATCCACATTTTCAACCTTTCAGGATGCTCTACCAATCTAGGTGGTAATTCTTCCTAGAGGTAGCTAGTATAGTTTAGCTGTAGTGTTAACAGACAGGCACAAACAGAGTTTAACCACCAGTGTCTGACTGTTTGTTCATCTAATTCTACACACACACAGTAGACCATGTCCTCATTAACCCACATCGTAGGAGATCATGTCCTCCTAGTCACTAACCCACTTGGTAGTACACCATGTCCCAGAAGCCTTGCAGGTCGGTGCAGGTGGTGATCTTCTCTCCTCTGCCCGGCTCACAGTCATCCACCAGGCCAGAGTACTGATCAAACCTCTCCTTCATCAGCAGCCTGGCCCGGCCCACCGCCGTACGCATACGGTCCCGCACTTCACAGGGATGGAGGTCAACACAGATAGAAAAGGTATTGACAGAGAAGGATACATTGAGGAAATGTGGTGTGATGGATTTTTGGTTATAGAAATCAGAATCCACAGCATATAATGGTTAAAACACATGAGTCACTCACTCTCTTCAGGGACAGAGGCATCATCCACCCTGGGCTCCCACTGCTGACAAAATTCTGTCAGCCTCTCTGTCTCACTGACTACCACTGACCTGACAGACACACGGACAGACATTCACATGACACACCAATACTAGTCTGAGTTAGGAACACAGCTGTTGACTTGGTTTCACATATTAACCCTCACCTGAAGTAGGGCACATCATGCTCTGGTTCCTTGGGACTCGGAAGACACCGAGGGGCCAGAGTAGGAGAAGGGCGAGGTGGGGAGTGAGCAGGGGACTTGGCAGGAGAGAGAACACTGAGCTCCATTTTGGGCACCAGGTTATCAGAGTGCCAGAGTGGAACAAGGTGTAGAACTGAGACACTGGAGAGGATGAAAAAAGTTGAATACATACACAAAGCTAAAAAATGACAGCCGGTCATATTTTAATAAGTAGTAATGGTATATCAACCAGGTTTTCATTCTCTGAAGAAATGAATCTGACTAAACCTAGTAAATATTCATTTATTGAAAGGGAATAGAGAGCGTTAATATGTTAGAGGGATATAGACGGATCAGAAAAGAGTGAAGAAATATTTACATTTGAGTAATTTAGCAGATGCTCTTACGCAGCGCAACTTACAGAAGCAATTAGGGCACATGGACAGATTTTACACCTAGTCAGCTTGGGGGTTCCAACCATCAACCTGGGTTTGAAAAAGGAGTCTGCAGAGCGGGAGTGAGAGGGTTGGGGTTGAAGGAGGACAGGGCTGCTGGGGCCTGGAACACAAAGCCCTGGGGGGCGAATGAGGACAAGGTGCGGGCTGAAGGGGGGATGCAGTCGGCCTGGGCTGAGACAGGTTCTGGACCTGGATGAACAAGGTCTTCTAACCATCTTCACATCCTTCTGCTCCTCTGCACTAGGGGGTGTGGGGCTGGCAGCCCTAGGCTCCTCTAATGGCTTGTCCACTTTCACAGCAGCCTGCTTATTGCTCATAGCATTTCCTAAAGAGAAGGCCAAATCATTATTTTTGAATATAGAAATAACATGTCGAAAAGCACGCAAAATGTTGTTAAAGAATGGTGCATAACAAGGTTGGGACGTGAGCTGCCAATGCTCACCCCTGGTGTTCCTCCCTCTGCCAACAGGTGGTGCTGCAGACTGCTTGGCATTTGATCTGGTCTTGGAAGCTGGAGCAGGTTTGTCCTTTGCCACAGGGGCCACAGAGACCCGAGGCCTATTAGCTGAACTTGTGGATGGGGCTCTGACTACTGGTTCAACTGCAGGAAAGTGGAAAAATAACAGTCATGAGTTACGAGTCAAGGATATGTTTATCAGGGTCAAATAATTGGCAAAACAAAAGGCGTGGAGAGCAACGTAAAGAATAGCTGTGTGTAGTACAGTTGACAGATTGTTGTCATGGTTTGGAGTGTTACCAATAGCAATCCTGGTCCTTCTGGCTGACTTGACCACAGCTGGTTCAACTAAGCCGAAACCAGGTAGAGGTCAAGGGTCAGCAAGTGTTGAATCATGCAAACAATTTAAAGATGATATAGGCTGGACTAATTGTTTTAGAGGTAAAGTGGGGGTAAATAAACACCAACCTTTTCTTGAAACAGGGAGAGTGTCAATAGGCTGTGTTGCCAAGGTCAATGGAACAGAGAAAAAAAACTGCATATTGTAAATTATATGGTTATTCAAAAAAGCAGCTATCGTAGTTCTTGATGTAACAGAAAATCTTACATAAAGACATGTGCAGAACAAATGTAGACTTGGCAGGGAAAAAGTCACCTTGGGGGCCTGCTGCCTCATGGTGGAGCGAGTCACTCTGGTGGATTGGGGCTGGACCACTGGCGTTGTTGCCTGGTTGGGGGGAAAAGCCAAGTTATGGCCATGTAACAACCACTAAGAACACCAGTTCTTCTGTTCTTATATGCTAATTAATTTTGGGCACATCGAAGTTGATCCTCCGGTGATGAGTCAATTACATTTTCATCAAATCAATGATTGAACAGTGACTCCCAAGAACGATGGATATAACATCTATGGACATGTCAGCAGTATACTGAGTCAGTCTTAAGCTGTGCCCTCTCACCCTGGCTTTGATTGTGGCAGCTGGGGCCTGCGGCAGAGGGACCAGGGGCTGAGCCTCTGGCCGGTACAGCCCAACCTTGAACACCCCCTGCTTCTCCCTTGCCCTCTTTTCTTTCTCCTTCACAAGCTCCTTCTTCTCTTTGTAGCAGGCAAGCTTTTTCATTCGCTCCTCCACTGCAGCGTCTGAGAAAAAAGAAGGAGGGAGTTGGAGAGAAAATAGATCAGTGTGGGATTACATAATGTTAGTGGGAGTGGAGGATGAAGAGGCATGAGGGTGAAGTTGGCTCAGGCTCATTTTTTAGACATACTCCACAGTTTCAGAGAATAAAATATTGTAGCCAGTAACATTACTTAGAGCAGTGGTTCCCAAACTTTGGGGAGCACACCCCTTGGGTCAGTAGGGGGGTTGGGGGTGCGGGGGTCCCCACAAAATAATAAATAAATATATGTATAGTGCAGTTAAAAAGCATTTGCACCCTTCTAATTTACTCTACTTTTGAATATTATCAGATCTTCAACCAAAACCTAATATCAGTTAAAGGGATCCTGAGTGAACAAATAACAATAACATAATTCTGCCCGTGTGAAAAAGTAATTGCCCCCCTTACACTCCCCTTACACAATAACTGGTTGTGACTCCAACCAAACACTTCCTGTAGTTGTTGATCAGTCTCTCACGTCTCTTCTCTGATACAGAGCAGATTTAATGGTTCCTTCTATTAACGCAAGTCGTCCAGGTCCTGAGGCAGCAAACCATCCCCTATCACCATCATGCTTGACGGTTGGTCTGAGGTTCTTACTGTGGAATGCAGTGTTTGGTTTTCTCCAGACATAATGGGACCCATGTCATTCAAAATGTTATACTTTTGACTCATCTGTCCATAGAACATTCTTCCAAGAGTCTTAATCATCCAGGTGCTTCTTGACAAACTTAAGTCAACTTTTTGGATGAGATAGTTCCCCATTATGCCTGGTGAAAATCAAACATGCCGATGGCTCCCATTACCTGCCCGGTAAAGTTGAAACCGGGCTTCATCAGTGAAGAGCACACTTCTCCTGCGTGCCAGCGGCCATCGAAGGTGCGCATTTGCCCATTGAAGTTGATTATGACGCCAAACTGCAGTCAGGTCAAGACCTTGGTGACGAGTACGGAGATGAGCTTCCCTGAGACGATTTTTGACAGTTTGAGCAGAAAGTCTTAGATTGAAACTGTGGGTTTGCACATCAGCAGTACGGGTGGCTAGTATCGATTCAGCAGGTGAAGAAGCCGGATTTAGAGGTCTTGGCTTGGTACACGTGGTTTGCGGTTGTTGGACGTACTGCCAAATTCTCTAAAACATCCGTTTAGGCAGCTTATTGTAGAGAAATTAACATTAAATTATCTGGCAACAGCTCTGGTGGACATTCATGCAGTCAGCATGACAATTGCACGTTACCTCAAAACTTGAGACATCTGTAGCATTGTTTTGTGACAAAACTGCACATTTTGGTGACCTTTTATTATCCCTCAGCACAAGGTGCACCTGTGTAATAAACATTTAATAAACGTTAATTAACTAGGCAAGTCAGTTAAGAACAAATTCTTATTTACAATGACGGCCATTAATTCTGCTCTGTATCAGAGAAGAGACGTGAGAGACTGATCAACAACTACAGCAAGTGTTTGGTTGGAGTCATTGTCGCTAAATGTGGCGCAACTTTTTCACATAGGGGTAATGACAATGCTGTTTAATCAGCTTCTTGATATGCCACACCTGTCAGGTGGACGGATTATCGTGGCAAGGAAAAATGCACTCTAACAAGGATGTAAACTCCCCTCTATTTTTTTTAATCTCTCTGTGTGGGTGCATCGGCGCTTGAGCAATCTAGCAAAACATAGTAGCTGCACCCCCACTTTCGAAATATCAGTGTAAAGGTATGTTTTAGCACCCTAACTTTCAAAGTCTGGCACCCATTTGTGTGTGTGTGTGTGTGTGTGCGCCTGTGTCCCTGGCATTATTCTCATTTAATGTAGACCTATTAAACATAAAGATTATTCTATGTCCTGTCCTATGGAATGTAACTGTTTCCCACTCTCATCATCTCTCCAATTTTATCGTTTCAAATTTCACCTTGTGTGTACTTTCAACACACCACAAAAGGGCGGTCACAGTGTTGTCAGCAGCACAACCATGAGGCAGACAGACAGACAGTAACTCCCAGGTGGAAATGACTTCATGTATCTGAGCCAGGTGGCTTTAACAGTAGAAGTTGCACCAGGGCCAGATCATCCTACTCGCAATCATAACCTCAACCAGTGGGGCGTTGAAAAAATATTTGACCCTGTATCAGTTAGGGACCTACTTGTGGTAAGATCTTGGCCGGACAGAGTAGAGTGAAGTTGCCCACAGATGCTGATCTTGGGTCAATGTATCATTTTCTTCACCAATGGTGGAGGTTAATATAAACGCAACATGCAACAATTTAACAGATTTTACAGAGTTACAGTTCATATAAGGAAATCAGTCAATTAAAATAAATGAGGCCCTAATATATGGCTTTCACATGACTAGGAATACAGATATGCATCTGTTGGTCACAGATATCTTAATAAAGGTAAGGGAATGTGTCAGAAAACCAGTCAGTATCTTTGCATAGAGTTGATCAGACTGTTAATTTTGGCCTGTGGAAGGTTATCCCACTGGAACATGCTGTCGTACATGTCGATCCAGAGCATTCCAAACATGCTCAATGGTTGACATGTCTGTTGAGTATGCAAGCCATGGAAGAACTGGGACATTTTCAGCTTCCAGGAATTGTGTACAGATCCTTGCGACATGGGGCCGTGCATTATTATGCTGAAACATGAGGTGATTTCGGCAGATTAATGGTACGACAATGGGCCTCAGGATATCGTCATGATATCTCTGTACATATAAATTGCCATTGATAAAATGCAATTGTTTTCCGTGGTCCGTAGCTTATGCCTGCCCATACCATAACTCCACCGCCACCATGGGGCACTGTTCACAATGTCGACATCCGCAATCCGCTTGCCCACAAGACACTATACACACTGTCTGCCATCTGCCCGGTACAGTTGAAACCGGGATTCAGCACATTTCTCCAGCGTGCCAGTGACCAGCGAAGCTGAGTATTTGCCCACTGAAGTCGACTACGACGCCAAACTGCAGTCAGGTCATGACTCTGGTGAGGACAACGATAACGCAGATAAGCTTCCCTGAGACGTTTCTGACAGTTTGTGCAGAAGTTATTTGGTTGTGCAAATCCACAGTTTCATCAGCTGTGGCTGATCTCAGATGATCCCGTAGGTGAAAAAGCTGGATGTGGAGGTTACACTTGGTCTGCGGTTGCGAGGCCTATTGGAAGCACTGCCAAATTCTCTAAAATGACATTGGAGGCGGCTTATGGTAGAGAAATTAACATTCAATGAACATTCAGCTCTGGTGGACATTCCTGCAGTCAGCGTGCCAATTGCACGCTCCCTTAAAACACAATACATCTGTGGCATTGTGTTGTGTGACAAAACTGCACATTTTAGAGTTGCCTTTTATTGTCCCCAGCACAAGGTGCACCTGTATAATGATCATGCTGTTTAATCAACTTCTTGATAATTCATCCACCTGACAGGTGTGGCATATCTTGGCAAAGGAGAAATTGTTACTAACATTGATGTAAACAAATTTGTGCACAACATTTGAAAGAAATAAGCTTTTTGTGCATATGGAACATTTCTGGAATCTTTTATTTCATCTCATGAAACATGGGACCAACACTTTACATGTTGCGTTTATATTTTTGATCAGTATAGATCTGCACCTGGGGGAAACTTCCCCCCAGAGCAGTCTGAACCATTGGTTATAATGTGGCTTTATCAGTCCCTACAGGGTCAATTTAGGAAAGTACAAAACGTTCAGAAGCAGCTGATCAATGTTTGTTGTTATGGTTACCTAGATAACAATTCTAGGGAGAGAGAGAACATTTTTGTAATGTTCCCCTAATTTATGAGTGTCCAGTTTTCCATTAGTTGGGGGAACACTATCTATGTTAGCAAAAAACCTTTTTAGCATGTTTTGACGTTACAGTAAGGAAAGCATTCCCTTGTCAAACAGAACATATATTTTTAGGCTGTAGTTGAAATTATAATTTCTTAATTTATATAATGTTTGGGTTGTATTTTACAATCCACATTAGGGCAAGCTTCTAAACAATTCTGATCATTTTACTCTTAATTACAAGAATGAAAATTACATGATGTGAAAAGCTTCTTTATTTAATTTTTTACTATACATACAGTAAGAGATCAATGGAACACCGATGGCCATGCAACCATAGGCACCCATTCAGAAAAGCTGATACAAAAAAGTGAGTATTTGTCAAATCCTTCATAATGTACAGTTGCTAGTGAAAGTCTACACACCCCTTTGGACGGTCTTCACATTTTGCTACCTTAAGATTAAATCTAAAAAAGGATAACATAAAAAAATAATCATATCGATCTGCACAACCTACTCCATGTTTTCAAAGTTAAAGAAAAATTCTAGAACATTTTCCTAATGACTAAGAAATAGAAAAAAATGAGGATGCATTTGAATAGGTCTTCGCACTCCAGAATTTATACTTGGTGGAAGCACCTTTTGGCCGCCATCACAGCTGTGAATAATTTTGAATAAGATTCTACCAACCTTGCACAACACTTAGGGCAACATATTAAATTGATGTAGTTCTGTCCTTGAGCTGTTCTTGTCTATTAATATTCTGTCATGTTTCATGCTTTGTGTGGGCCACAGGAAGAGTAGCTGCTGCTTTTGCAACAGCTAATGGGGATCCTAATAAAATATTCAAAATACATATATCCATTGTTTTTGTAAAAATTTCTCAAGCTCAGCAAATTTGGTTGGGAATCATTGATTGACAGCAATATTCAAATCTTGTCTCAGATTTTTTAAAGCAGATTTAACTGGACCAATCTGGAACACTCAACACCTTTGGGAAGCCATTCTGGTGTATTTGGCATTATAATTTGTGTAATTGTCCTGCAGAAAAAGAAAACTCTATAGCTGTGATGTATTGGGGTGGCAGCATCATGTTATGGGTATGCTTGTCACCGGCAGGGACTGGGGAGTTTGTCAGGAGCAAAATAAATATGAAGGGGGCAAAGCCAGGGAAAAATATAAAGGAAAACCCGCCCCAGAAAACACACCACAGTGGCTTTACAATAGGTGTTGAGTGCACCTGAGTGGTCTAGTCTCAGTCCTGACTTAAATGTGCTTGAAAATCAGACACAAGGTTTGAATATTGCTGTCCATTATTACTGAGCTGTCCAAATTTACTGAGCTTGAGACATTTTGACAAAAACAATGGACATATGTTGCCCTAAGAGTTGTGCAAAGTTGGTAGAATCTTATTCCAAATTATTCACAGCTGTAATGGCTGCCAACAGTGTTTCCACCAAGTATTAACTTTGGGATGTGAAGATATACACAATAAAGACACCTTCATTTTTGTATTAATTAGAAAATTGTCAATAACTTTTTCTCTTTGAAAATGTAGAGTTGAGTAGATCTGTAAGAAACCAAACTACTTACTCCCTTTTTAGATTTCATTTTAAGGCAGCAAAATGTGAAGACTGTGCAAGAAGTGTGTGTTCTAACAGGCCTATAATGTGGTTACTAAATAGATTCTGGACCTAACCCCACGGAGGGACGTGTGCGTGGCATTTTCATGGTTTGGTTACATAATCTACGCAATTATTGCATTACACTGATACTGTCATACTACCCTGCAATGTGGTGAAACAGTCCATTTCTCTCTCGGTCTCTCGTTCTTGTTCTTCTTTGAGCAGTTCTTTCTTTCCTTCCTTCCTTCAGTCCAAGAAGAAAATGTTGTTGAACTGTGTCGCACAGAGCCTTTTCACTTCTTCTGTTGGGATAAGCATACCAAGAAGCATAGCATACCAAGAAGCATAGCATGCCAAGAAGCATAGCATACCAAGAAGCATAGCATACCAAGAAGCATAGCATACCAAGAAGCATAGCATACCAAGAAGCATAGCATACCAAGAAGCATAGCATACCAAGAAGCATAGCATACCAAGAAAACGTGAGATGAGCTCCAAAAAATCCTTAATTCTTCCATCTATTTATGTTGGACCTACCGTTAACTTCAAACAAATGGACATTCTTCTGGTTCAAGATGACGTACAGCTCTCTCTGGTCCGACTTCTGGCCGACCACCCAGTAGTCTGTCATTGCCTTCACAATGATCTCTTGATCTTCATCAACCCTGAGGCAACATACAAAAAGGACATGAACAAAAGGACACTATAATATACTCTACTCACAGAGAGCTGTCAAAACTAAGCCTCAGAGAGCTAACCCTAATAGGGTTGTAGTTTTGTTGTGATACATTGTTGTTGTACTACTGCAAAGTCACAGTTGATGTCTCCCAGAATCTTCATGTCTGCGTGGACAGAGGTCAGAAACACGCTGGGAGTCTTCCTCATGTGGATGGTGCTCTTCTCTGCCAGGTTCATGTGGTTGAAGTAGATGAAGTTGAACTGGGGCTCCTTGTCCGGCCTACAGCAACACAGAGGGAGAGGATGACGATAATTACAAGGATGAGAGGAGAGTCAAATGACCTTTTCACACTACTGAGTCAAGATGAGCAGAGCCAAGCAGAACTGTACTGTGCTAGCCTGCTTGCTCATTCAACAGAGTTGCTGGAACCGTACTGGAAAGGCCAATATGAAAATAAAATATCCTTGCCAGCACAACATGTTATGTTAAGGGTAGACGCAGCACCGCAGATATTGAGATGAGCACGATGCAAGACTTTGCTCTCAGAGTCACACAGAGTATCTGCGCAGGTGAGCTTCACATTGCTACACTGGGTAGCTACAAGACAACAACGGTAGAGAAGGTTAATCTCGTGCTTCAACGCTCTTAAATGTTGCGGAAATAGGCTGGTGGTACCCATCCTGACAACAGAGAAATGGCTTGTGTTAAAACAGCTAAAATAAAACTGTTTGGCTGCTGAACAATCTTCCAGTCCAAATTCAATTACATTCATTTGCTCCAGATAAGGGCAAGCTCCACTTCAGTGCATGCTGTGACAATAGTCTCTAGCTGTTGTATTTATAAGGGGTAAGTCTCTTGTGACAGACGAAGTTGGCAAGCGCACATGTGAGATTTGGTTCCGGATGCTAAGTTTAATGAGGGGTCGTTTGACTATATACCTCTTTCAATATTTCGGACCGTAATCTCCATCATTGCATGTTGAAGCAACACAGGCCGAGGAATTGGAGTGGAGGTTAGAGGCTTTGCGGATTAAAGTGACAGTACTGACCCTGATATCCTGCGGTTGACGTTGTACTGTTCACATACGTCTGAGGCCAGCAGGGTGAGCTGAGGACCCACCAGGCCATCCAGCTGCTCACAGAACTCCCTCGTCAGCTCCACCGACACTGGGAGAGAATATGACCATACAGTTAGAATTAGTAGAATGGATTTAGGAACTTTAGGTTTTTTTCTTTTCACAGTCCACATAATATTTTGCCAATAGTTTGCCATTGCTATATTCGCAAGAACAGCAGACTAAGAAAATGTAATAAGCATCAGCCCAGATGTTTAGAAGGGGGGAGTTTGACCATATGATATGAGAAGATACTCACCACTGATCATAAAACAAACCGCTGCACTCATCGCCTGAAATAAAGCAATGTGCCGTTTGAATATAATGGGTCTAGAGAAAGGAATACTATAATTTAGAACTTACCAAATATATTGAATTTAAAAGCCATTTGAGAGACCAGAGAACAAAGCTGTCTATTCCCAACAAGAGGTCAACTTGGGTCAAACCCTCCCTCTGTCCTTCAGTTATGAAATAATACCAGATTACCAAATTGTCTGCCAAACAAATAATGGGTTGGGAGTACTACCAATCTCGCTCTCTTTAAAACATAAAAAAAAGCCTCTTTGGGTGATTTCCATAATTAATGCTACCGAGTTCCTAATAACCTCAAGACCACAGTTCCCTTCTCTTTAGTTGCATCCCAAATAACCCCCCCTTTTCCCTATATAGTGTCCTACTTTAGACCAGAGCCTTCCACTACTTTTGACTAGAGCCCTATGGGCCCTGGTTAAAAGTAGTGCATTATATAGGGAATATGTTGCCATTTGGGACGCAGACATCTCCTCACCTTATAAACAATCAGATGCAGCTCCTCACCTTATAAACAATCAGATGCAGCTCCTCACCTTATAAACAATCAGATGCAGCTCCTCACCTTATAAACAATCAGATGCAGCTCCTCACCTTATAAACAATCAGATGCAGCTCCTCACCTTATAAACAATCAGATGCAGCTCCTCACCTTATAAACAATCAGATGCAGCTCCTCACCTTATAAACAATCAGATGCAGCTCCTCACCTTATAAACAATCAGATGCAGCTCCTCACCTTATAAACAATCAGATGCAGCTCCTCACCTTATAAACAATCAGATGCAGCTCCTCACCTTATAAACAATCAGATGCAGCTCCTCACCTTATAAACAATCAGATGCAGCTCCTCATCTTATAAACAATCAGCTGCAGCTCCTCACCTTATAAACAATCAGATGCAGCTCCTCACCTTATAAACAATCAGATGCAGCTCCTCACCTTATAAACAATCAGATGCAGCTCCTCACCTTATAAACAATCAGATGCAGCTCCTCACCTTATAAACAATCAGATGCAGCTCCTCACCTTATAAACAATCAGATGCAGCTCCTCACCTTATAAACAATCAGATGCAGCTCCTCACCTTATAAACAATCAGATGCAGCTCCTCACCTTATAAACAATCAGATGCAGCTCCTCACCTTATAAACAATCAGATGCAGCTCCTCACCTTATAAACAATCAGATGCAGCTCCTCACCTTATAAACAATCAGATGCAGCTCCTCACCTTATAAACAATCAGATGCAGCTCCTCACCTTATAAACAATCAGCTGCAGCTCCTCACCTTATAAACAATCAGATGCAGCTCCTCACCTTATAAACAATCAGATGCAGCTCCTCACCTTATAAACAATCAGATGCAGCTCCTCACCTTATAAACAATCAGATGCAGCTCCTCACCTTATAAACAATCAGATGCAGCTCCTCACCTTATAAACAATCAGATGCAGCTCCTCACCTTATAAACAATCAGCTGCAGCTCCTCACCTTATAAACAATCAGATGCAGCTCCTCACCTTATAAACAATCAGATGCAGCTCCTCACCTTATAAACAATCAGATGCAGCTCCTCATCTTATAAACAATCAGCTGCAGCTCCTCACCTTATAAACAATCAGCTGCAGCTCCTCACCTTATAAACAATCAGATGCAGCTCCTCACCTTATAAACAATCAGATGCAGCTCCTCACCTTATAAACAATCAGATGCAGCTCCTCATAATTGTCCTCTGTGTTGACGAATATTCTGGGGAAGCGGAATTTGGCCTCTGGGTCTTTGAGGTTAGCAGGTCCTTTGCATACTGTATGTCTGTGGGGTTTGCATACTGTATGACTGTGTGGGTTTGCATACTGTATGACTGTGTGGGTTTGCATACTGTATGACTGTGGGGTTTGCATACTGTATGACTGTAGGGTTTGCATACTGTATGACTGTGGGGTTTGCATACTGTATGACTGTGTGGGTTTGCATACTGTATGACTGTGTGGGTTTGCATACTGTGTGATTGTGTGGGTTTGCATACTGTATGTCTGTGGGGTTTGCATACTGTATGTCTGTGGGGTTTGCATACTGTATGACTGTGGGGTTTGCATACTGTATGACTGTGGGGTTTGCATACTGTATGACTGTGTGGGTTTGCATACTGTATGACTGTGTGGGTTTGCATACTGTATGACTGTGTGGTTTGCATACTGTATGACTGTGTGGGTTTGCATACTGTATGACTGTGTGGTTTGCATACTGTATGTCTGTGGGGTTTGCATACTGTATGACTGTGGGGTTTGCATACTGTATGACTGTGTGGGTTTGCATACTGTATGACTGTGTGGGTTTGCATACTGTATGACTGTGTGGTTTGCATACTGTATGACTGTGTGGGTTTGCATACTGTATGACTGTGGGGTTTGCATACTGTATGACTGTGGGGTTTGCATACTGTGTGTGTACGTACGTACTGTACGTGCGTGCGACCCTTCCATCATTTACACTTTAACAGTTCTCCCCTGCCCTTGGGGCTTTTGCTGGATAATCTCCTTGTTAAATGATCCTCTCTCTCTCTCTCTCTCTCTCTCTCTCTGTGTATCCCAGGAGTCAGCCTGAGCTTGGCGTATCCAATTCCCCTCGCAGTCACGAGTCACACCGACAGCAGTACACTCTTAGGGGTCACCTCCCCCCACCTCCTCCTCTAACAACGGCTCTATTTCAATGCTTTGAAAATGCATTTATATGAAGTGCTTGTATTGTCTTCTCTGTGCCTCTACTTAGATCTACATAAAATGTTGTCTCTGTGTGTTTGACTACTTTCTGCCAAGCTACTTGCCCTAAAGGGATAACCTCTTAATTCGACCTATTCTTTGAGATCATTCATTCTCTTCCCTTCTATGAGGTAATCGCTGATCTGACCAGACAGGATAGGTGAAAGCCATGTTGTGGAACCCATTCTTTCATCTATACAGTTGTGTTGAATCAGTATAGTGGGACCCATTCTTTCATCTATACAGTTGTGTTGAATCAGTATAGTGGGACCCATTCTTTCATCTATACAGTTCTGTTGAATCAGTATAGTGGAACCCATTCTTTCATCTATACAGCTAAAGCTGAATCAGTATAGTGGGACCCATTCTTTCATCTATACAGCTGTGTTGAATCAGTATAGTGGGACCCATTCTTTCATCTATACAGCTAAAGCTGAATCAGTATAGTGGAACCCATTCTTTCATCTATACAGTTGTGTTGAATCAGTATAGTGGAACCCATTCTTTCATCTATACAGCTAAAGCTGAATCAGTATAGTGGAACCCATTCTTTCATCTATACAGTTGTGTTGAATCAGTATAGTGGGACCCATTCTTTCATCTATACAGTTGTGTTGAATCAGTATAGTGGGACCCATTCTTTCATCTATACAGTTGTGTTGAATCAGTATAGTGGAACCCATTCTTTTGTCTATACAACTGTGTTGAATCAGTATAGTGGGACCCATTCTTTCATCTATACAGCTGTGTTGAATCAGTACACTGTAGTGGAACCCATTCTTTCGTCTATACAGCTGTGTTGAATCAGTGATTGGAAGGGACGCAGGAAGGGTGCACTTTTACAGTATTCATACAGAGCCCAGGGCTTTTCTCAGACACAGCTGTACAACAGGCCCACCTCTGGGACTTGGGCTAAACTGAGGAGCGCCTCTGCAAATTACACTATATATACACAAAAGTATGTGGACACCCTGTCAAAATAGTGGATTAGGCTATTTCAGTCATAACCGTTGCTGACAAGTGTATAAAATTGAGCACAGAGCCATGCAATCTCCATAGACAAACATTGGCAGTAGAATGGCCTTACTGAAGAGCTCAGTGACTTTCAACGTGGCACCGTCATAGGATGCCACCTGTCCAACACAAGTTCATCAAATTTCTGCCCTGCTAGAGCTGCTCCCAGTCAACTTTAAGTGATGTTACTTTGAAGTGGAAACATCTAGGAGCAACAACGGTTCAGCCACGAAGTGGTAGGCCACACAAGCTCACAGAACAGGACCGCCGAGTGCTAAAGCGCGTAGCGCATAAAAATCATCTGTCCTCAGTTGCAACACTCACTACCGAGTTCCAAACTGCCTCTGGGAGCAACGTCAGCACAACTGTTTGTCAGGAGCTTCATGAAATGGGTTTCCATGGCCGAGCAGCTGCACACAAGCCTTTGATCACCAGTGCAATGCCAAACGCTGGAGTGGTGTAAAACTCACCACCATTGGACTCTGGAGCAGTGGAAACGCGTTCTTTGTAGTGATGAATCACGCTTCACCATCTGGCAGTCCAACAGACCAATCTGGGTTTGGCGGATGCCAGGAGGACGCTACCTGCCCGAATGCATAGTGCCAACTGTAAAGTTTGGTGCAGGAGGAATAATGGTCTGGAGCTGTTTTTCATGGTTCTGGCTAGGCCTCTTGGTTCTAGTGAAGGGGAATCTTAATGCTACAGCATACAATGACATTCTAGACAATGATTCTGTACTACCAACTTTGTGGCAACATTATGAGGAAGGCCCTTTCCTGTTTCAGCATGACAATGTGCACAAAGCGAGGTCCATACAGAAATGTTTTGTCGAGATTGTTGTGGAATAACTTGAATGGCCTGCACAGAGTCCTGACCTCAACCCCATCGAACACCTTTGGGATGAATTGGAACACCGACTGCGAACTAGGCCTAATCGCCCAACGTCAGTGCCAACCTCACTAATGCTCGTGGCTGAATGGAAGAAAGTCCCCACATCTAGTGGAAAGCCTTCCCAGAAGAGTGGAGGCTCTTATAGCAGCAAAGGGGGGGACCAACTCCATATTAATGCCCATGATTTTGGCATGAGATGTTCAACAAGCAGCTGTCCACATATACTTTCGGTCGCATAGTGTCTCTTCCTCTCAAGCACAGAGGGCTCTAGGGTGGACTAGGCTAGACCGGGACTCTTAAACAGCTTAGCTCTCCCTCCCTCTCTCTGTTAAGTGTGATCCCAGAGTCAATCCCCCTCCTTTGTGTCTGTGTGTGGGATGGTAGAGAGCTGCAAATCTCATTATTGTTAGTGGGGTAAGACCACGCTGTGTTGTAACACTGATCAGTAATCCTCCATGATGTTAAACAATCAGACTGGATATTACGCCTGCCTGGCCACCAACACACTTTAATTACAACCTAATGCTACAATAATGACACTTTCGTAGCAAAACGATAAAAAAAATACCCCACCCCAATTGTGCCATCACGCTTGATTGATTTCACTTGATAAGTTGAAGTCGGAAGTTTACATACACCTTAGCCAAATACATTTAAACTCAGTTTTTCACAATTCCTGACAATTAATCCTAGTAAAAATTGCCTGTCTTAGGTCAGTTAGGATCACCACTTTATTTTAAGAATGTGAAATGTCAGAATAATAGTAGAGAGAATGATTTATTTCAGCTTTTATTTCTTTCATCACATTCCCTGTGGGTCAGAAGTTTACATACACTCAATTAGTATTTGGTAGCATTGCCTTTAAATTGTTTAACTTGGGTCAAAGGTTTTGGGTAGCCTTCCACGAGCTTCCCACAATAAGTTGGGTGAATTTTGGACCATTCCTCCTGACAGAGCTGGTGTAACTGAGTCAGGTTTGTAGGCCTCCTTGCCCGCACACGCTTTTTCAGTTCTGCTCACACATTTTCTATAGGTTTGAGGTCGGGGCTTTGTGATGGCCACTCCAATACCTTGACTTTGTTGTGCTTAAGCCATTTTGCCATAACTTTGGAAGTATGCTTGGGGTCATTGTCCATTTGGAAGACCCATTTGCGACCAAGCTTTAACTTCCTGACTGATGTCTTGAGATGCTGCTTCAATATATACACAATTTTCCTCCCTCATGATGCCATCTATTTTGTGAAGTGCACCAGTCCCTCCTGCAGCAAAGCATCCCCACAACATGATGCTGCCAACCCTGTGCTTCGCGGTTGGGATGGTGTTCTTCGGCTTGCAAGCCTCCCACTTTTTCCTCCAAACATAACGGTGGTCGTTATGGCCAAACAGTTCTATTTTTGTTTCATCAGACCAGAGGACATTTCTCCAAAAAGTACGACGTTGTCCCCATGTGCAGTTGCAAACCATAGTCTGGCTTTTTTAATGGCGGTTCTGGAGCATGGGCTTCTTCCTTGCTGAGCGGCCTGTCAGATTATGTCGATATAGGACTTGTTTCATTTTGTACTTGTTTCCTCCAGCATCTTCACAAGGTCCGTGGCTGTTGTTCTGGGATTGATTTGCACTTTTCGCACCAAATATGTTCATCTCTTAGGAGACAGAACGCATCTCCTTCCTGAGCATTATGACGGCTGCGTGGTCCCATGGTGTTTATACTTGCATACTATTGTTTGTACAGATGAACTTGGTACCTTCAGGCATTTGGACATTTCTCCCAAGGATGAACCAGACTTGTGAAGGTCTCCAATTTTTTAATGAGGTCTTGGCTGATTTCTTTTGATTTTCCAATGATGTCAAGCAAAGAGGCACTGAGTTTGAAGGTAGGCCTTGAAATATATCCACAGGTACACCTCCAATTGACTCAAATTATGTCAATCAGCCTATCAGAAGCTTCTAAAGCCATGACATCATTTTC
Organism: Oncorhynchus clarkii lewisi; assembly: GCF_045791955.1. Lineage (NCBI taxonomy): Eukaryota > Metazoa > Chordata > Actinopteri > Salmoniformes > Salmonidae > Oncorhynchus > Oncorhynchus clarkii. The sequence goes on along the minus strand of NC_092169.1, from coordinate 38,820,632 downwards.
TGGAATTTTCCAAGCAGGGTTAAAGGCACAGTCAGCTTAGTGTATGTAAACTTCTGACCTACTGGAATTGTGATACAGTGAATTATAAGTGAAATAATCTGTCTGTAAACAATTGTTGGAAAAATTACTAGTGTAATGCACAAAGTAGATGTCCTAACCGACTTGCCAAAACTATAGTTTGTTGACAAGAAATTTGTGGAGTGGTTGAAAAAACAAGTTTTAATGACTCCAACATAAGTGTATGTAAACTCCCGACTTCAACTGTAGTTCTTCCATCACTAAGTTGACCTAACAATATAGTTATTCCATCACTACGTTGACTTAACAATATAGTTCTTCCATCACTACGTTGACATAACAATATAGTTCTTCCATCACTACGTTGACATAACAATATAGTTCTTCCATCACTACGTTGACATAACAATATAGTCCTTCCATCACTGCGTTGACCTAACAATATAGTTCTTCCATCACTACATTTACCTAACAATATAGTCCTTCCATCACTGCGTTGACCTAACAATATAGACCTTCCATCACTGCGTTGACCTAACAATATAGTTCTTCCATCACTACATTTACCTAACAATATAGTCCTTCCATCACTGCGTTGACCTAACAATATAGTTCTTCCATCACTACATTTACCTAACAATATAGTCCTTCCATCACTGCGTTGACCTAACAATATAGTTCTTCCATCACTACATTTACCTAACAATATAGTCCTTCCATCACTGCGTTGACCTAACAATATAGTCCTTCCATCACTGCGTTGACCTAACAATATAGTCCTTCCATCACTACATTTACCTAACAATATAGTCCTTCCATCACTGCGTTGACCTAACAATATAGTCCTTCCATCACTGCATTGACCTAACAATATAGTCCTTCCATCACTGCGTTGACCTAACAATATAGTTCTTCCATCACTACGTTAACACAATATATTTATTCCATCACTACATTGACCTAACAATATATCCACTAAAACCCATCCTGAATGAACACGATAAATGGAGGGAGGGAGGCAGGGGACCAGAGAGGGTGTTTAAGGACTTGCCTCCCATAGTGAAGCAGATTTCTTGCCACCTCAGGTCTTACGGGAGAGTCCCTACCAGCCAGCTGGAGAGAGAAAGGGAGGGAGGGGAAGAGAGGGAGAGTGGGTGGAGAAGAGAGATGGTGGAGAGAAAGCGAAAACCTGCTTTAATATAACTTAACAAATCATTATCAACATTGTCTGGAGCCTGTGGGGTAACAATGGGTGTTCAACTAACTGTCAATGTTATAATACATTCTTCGGGTCAAATACAGTGGGGCAAAAAAGTATTTAGTCAGCCACCAATTGTGCAAGTTCTCCAACTTAAAAAGATGAGAGAGGCCTGTAATTTTCATCATAGGTATACTTCAACTATGACAGACAAAATGAGAAAAAAAATCTAGAAAATCACATTGTAGGATTTTCAATGAATTTATTTGCAAATTATGGTGGAAAATAAGTATTTGGTCAATAACAAAAGTTTATCTCAATACGTTGTTATATACCCTTTGTTGGCAATGACAGAGGTCAAACGTTTTCTGTAATTCTTCACAAGGTTTTCACACACTGTTGCTGGTATTTTGGCCCATTCCTCCATGCAGATCTCCTCTAGAGCAGTGATGTTTTGGGGCTGTTGCTGGGCAACATGGACTTTCAACTCCCTCCAAAGATTTTCTATGGGGTTGAGATCTGGAGACTGGCTAGGCCACTCCAGGACCTTGAAATGCTTCTTACGAAGCCACTCCTTCGTTGCCCGGGCGGTGTGTTTGGGATCATTGTCATGCTGAAATACCCAGCCACGTTTTCTCTTCAATGCCCTTGCTGATGGAAGGAGGTTTTCACTCAAAATCTCACGATACATGGCCCCATTCATTCTTTCCTTTACACGGATCAGTCGTCCTGGTCCCTTTGCAGAAAAACAGCCCCAAAGCATGATGTTTCCACCCCCATGCTTCACAGTAGGTATGGTGTTCTTTGGATGCAACTCAGCATTCTTTGTCCTCCAAACACGACGAGTTGAGTTTTTACCAAAAAGTTATATTTTGGTTTCATCTGACCATATGACATTATCCCAATCTTCTTCTGGATCATCCAAATGCTCTCTAGCAAACTTCAGAAAGGCCTGGACATGTACTGGCTTAAGCAGGGGGACACGTCTGGCATTGCAGGATTTGATTCCCTGGCGGCGTAGTGTGTTACTGATGGTAGGCTTTGTTACTTTGGTCCCAGCTCTCTGCAGGTCATTCACTAGGTGTGGTTCGGGGATTTTTTCTCACCGTTCTTGTGATTATTTTGACCCCATGGGGTGAGATCTTGCGTGGAGCCCCAGATCGAGGGAGATTATCAGTGGTCTTGTATGTCTTCCATTTCCTAATAATTGCTCCCACAGTTGATTTCTTCAAACCAAGCTGCTTACCTATTGCAGATTCAGTCTTCCCAGCCTGGTGCAGGTCTACAATTTTGTTCCTGGTGTCCTTTGACAGCTCTTTGGTCTTGGCCATAGTGGAGTTTGGAGTGTGACTGTTTGAGGTTGTGGACAGGTGTCTTTTATACTGATAACAAGTTCAAACAGGTGCCATTAATACAGGTAACGAGTGGAGGACAGAGGAGCCTCTTAAAGAAAAAGTTACAGGTCTGTGAGAGCCAGAAATCTTGCTTGTTTGTAGGTGACCAAATACTTATTTCCCACCATAATTTGCAAATAAATTCATAAAAAATCCTACAATATGATTTTCTGGATTTTTTTCTTCTCATTTTGTCTGTCATAGATGAAGTGTACCTATGATGAAAATTACAAGCCTCTCTCATCTTTTTAAGTGGGAGAACTTGCACAATTGGTGGCTGACTAAATACTTTTCCCCCCACTGTATACTGTCTAGGTTTTCAACTGTCAAGTTTACACCTTCACTATTACTGTGAAATGTATTGCCCCGGAAGTTGTCTAAAAGGGATTTAATTTCTTGTTGCCTAATTGTTTTTGGTAGATTTCTACACTACTTTCCTTCCATCAATAGCATTTCTTAATATTATGCAGTTCCTTTGGCTCTGATGCCTCATGATTGAGTATTGCTCTGTTGAAGTAGAATGTGATTTTGCTGTGATCTGATAGGGGTGTCAGTGGGCTGACTGTGTATGCTCTGAGAGACCCTCTCTCTCACTCACACACACACACACACACACACCTCTGGTTCGGAGTGTCTGGGGAACAGTGACGTCGGCAGGTACTTGTACAGGATCCGCATGTCATCCTGCTCCAGACAACTTCTGAATGGGGACAACAAAAAAAGGGGACACACCTTAGTTAGCATCAAACATGTCCTGTTCCGGTTCACAGTCTGTTCAGGAGTATTGATAAACTAAGCCCATCATCTTCAGGCCCAATGCTATAAAAACTGCTCAAATTCTTTGATTAGCAATCAATCAAATCATTACGATAATTATATTATCGTTCACATAATCACCTGATTAGATATCAGGTCAGACTGAGTTAAAAGTGAGAGACATGTTGGGATTACAGGGTTACTGTAATCAGATTAAGGTATGTATTTAAAGTCTCTGTGCCTCCCAGCCCCAACCCTAATGGGATGAGGAGAGTTGGAGGGATGCCTGTTACTGCTGCCAGGCTCCCCCACACCTTACAGTGGTAAAGGGCTGCCTGGAGGCACCAAGGGCTAGATCAGGGCTCTAGCACGCACACCAGGAGGGGAAGCCCAATAAGCTCTCTCCTCCCCTCCCTGGCTTTGGCATGGTGGGGAGGCCTGAAAAAGAGCCTACTAGATACAGAGCCTGGCCATTTGAATGGTGGAGCAGCCTGTGTCTCAAGATCATGGGAGAATACAATTCAGAGCTTATGTTTTTCCAACCAGCTCTGTTAGCTTTATTCCTACCCATGCATTTGCAAATTGTAGGCTAAATTTGGTTTCTACATGTGGGCAGGTGTTTAAGACCAAAGTACAGCAGACCACCCCCACACATCCTACACACGATCTGGTTCCCCCAACTGTACCATATGAGCTGGTCGTTGTAGAGGAAAGCTGAGCATTTGATCAGCCTGAGGCACTCCTCCACTCTGTTGACAAATTACTGGATCTTCAGGTAAGTCATCTTGTCCAGGTGGGAAAAGGTGATTCTCCCCGAAGACGTCCAGCAGGTCACAGGACTGCAGGTGCAGCGTCTGCAGGTACTGGAGGAGACCAGGGATAGAGGACAGTTATACACGCAGTCTGAGTGGACAATGGAAGGTGAATAGAAAGACATGTATCAGTTTGGTTAATTTAATTTAGGGATACTTGGGGAAGGTGAGGTATTAGCTTAGAAAGCAACATTATACACACATCCCATTGTGCTCAGATTTCAGATCTGAGAAACCTCATTGAGAAACACAAAAGGCCTGCAAACTGTATGCTGGACAATACAATGCTCCCATTTCCAGCTTCAGCAGCAACAATTTTTCTGTCCAAGGTGGGTCCCTGTTAGGTCAAAGCTGGAGATATTAGTTTACCTGCATAGTGCATACATTGCTGTTCCCAAAGACAAGAGGACGCCATCTCAAATGGCTAGAACAGTGACATTCAACCTGGGATACAATACAGACACCACATGCCTTCTGTGTCTTTAGGTTACATAATGGAAGGGGAAGCCCTTCATACAATTAGGGAGAGTTGGGGGTTTCCTCTGATTGGCTAGGTATGAATAATGTTGACAGGTCATGGAAATAAATGGGCTGGGCCTGTAGTATGGCAGAAGCTTTGACCAGCTCTCCTTGAGGAAGGCACTATTTCTGAGCAGGGCTAATTAGTGGGGGAGGCCATATTTGAAGACTGTCATCTGATCCTGCATTTAGTCACTGGAAACGCAATACAAGATCAACCCTTCTGGTGACGGCTAGAAGCACCCTGTCTGTCAAGCAGGCAGCCTGGCCTGGACACCACCATCAGACTGTTAGCAAAGTGGATAGTATTTACGCATTGTAGCTTACAACACCGGATGCTAATGTTTTCACAGTAGAACTGGATGCAGTTTATCACAGTGCCATCCGTTTTGTTACTAAAACACCTTATACCACCCACCACTGCAACCTGTATGCTCTAGTCAGCTGGCCCTCGCTACATGTTCGTCGCCAGACCCACTGGCTCCAGGTCATCTACAAGTCTATGCTAGGTAAAGCTCCGCCTTATCTCAGTTCACTGGTCACGATGTCAACACCCACCCGTAGCACGCGCTCCTGCAGGTGTATCTCACTGATCATCCCTAAAGCCACCACCTCATTTGGCGGCCTTTCCTTCCAGTTCTCTGCTGCCTGTGACTGGAACGAATTGCAAAAATCGCTGAAGTTGGAGACTTTTATCTCCCTCACCAACTTCAAACATCTGCTATCTGAGCAGCTAACCAATCACTGCAGCTGTACATAGTCCATTGGTAAAGAGTTAAAATATTTTGACTTTTGCCGTAACGTTGTTTTCTACCGGATGTTGATTTGCACTGTTTGTTTACTGAAATCATCACAGCAACGCATTCCGTCGTGCTGGCTTGGTTTTGCAGTCACCCTCTTTCTTGCTTTCTTGTCCCGCTATGCTAACTGGTATGACGGTTTTACGTCCCTTGTCTAAACGCAGCATAAAAGGTAGGACTTACTAAGTATGAGTCAATGTGTGTCAAATATGTTATATTTACAAAGATAATAAAGAATCCGGCATTGAAATAGCAGTGCCCTGCTCCTAGCAAAACAATTGAGAAAACACATGCTTGGACTATTTCAGTTGAACCATGCAATCAAGCTACAATTCTCAAAGTATATAGTCACACGTGTAAAACAAATGTTCTGCATCCAATAAGACATGACAAATCACCTCCACCTAGTGCCCTCCATTACTATGCATATACAGTTACCAGTCAAACGTTTGGACACACCTACTCATTCAAGGGTTTTACATGATATGACTATTTTCTACACTGTACAATAACAAAGAAGACATCAAAACTATGAAATAGCACATATGGAATCATGTAGTAACCAAAAAAGTGTAACAAAATCAAAATATATTTTATATTTGAGATTCTTCAAAGTAGCCACCTTGATGAAAGCTTTGCACACTTTTCTACAATGTAGAAAATATAAAAAATATAGAAAAACCCTTCAATGAGTAGATGTGTCCAAACCTTTGACTGGTACTGTAGATGCAGAGAATCATTTACTATGTTGTGTTTATTGTTTACCCTGTAGATTAGAAGCTCGAAACGAGCTTCTGCATGAGCAGCTCCACCCCACCTGCTTCCATTGCTCTGCCAAATGTGCCATTGAAGAGCTGGATAAAATAGCATTTTAAAGAACCATCAGCTAACCACATCCTTACTAGATGTAATAGTACTGCGCCATAAACTGTGTCCTACAGGAAAAAGAGAATAAACATCTGAATAAGAAATAAAAGTTCTGCATAGAAGAGTTGAATTTGCTCATAAATGGACAAAGATCAATAAACATGAATAAAAGACACAACAAAATAAGACTTACAAGTATTTCCTCCTCCAAGAACGGTCCACCACCCAAAGGACTTCCAGGCAACTTGACAACTGTGGGAAGCATTGGAGTCAACATGGGCCAGCATCCCTGTGGAACGCTTTCGACACCTTGTAGAGTTCATGCCTTGACGAATTGAGGTTGTTCTGAGGTCAAAAAGGGGGGGGGGGGGTGCAATTCAATATTAGGAAGGCGTTATTAATGTTTTCTACACTAAGTTTATAATATGTGTAAAGGAGCTGGAACACCAGCTTACCATGACGATCCAGAAACTGTCCTCCACTTCAAAGAAGAAGAACTGCCTGTTCTTCTGTGAGTGGAGGGATTAAGCAGCTTTTGTTTGACAGAAGGTTCTGGAATATAGCAATGATGGTGGTCAGGAAGACAATACACACAACTAACATAGATGTGAGATGTTGTATTTCCAGATTATCGATTTGTTTGTAGTTCTTGTGTACCTGGTAAACTGTACAATGGCCAACATTACGGATCTTCTCATTCTTCTCGACCTCACTGGGATGGTAGAATAACAAAGTTGGCAGATATTCACATTGTATCATTTATAGCAGCTAACTGTGTTTGAAGTTCATAGTGAAAACATGTGAAACACACACAGGAAATCAAAACCACCAAGTGGAGCTCACCTCTCCCTCCCATGGCCAAAATGAAGGAGTAGAGATGAAGTGTACCGTTTCTCTTGCATTCGCAAAGTCATTCTTGGACTGCAACAGAGGAAGATGCTGATCAACTGTCTGTGACTGAACAGACTGAAAGGTGTATCACTTGTTATCACAATGAGACCCTGGTTTTACCTCATCATCAGCATTAGTTTGGTTTGTGTCTTGACTTCCTCTGTTCTAGAGTGAATTGAGCCTTGTGGCTGCAGACAAAAATAATATCAGTTTTAAACTCTACACATCATTTCAGATTCAGAGAATCAGTGAGTGTGTCAATTAATTTGGTCAGTTTACTTTAGACAGTAAATTGCATCAAAATCTCAATCTCGATCTCTTGACCCAGGGCTGAAAGATAGCTATGCATTTTCCAATCTGCACACCTTGCACTGGGTTAGAAAAATCTCAAATCAAGTGGCTCTGAGGGGTGGCCAGTCCTCTTCTGGCTGTGCCGGGTTGAGATTATAACAGAAATTCAATCTTCTCGGTGTAACAGTTGGGATAATGGAGCAATTCGGGGAACAACGCATTTCTCATTCCTGGATTGAGGTACGTTTACTGAGCCATATCTCACGGCGGTTCCATGGTGTCTTAATGTAAACAGGAAGCCTGTTCGACCCCAGTGCAGCTGTAAGCAAGCGTAGGGTCGGAAAACAATTCTGGCTAGGGTTAGCGAAAATGCTCTCCTAACCTGCTACAAAAGTCACTCGTATTTAGGTGCCGTGTTTTTAGGGAGTCCCTAGCGCTCAACCTCTAGGCGACATTCTGCCTTCTCCCTACAGTTCTCAGTCATTAACTTCGCCCACTACTGGCTCATGTGAACTACAATCCAGACGTTGCATTTCAATGTTTATAAATGTCAATAATCGCTTGCTGTACAGCACATATGTCAGAGTCAAGGCCCGCGGGCCACATCCGGCCCGCAAGAAGGTTTTTTACGGCCCCTGGGATGATCTTGATTTATTATTAGAACCGGCCCGCAGCAAGCCGGCAGCCCGCAGATCTTTTACACGCACCAATACTACATTTCCCACAATGCAAAGGTGACGCACCGAGCAGTAGGCTGCTTCATTTCAATATTTATTGGCACAGCAGTCGTCAGCATCACAGTAAAATTAACTTTCAGATACCCATCAAAAATGGCAAAACGGAAGGTGGATACTGAGAACCGGGGGTTTCAAACAAGGTGGGAGTCGGAGTATATGTTCACGAAGGTAGCTGGAAAACCTGTGTGTCTTCTGTGTGGAGAAAGTGTGGCGGTACTGAAAGAGTATAATCTGAGACGACATTATGAAACGAAACACGCGGACAAAAACAAGAATATGGACATGGAACAAAGGCTACAAAAGGCAGAGGAATTAAAACGAGGCCTCAAATCTCGACAGGCTCTGTTCAAAAAAGCCAAATCACAAGGCCAGGCTGCTGTCAAGGCCAGTTTTATTTTGGCAGAAGAGATCGCTAAATCAGCCCGGCCATTTACGGAGGGGGATTTCATCAAAAACTGCATGATTAAAGTTTGTGACGAAGTTTGCCCAGAAAAAAGGCAACTCTTTTTAAATGTGAGTCTGAGCAGAAACACCATTGCCGAGAGAGTAGACCAGTTGTCAATCAATCTAAAAGAGCAGCTTGTGAAAAAGGGAAAAGATTTTATTGCATATTCCTTGGCTGTGGATGAGAGCACCGACATTTCTGACATTGCCCAGTTGTCAATTTTCATCCGCGGAGTGGACTCCAACCTAAGCGTGACAGAGGAGTTTTTGGCTTTACGTCCTATGCATGGCACAACTACGGGGCATGATTTGTATGAAGAGGTGTCAAGATGTGTAAATGAGATGGAGCTGCCTTGGGAAAAACTCGTGGGTTTGACAACCGACGGAGCACCTGCGATGTGTGGACACAGGAGCGGACTGGTGGCGAAGATACGGGAAAAGATGCAAGAGGAAAACGCGACAGGTGAGCTGACAGCTTATCATTGTATCATACACCAGGAAGCGTTGTGCGGTAAAGCCTTGAAAATGGAGCATGTAATGAGCATCATCACGCGCACAGTTAACTTTATCAGAGCCAAAGGTTTGAATCACCGCCAGTTCAAGGCATTTCTGACGGAGTTAGAAACGGAGCATGGTGATTTGCCTTATCACACAGAGGTGCGATGGCTAAGCCAGGGAAAGGTGCTTCAAAGATGTTTCGAGCTTCGTGAGGAGATTTGTCTGTTCTTGGACAGCAAAGGGAAAGACACAACACAACTCCGAGACGAAATGTTTCTGTGTGAAATGGCTTTTCTGTGTGACATTACGAGTCATCTGAATGCAATAAACTTGCAGCTGCAGGGTCGGGATCGTGTCATCTCTGATATGTACAGTACAGTGAAGGCATTTAAAACCAAACTGACTCTGTGGGAGACGCAGATGCGGAAAGAAAATTTGAGCCACTTTCCCAGCTGCCAGACCATGAAAGAGAAGCTCTCTACCAGTGCGTTCCCGAGCACACAGTTGGCTGATAAAATAGGTATGCTTGCCGCTGACTTTCGACGCCGATTTGCTGACTTTGAAGCACAAAAAAGCAGGTTGGAACTGCTCGGTAACCCATTTGCTGTTGACGTGGAAAGCTCACCACCAAACCTCCAAATGGAGTTGATTGACCTCCAATGCAATGATGCACTGAGGGCAAAATATGAGGCAGTGGGTGCTGCGGAGTTCGCCCGTTTCCTCCCCGGCACAATGCCCCAGCTGCGCATCCAGGCTGCTCAAACGTTGTCTATGTTTGGCAGCACATACCTGTGTGAACAACTGTTTTCTTTGATGAACCTGAACAAAACATCACACAGAAGTCGACTTACTGCTGAACACCTCCACTCAATTCTGAGGATTTCTTCAGCTCAGAGCCTTACCCCGAACATTGATGAACTTGTGGAAAAGATGGGACACCACCAAGTATCACCCTCAACCTCAAACAAGTGAACATTACTGTGCAATCACATATTTAGAGTTTTTACTCAGTTCAAGTTTAAAAGTTAAAATTTAATATTTGTTTTCACTGCATGTTACTTCTCCTTAAACAAAGTGTTGTTTTTGATTAATAGATTTTTGCACTTTATTTTTTTGTATTTCAATCCAATTATATTTAAAAAATATTTCAGTTGAGTGGATGATAGAAAATTGCTATTATTGTTTTTTCTTTGAAGTAAATTTAGCCCACTTTTGCTAAAATAGAAAATATAGTCTACTGATGGTGCCTTGAATACCGGTTTCTTTCATTTAATGTTCATGTTATGGGGATATTTATATAAAGGAAATTTGTCTTTTGTGTCTGTTGAAAATTAAAGATTACTGACAGAGCCATAAGAAAATATTGCTTTATTTATCTGATCATATTGTAATATATTTGTTAGGTTTTCAGTAGGTTCAATTAGGTTCACTAGACTATATGCGTCATTTAAAAATTTTTCAATGAACATTCGAACAGTCCGGCCCTCGTCTTGTAGCTGATTTTTTTATTTGGCCCTCCGTCCATTTGACTTTGACACCCCTGCTGTACAGCTTTCAAAACATACAGCCCTTATCTTTCATTAACAAGAAAGAATCCTTCCAATAAAAAATATACACTTACTGTAGCAGTTTTGCACAAATCCATACAACTATGGGTGTCTCCATCCGATGAAACTACACTTCCCGAGTTAAGTTTACACACAGGTGTTCGCCTCTTGTCTTCAGTCTGTCTTCGGCAAACAAGTGCTGTAACGTGGAGATATGGCGGTGTTGGAAAAGTAACTCCAACTTTATCAAGGTGTGTGTCAATTTAACCTTTGTATTATTAATAATAATATTATTTATATCTAATATGAATGATAAGGGACAGATCTAAATGTACTGGGGGGAGGGGTGGTCCAAAATAGGAGAGGGTTGTCAAACTTTATTTTTTTGGGGGGGGGGGCGGCACATGGGAAGGTAGTGCATTTTTCCCCTGATTTACGTTCGCTCTTCTGCTCGTATTTTCCCAATAAACAATGGCTGGACTTTTGATATTACCCTAATTAAGTTTAGAAACGTTTGTAAAGGTTTGATATCGTGTGGCTATTATTAAGCTTTAGCTACAGCAGACCTATGATATGAAGGTAGGGAGGCACTCCAACTGAATCTGACCATTGAACTTGAGGTGAGGAAGACTGTTTCAGGCCTACCAGAGTTCTCCTATAATCTAACAATATAATGCTTATCTTTATACAAAATATTTACAAATTACTTCTGAATTACTTAAAATCCTTCTGTACATCTGTATAGCAGACGCAGTGTGCTTGATTCTTACATAAAGAAATGCATGTCGGTGTCTCTGGGGTTAGGCCTAAGTTTCTATTCATTTATATAGGCTACATATACAAAAGTATATGGACACCCCTTCAAAGTAGTGGATTTGTCTATTTCAACCACACCCGTTGCTGACAAGTGTATAAAATCAAGCACACGGCCATGCAATCTTCATAGACAAACATTGGCAGTAGAATGCCGGTTCCCCTCTTTCCACTGGGATTCTCTGCCTCTAACCCTATTACAGGGGCTGAGTCACTGGCTTACTGGGGCTCTCTCATGCCGTCCCTGGAGGGGGTGCGTCACCTGAGTGGGTTGATTCACTGATGTGGTCATCCTGTCTTTGTTGCCCCCCCCCCGCCCCGTCCCGCCCCGCCCCGAGGTCTTTGTGGGCTATACTCAGCCTTGTCTCAGGATGGTAAGTTGGTGGTTGAAGATATCCCTCTAGTGGTGTGGGGGCTGTGCTTTGGCAAAGTGGGTGGGGTTATATCCTTCCTGTTTGGCCCTGTCCGGGGGTGTCCTCGGATGGGGCCACAGTGTTTCCTGACCCCTCCTGTCTCAGCCTCCAGTATTTATGCTGCAGTAGTTTATGTGTCGGGGGGCTAGGGTCAGTTTGTTATATCTGGAGTACTTCTCCTGTCCTATTCGGTGTCCTGTGTGAATCTAAGTGTGCGTTCTCTAATTCTCTCCTTCTCTCTTTCTTTCTCTCTCTCGGAGGACCTGAGCCCTAGGACCATGCCCCAGGAATACCTGACATGATGACTCCTTGCTGTCCCCAGTCCACCTGACCGTGCTGCTGCTCCAGTTTCAACTGTTCTGCCTTATTATTATTTGACCATGCTGGTCATTTATGAACATTTGAACATCTTGGCCATGTTCTGTTATAATCTCCACCCGGCACAGCCAGAAGAGGACTGGCCATCCCACATATGCTCTCTCTAATTCTCTCTTTCTTTCTCTCTCTCGGAGGACCTGAGCCCTAGGACCATGCCCCTGGAATACCTGACATGATGACTCCTTGCTGTCCCCAGACCGCCTGACCGTGCTGCTGCTCCAGTTTCAACTGTTCTGCCTTATTATTATTCGACCATGCTGGTCATTTATGAACATTTGAACATCTTGGCCATGTTCTGTTATAATCTCCACCCGGCACAGCCAGAAGAGGACTGGCCATCCCACATATGCTCTCTCTAATTCTCTCTTTCTTTCTCTCTCTCGGAGGACCTGAGCCCTAGGACCATGCCCCTGGAATACCTGACATGATGACTCCTTGCTGTCCCCAGACCGCCTGACCGTGCTGCTGCTCCAGTTTCAACTGTTCTGCCTTATTATTATTCGACCATGCTGGTCATTTATGAACATTTGAACATCTTGGCCATGTTCTGTTATAATCTCCACCCGGCACAGCCAGAAGAGGACTGGCCATCCCACATATGCTCTCTCTAATTCTCTCTTTCTTTCTCTCTCTCGGAGGACCTGAGCCCTAGGACCATGCCCCTGGAATACCTGACATGATGACTCCTTGCTGTCCCCAGACCACCTGACCGTGCTGCTGCTCCAGTTTCAACTGTTCTGCCTTATTATTATTCGACCATGCTGGTCATTTATGAACATTTGAACATCTTGGCCATGTTCTGTTATAATCTCCACCCGGCACAGCCAGAAGAGGACTGGCCATCCCACATATGCTCTCTCTAATTCTCTCTTTCTTTCTCTCTCTCGGAGGACCTGAGCCCTAGGACCATGCCCCAGGAATACCTGACATGATGACTCCTTGCTGTCCCCAGACCACCTGACCGTGCTGCTGCTCCAGTTTCAACTGTTCTGCCTTATTATTATTCGACCATGCTGGTCATTTATGAACATTTGAACATCTTGGCCATGTTCTGTTATAATCTCCACCCGGCACAGCCAGAAGAGGACTGGCCACCCCACATAGCCTGGTTCCTCTCTAGGTTTCTTCCTAGGTTTTGGCCTTTCTAGGGAGTTTTTCCTAGCCACCGTGCTTCTACACCTGCATTGCTTGCTGTTTGGGGTTTTAGGCTGGGTTTCTGTACAGCACTTTGAGAAATCAGCTGATGTACGAAGGGCTATATAAATCAATTTGATTTGATTTGATTTGAATGGCCTTACTGAAGAGCTCAGTGACTTTGAACGTGGCTCTGTCATAGGATGCCACCTTTCCAACAAGTCAATTCGTCAAATTTCTGCCCTGCTAGAGCTGCCCCCGGTCAATTGTAAGTGCTGTTATTGTGAAGTGGAAACACATCGGAGCAACAACGGCTCAGCCGCAAAGTGGTAGACCACACAAGCTCACAAAACAGGACCGCCGAGTGCTGAAGCGCCTAGCACGTAAAAATCCTCAGTTGTAACACTCACTACCGAGTTTCAAACTGCCTCTGAAAGCAACGTCAGCCCAAAAACTGATTCATAAAAAGCTTCATGAAATGGGTTTCCATGGCCGAGCAGCCGCACACAAGCCTAAGATCACCATGTGCAATGCCAAGCGCCGGCTGGAGTGGTGTAAAGTTCGCCGCCATTGGACTCTGGAGCAGTGGAAACGTGTTCTCTGGAGACGCGTTCTCACACTTCACCATCTGGCAGTCCAATGGACGAAACTGGGTTTGGTGGATGGCAGGAGAACGCTACCTGCCCCAATGCATAGTTCCAACTGTAAAGTTTGGTGGAGGAGCAATAATGGTCTGGGGCTAGGCCCCTTAGTTTCAGTGAAGGGAAATCTTAACGCTACAGCATACAATGACATTCTAGACAATTCTGTGCTTTCAATACATGCATACTTTTGTTAATACATGAATATTATACAGTGGACACCTAAGCCTATAGGCATTTGCATGCAATGCACTGATACATTTAGTGCTCAAATCACTGACAGCTGAACCATGAGGTGGGCAATTATTGTTTTAGGATAGTATTTACATTAACATTTGTGTAATTTAGCAGATGATCTTATGTAGAGCGACTTAAATTAGTGAGTGCATACATTTTCATACTGGTCCCACAACCCTGGCGTTGCAAGCACCATGCTCTACCAACTGAGCCACATAGTAGCTTAAAACAGGCTATAAAGTTTTGTATATGCTACACATCGAAACACAAGAAATTGTGTTTTTGAAATTTGTTATAAGCTGTTTTCAAGAACACGTAAATTAGGCTAATTTGGCCAACATCCCTCGTTTGATGGCACTGCCTGCGACAGGTTGGATGTGAATGCATATGCATGTCCATAAAATGTCTCAAATGTTTGGTAAATTATAATCTTCCCTGTTATGTTGTCTGGTGCCAAATTTTCCTAAATTAAACTCTGAAATGGCATATTGTTTTTACGAAGATTTTAGAATATTCACATGAAAATTTGTTGCAAACTGGATGGAAACCTAGCTATAGGTGTCAGTTTGATTATGCCTCCACATGGTTTACCAACAACCCCAATCATCTAAAGTATAAGCTACCAGCCAAACAAGCTTGTAAGAATTTGACTTAAACTCCCCCCTCATACTGATCTGGAGGTTGAGCATTTTTCCATCTTTATAACATTGGGATGTGTCTTTATCTATGTAATTGTATATGTATTTATGTGGAAAAAAAATAGGGACCACAATGGAAATAAGTCTCTGACTTTAATGTGCAATCCCAGGTCACTTGTTTTTGTGTATACTTGTGTTTTTTTAACTGACAAATAAAATCAGTCAATCAATCAATCCAAACTGTGCCGCGACCAAATGATGAAGGGAAAGAGATGGGTTACAAAACACCAAAAAGTTTTAATGGCATTCAGAGATTGCCAATATTTCGATACAAGGTCAGGAGGGATGCATTTTCTGTTTGTCGAGATAGACAGTCTATTTATTGTGGTGTTGAAAACCATGATATTGAAGTGCCCGAAGTCTGTATGCTTTGTTTATTGGTTGTGTGGTGCATTGGCACAGAATCCTGTTGGTGGAAAATCTGTTGCATATATTTTATATAATTATAAATAGGGCATCAAAATGTTGAAAATCAGATTTCCCCCAAGCTGATCATTGTCTGCAGCCGACTATGATCGTAGCGTAATGAAACCAACATGGAGAGTTAGCTCGTCAGTGCTGCTCGGGGAACCCTCAACCTTCTAGCCCTCCGTGGCATCGACTGTGCCATAAAAGCATGTTGAAGTGGCAAAGTCGACATCCATGTTTATGAACACAGGGTCACTACAGTTATTGTTCTTTGTGGTTGTAAACATTATTTTGAATTAATTCTATGAGGGGGGAGGGTGTTCAATTTATTTTACAGTACAATGGGAGGGTCATGTGACACTACAAAAGTCAGACATAATTTTCAAATGATGCATTCGTGTTTAGTGAGTCCGCCAGATCAGATGCAGTAGGGATGACCAGGGATGTTCTCTTGATAAGTGTGTGAATTGGACGATTTTCCTGTCCTGCTAAGCATTCAAAATGTAATGAGTACTTTTGGGTGTCAGGGAAAATGTATGGAGTAAAAAAGTACATCATTTTCTTCAGGAATGTATGGAGTAAAAGTTGTCAAAACCATAAATAGTACCCCGTCCCTAGGAGGGGTGCGTTACTTGAGTGGGTTGAGTCACTGACGTGATCTTCCTGTCCGGGTTTGGCGCCCCCCGCGGGTTCATGCCGTGGGGGAGGTCTTTGTGGGTTGTACTCTGCCTTGTCTCAGGGTAGTAAGTTGGTGGTTGAAGATATCCCTCTAGTGGTGTGGGGGCTGTGCTTTGGCAAAGTGGGTGGGGTTATATCCTGCCTGTTTGGCCCTGTCCAGGGGTATCATCGGACAGGGTCACAGTGTCTCCCGACCCCTCCTGTCTCAGCCTCCAGTATTTATGATGCAATAGTTTGTGTTGGGGGACTAGGGTCAGTCTGTTATATCTGGAGTATTTCTCCTGTCTTATCCGGTGTCCTGGGTGAATTGAAGTATGCTCCCTCTAATTCTCTCTCTCCCTCCCAGAGGACCTGAGCCCTGGGACCATGCCTTAGGACTACCTGGCCTGATGACTCCTTGCTGTCCCCAGTCCACCTGGTCGTGCTACTGTTCTAGTTTCAACTGTTCTGCCTGCACCTTTGGAACCCTAACCTGTTCACTGGAAGTGCTACCTTGTCCCAAACCTGCTGTTTTTGACTCTCTCTCTACCGCATCTGCTGTCCCTAACTCTGAATGCTTGGCTATATTATTACTGCATTGTCGGAACTAGAAGCACAAGCATTTCGCTACACTCGCATTAACCATGTGTATGTGACAAATACGATTTGATTTGATTTGATTTATGAAAAGCCAACTGACATTTACTCATGAGGTGCTGACCTGTTGCACCATCTACAACCACTGTGATTATTATTTGACCCTGCTGGTCATCTATGAACGTTTGAACATCTTGGCCATTTACTGTTATAACCTCAACCCGACACAGCCAGAAGAGGACTGGCCCCACCTCAGAGCCTGGTTTCTTCCTAGGTTCTTGCCTTTCTAGGGAGTTTTTCCTAGCCACCATGCTTCTACATCTGCATTGCTTGCTGTTTGGGGTTTTAGGCCGGGTTTCTTAATGACATTGGCTGATGTAAATGGGCTTTATAAATACATTTGATTGATTAAAGTACAGATACCCCCAAAAAACTACTTCAGTAATATTTAAGTATTTCTACTTAAGTACTTTACACCACTGCCCCTCCCCCAGTAAATGTCAATCTGTCTCTAAAATGCTTAGCTTCTGTGTTAATGTTCAGAATGTGCGTCGGTGTTCTTAACAAAACACCCTGTACAGAAGAAGCCTTGGAACTGAGAGTCTTGATCAAGGGCTAGGGATTCCACATCGGCCTAGCCAGGTGAACACAACGGGGAATATTTTGCCATCTGACAAGACACATGTGATACAAAGCAATCGAACTAGCTAAGTTTATACATTTAAAAAGCTAAATTGTTAAATATAGAAAGCAG
This sequence comes from Oncorhynchus clarkii lewisi, assembly GCF_045791955.1. Classification (NCBI taxonomy): domain Eukaryota; kingdom Metazoa; phylum Chordata; class Actinopteri; order Salmoniformes; family Salmonidae; genus Oncorhynchus; species Oncorhynchus clarkii. The sequence goes on along the minus strand of NC_092169.1, from coordinate 38,803,130 downwards.
TTAGGTGGTCAATTTGTATGCTGGTTGCACTGCAGCAGCGCCAACAATCCGCTACACTGTAGTTGTTTTCGCAGCGATCTGGGGAAACTAATTCTGAACCACAGATGAATTTGACAATTTAACACAACGAAGCGACTTACCTTGGCTCCACAACAAAAGTTCCTGTGATGCCCTTGCCTTTCCAGGCTGTGCATAAATTAGGCCTATATACAGTGCCTTGCGAAAGTATTCGGCCCCCTTGAACTTTGCGACCTTTTGTCACATTTCAGGCTTCAAACATAAAGATATAAAACTGTATTTTTTTGTGAAGAATCAACAACAAGTGGGACACAATCATGAAGTGGAACGAAATTTATTGGATATTTCAAACTTTTTTAACAAATCAAAAACTGAAAAATTGGGCGTGCAAAATTATTCAGCCCCCTTAAGTTAATACTTTGTAGCGCCACCTTTTGCTGCGATTACAGCTGTAAGTCGCTTGGGGTATGTCTCTATCAGTTTTGCACATCGAGAGACTGACATTTTTTCCCATTCCTCCTTACAAAACAGCTCGAGCTCAGTGAGGTTGGATGGAGAGCATTTGTGAACAGCAGTTTTCAGTTCTTTCCACAGATTCTCGATTGGATTCAGGTCTGGACTTTGACTTGGCCATTCTAACACCTGGATATGTTTATTTTTGAACCATTCCATTGTAGATTTTGCTTTATGTTTTGGATCATTGTCTTGTTGGAAGACAAATCTCCGTCCTAGTCTCAGGTCTTTTGCAGACTCCATCAGGTTTTCTTCCAGAATGGTCCTGTCTTTGGCTCCATCCATCTTCCCATCAATTTTAACCATCTTCCCTGTCCCTGCTGAAGAAAAGCAGGCCCAAACCATGATGCTGCCACCACCATGTTTACAGTGGGGATGGTGTGTTCAGGGTGATGAGCTGTGTTGCTTTTACGCCAAACATAACGTTTTGCATTATTGCCAAAAAGTTCAATTTTGGTTTCATCTGACCAGAGCACCTTCTTCCACATGTTTGGTGTGTCTCCCAGGTGGCTTGTGGCAAACTTTAAACAACACTTTTTATGTATATCTTTAAGAAATAGCTTTCTTCTTGTCACTCTTCCATAAATTCCAGATTTGTGCAATATACGACTGATTGTTGTCCTATGGACAGAGTCTCCCACCTCAGCTGTAGATCTCTGCAGTTCATCCAGAGTGATCATGGGCCTCTTGGCTGCATCTCTGATCAGTCTTCTCCTTGTATGAGCTGAAAGTTTAGAGGGACGGCCAGGTCTTGGTAGATTTGCAGTGGTCTGATACTCCTTCCATTTCAATATTATCGCTTGCACAGTGCTCCTTGGGATGTTTAAAGCTTGGGAAATCTTTTTGTATCCAAATCCAGCTTTAAACTTCTTCACAACAGTATTTTGGACCTGCCTGGTGTGTTCCTTGTTCTTCATGATGCTCTCTGCGCTTTTGACGGACCTCTGAGACTATCACAGTGCAGGTGCATTTATACGGAGACTTGATTACACACAGGTGGATTGTATTTATCATCATTAGTCATTTAGGTCAACATTGGATCATTCAGAGATCCTCACTGAACTTCTGGAGAGAGTTTGCTGCACTGAAAGTAAAGGGGCTGAATAATTTTGCACGCCCAATTTTTCAGTTTTTGATTTGTTAAAAAAGTTTGAAATATCCAATAAATGTCGTTCCACTTCATGATTGTGTCCCACTTGTTGTTGATTCTTCACAAAAAAATACAGTTTTATATCTTTATGTTTGAAGCCTGAAATGTGGCAAAAGGTCGCAAAGTTCAAGGGGGCCGAATACTTTCGCAAGGCACTGTACTAATACAATGTTGAAGGAGAACATTATGAACATTAATTGGTCTTGATGATCTTGATGGTCTTTGTTTATTAAAAATGGTTGATGGAACAATTAAACAAGTGACAGGCAATTGACAACTGTCAAATTCAATCATATCATTATTGTATGATGTTGATACTACTGTTTGGATAAATTATCAGTAATAATGTAATATGCGAACTTGCCATAGAGATCCTATTAAATTACAAGTGGGGACAAAAATGGCAGCCATATTGGTCAGGGAGAAATCCGAATCAGTCTAAATCCGAATCAGTCTAATTGAAATTAATGGCAATAGATGCATAATCCTGATTTTACTTATGTAAGAGAATAAAAGTAAGGCATGTGATATCATATTGTCATATAAATACAGTTTATATGGGTTTTATACCAATTTTCTGTATATATTGCCTCTATATGTAAACAGACCATAAATGTCTCAATTTTTGTTTTCTTGGAAAGCTGTGAGTGCTATTGTATTAAACAATATCAGTACTTTAAAAACGTGTCTAAGTCCTATCATCAACTGATTTGGCCAGCGTACAGAATGGCTTTGGATTGAGTGCATTGTTGGAATGTTGCCATATTGGTAGTTAACTTGAAAAATCTATGGAATCGTTCCTCTAAAACGGGCTGGCTAACTAACAAACATACAGCATAGATATTTTTCAAATTAATTATTTTACACAATATCTTACTTATCCTAGTGCTGGCAAACCATGGTTGACCAACTAACTCCCTGACAAAAAGGGCTGACCTTTAGACCAGGTTCATGGACATTCTAGTATTCTAATTCCTATTTCTATGGAACTGGACATGTTTTTGTCTCTTCACTTTAAGTTGAATTCATTCAACAGAAACCTAAGAGGGGTAGTCTTTCCACTGATACATTGAGAGGCCTTAACCTGCACCCTGTGTCACCTCCATTTGCTTTAAATCTTTAACACTCTTATTCCAGACCTATTCCTGGATAAACAATGAGCAACATCCATTTTTTGAATTATTGAAATTTCTATCAACCACAAAATACGGTTTCCCATTGTTCTGAAGAATAAACAATGTTATTTTCAGTAAACTATTCATATATTATTCATCACCTAATTATCAAATATTAAAACAAAGATATCAAAACAAATCTTGTAAATGTAATGGAATAATCTTATGCTCAGTGTTGACCATTAACCTTTTATGACAGAATTTTTTTTTAAATATATATTTTGACATAATTTCCTATGGTGGTTGGTTATTGTGCCCTCTTCTATTCAGGTAAACACACACACAGGCATACTTAATGCGGTGTAACGGACACAAGTGTTACCCGATATAGCCTGAGAGATAGACTGGTGTCAATTAAGGTCATAGCTCACTTTTACTAGCTACCTAAGCACTGAGGGAAATATAACAGAACAGCTCCCTTTACACTTGATTGTCAGAAACAGCAGGCAAGGATTTCCCTTACTCCTTCAACAGTTGTCTGAATGGGCACCTCAATGGTATCTTGTTTTCTGTTTCATGTGCAGTCGGTCAATGTATATGTGGGTTGATGCTGGGCTAGCAATGACGCTAACCACTGTAATGACCTGTGAGCTTTACACAACTAAGACAGACCACTGTGTCATACAAGCTGTAGTGTATTCATATTGTGATTTGGATGGACAGAACTGTGTTACACAATGTTACAACTAACATAGCAGCTCTTTACATTTTAGGCAACACTACGTAACATAAAGTAATAGTGCATTAAAATGATGTCCAGTGTGGATTAGCCCAAAAGCTATGTTAAATCAATTACACTACAATAGGATAATGCACTCTCTCGAGGGATAAGTGTAACATACAACACTTCCTTACATGGCATCTATTGTATGGTTACGATACAGTCATTTAACAGATGTAAATGTTCAGGAGATGTGTTTGAAATGTTCAGGAGTTGTGTTTGGGAAAAAAAGCTATGCAATTCACCACAATAAGTTACAATGTGTTTATTAATTTCTTTGATAGACAATGTGGTGTGCATTGGAAGGAAACATGGAGCGACACAGCTATACAACCTTCTAGAACTTAATCAAAAGGCAAAAAAAATGGTCTCATGGATTCAAAATGTAATTGAATCGAGAGGGGCTCTGACAAAAATCAAACTTGAAGGGTACAATTCAAGCAGGACAGAGAAAATCAAATTTCCAGGAATGGAGGCTGCTGTAGGCTTGAGGAAGTAGACTGGAGGCTGGAAGCTGGAGGAAGGAGAGGAGAACGAACACCTGCTGCTCTCTCTGCGCCCATGGATCTCTCAGGACTGGACCATGATCAGGAATTCTGTGGCGGGAGAGAAACCATAGAATTAGAATGCAAAAAACATTGTGAGATTAGTTCTAATTCTGGATAAGAAAAATAACATTCTGAGATTAGATCAGAGCAGTACTCCGCAAGCGTTGGTTATTTATGTAATCACTTCAATAAACAGCCCATAGAATTAAGAATTGGAATACTAGAATGGACATGAACTGTGTTATCAAAGACAGTACAGTATGAAGATAGGCAGAAACTGCTTCTCCAATAGAAATCCCCAATCACACTTTTAGGCAATGTCATGGCGACGTTGGCTAGCTAAACTCATGTGCAGAAACATGTCATTGGGTCTAACAGTCGTATCATGCCGAAATGCACGTGCAGGCCTTCAAATCAATGGCACTCCTTCGAATATAAAGTTGTATTTGATGAAAACGAAAACATGTCAGTTTGTCACTTTCACAAGGTTGGAGTAATAATATGTTCAACTACACTGAGCAAAAATCTAAACACAACACGCAACAATTTCAAAGATTTTACTGAGTTACAGTTCATATAAGGAAATCAGTCAATTGAAATAAATTCATTAGGCACTAACCTATGGATTTCACATGACCGGGAAAACAGATATGCATCTCTCGGTCACATATACCTTAAAAAAATGTAGGGGCGTGGATTTTTTTGGTCGACATTTAGGAAGTATAGAAAATAGAAACGACAATTGCCTGCTAAAGTACGTTTCCATTTAATTATCTTGTGTCAATAAAAAACTGTTGGACGTAATGACGTCAAACCTAAAAAAAGATGTATTGAATAAAATGTAGTGGTTGAAGTGTTTCCAGTGGTGGAAAAAGTTGAAAGTTACTCAAGTAAAAGTAAAAAGTCCCCCAGTAAAATGCTACTTGAGTAAAAGTATTTGGTTCTAAATATACTTAAGTGTCAAAAGTAAATGTAATTTATCAAATATACTTACGTATTACAAGTAAAAGTACAATTATAAATAATTTCAAATGATTTATATTAAGCAAAGCAGACGGCACTACAGATGACCACGTGTTCTCCCGATAAGTGTGTGAATTGGACCATTTTCCTGTCCTGCTAAGCATAAAAAATGTAACGAGTACTTTTTTACTACATTATTTTCTTTAGGAATGTAGTGAAGTAAAAGTTGTCAAAGAAATGTATAGTAAAGTATAGATACCCCAAAAAATACTTAAAAAGTGCTTGTAAGTATTTTTACTTCAGGACTTTACACCAATGAGTGTGAAGTGGAGCTTCATAGTTACATTCCGTGCCCCGCGTACCTTCAAATGTATTCGGCAAACATCACATCATTTCCGTCATAATTTGTGGCAATAAAGACAGTCAGAAAAAATAAAAATCCACTCCTGTCCAACAGGTAAAAATGTTGACCATCTTTAGAAAATGTCTCCAATATCTGACGTTTCCATTACACATGTCGCAATGATTTTGATTAATGGAAGCCTTCTTATTGACTTCTCAAACCCCAAATCCCGGCCTGGTCTGCCTGGTCTGTTTTACAAGCTTTCCCAGAAGTCTCTCAATGTTGTCGGAATACTTATGTAAATAAAGTAATTCTGGTTTTTATTTTTAATACATTTGCAAAAATGTCTTAACACCTGTTTTCACTTTGTCATTATGGGGTATTGTCTGTAGATTGATAAGGGGAAAAAATAATATGTATCCATTTTAGAATAAGGCTGTAACATAACAAAATGTGGAAAAAGTCAAGGTGTCTGAATAGTTTAGAATGCACTGTATCACATGCCTTACTTTTATTTGTGCATACCACCATACACATTCAGTGCCTTGCAAAAGTATTCACTCCTCTTCGCGTTTTTCCTATTTTGTTGCCTTACAGAGTCTGCAACACCACTAAGCAAGCGGCACATGACCAAGGAGCTCTCCAAACAGGTCAGGGAACAAGTTGTGGAAAATACAGATCAGGGTTGGGTTATAAAAAAATATCAGAAACTTTGAACATCCCACAGAGCACCATTAACTCCATTACTAAAAAATGAAAGAATATGGCACCACAACAAACATGCCAAGAGAGGGCTGCCCACCAAAAGTCACGGACCAGGCAAGGAGGGCATTAATCAGAGAACAAAGAGACCAAAGATAACCCTGAAGGTGCTGCAAAGCTCCACAGCTGCGTATGCAGTATCTGTCCATAGGACCACTTTAAGCCGTACACTCCACAGAGCTGGGCTTTACAGGAAGTGTCTAGAAAAAAGCCCTTGCTTAAAGAAAAAAATAAGCAAACACGTTTGGTGTTCGCCAAAAGGCATGTGGGAGACTCACCAAACATATGGAAGAAGGTACTCTGGTCAGATGAGACTAAAATTGAGCTTTTTGGCCATCAAGGAAAGCGCTATGTATGGCGCAAACCCAACACCTCTCATCACCCCGAGAACACCATCCCCACAAAGAAACATGGTGGTGGCAGCATCATGCTCTGGGGATGTTTTTCATCGGCAGGGACTGAGAAACTGGTCAGAATTGAAGGAATGATGGATAGTGCTAAATACAGGGAAATTCTTGAGGGAAACCTGTTTCAGTCTTGCAGAGATTGAGACTGGGATGGAAGTTCACCTTCCAGCAGGACAATGACACTAAGCATACTGCTGAAGCAACACTCGAGTGGTTTAAGGGGAAACATTTAAATGTCTTGGAATGGCCTAGTCAAAGCCCAGACCTCAATCCAATTGAGAATCTGTGGTATGACTTAAAGATTGCTGTACACCAGCGGAACCCATCAAACTTGAAGAAGCTGGAGCAGTTTTGCCTTGAAGAATGGGCAAAAATCCCAGTGGCTAAATGTGCCAAGCTTATGGAGACATACCACAAGAGACCTGCAGCTGTAATTGCTGCAAAAGGTGGCTCTACAAAGTATTAACTTTGGGAGGGGGGGGGGGGGGGGTGAAAAGTTATGCACACTCAAGTTTTCAGTTTTTTTGTGTTATTTCTTGTTTTTTTCACAATAAAAAATATTTTGCATCTTCAAAGTGTTGTGTAAATCAAATTATACAACCCCCCCAAAAATCTATTTTGATTCCAGGTTGTAAGGCAACAAAATAGGAAAAATGCCAAGGTGGTGAATAGTTTCGCATGCCACTGTACATAAGTATCTTTCACAGAATCAATTCGCCCCCATGTTCAAAAGATGTTGGATAAAGCATAACAACAAACCTTAGGTAATACAAACACCCAAACGCTTACACAACGTTTTGGTTCATTATTCCATCAATAGAGGGAATGTGGGAAAAAAGGACCAAAATTACCCTGAACCAAATAGTTGGTTTGTAACCAGAGAATAATGTTTAGGGTTGTCTGAATTGTCTGCTTTATTGGAATCAATGGAATAGACCCAAAAATGCAAACGTCACCCATCTGGCACTCCAGGCAGGCTCAATCAAACGCTAAAAGTATATGAAAGGTTTCGAATACCATTTAAAACCAAGGTCTGCTGGAAGCTGTGACTTATGGATATCTGCTTGGCAAGAAGACCAACAGGGATTGCCATTAAGAGCAATTGAACTCCACAATCTGTTCTTGTCACCCTCAAAACACATGCTACTCTAAACTCTACCAGGCCTGTCCCAAAGCCTTCCTAATGACCTGAAACATCTGCTGTCTGTAAAACCTACACTCTACCTATTCTATTCTGTCTATCCTGGGCTGGCCCTTCAAAGCCATACATGTGTGTTGACAGGTGTCAGGGCAGATTACAACTCTAAAGAGCATAACGTTAATCTCATACTACAAAATACACACGGCCATACAATGCCATAAATATGAAGAGAGACCCGACCATCGGCATGCTTGGCTTAGATTCAATAGTATTCTGCCATACTGGACAGGATGGCAGAATACTAAGAAAGAACTTTAAACTATTTGATACAAGGAAATGCTAACAGCCTTACCAACTGGCTCATGATAATAACCCAGCCTGCAGGTGATTACAGAGAGCGACTCACCTTCTACTCCGATCTTGCCGTCGTTGTCATCATCAGCCGCAGACAGGAAGCCTTTGCACTCAGCGTCCGTCAGCGTCCGCGCCCCGGGAACAAACCGTTGCAGGAAGAACCTAGGGGAGTACACACACACATACACACACATACATACAATCAGAATACAAACACATATACAATCATTTTGTGAGCCTTACACATACAGTACCATGCATGTGTCACGTGCGCACACACACAACTTGTTTTCCAGGACAGCCCTTCTGGCATAAAGGTTATTTGGCTCAACTTAAACAAGGATTGAAAGTAATATAGCTAGGTTATATAGCCAAAACATCAAATGATAAACTCCCTGGCACAATGTTCTGTCTGGTCTCTCTGCAGCTTTGTAACAATGTTCAGCCTGGTCTCTCGCCAGCTTTGTAACAATGTTCACCCTGGTCTCTCGCCAGCTTTGTAACAATGTTCACCCTGGTCTCTTGCCAGGTTTGTAACAATGTTCAGCCTGGTCTCTTGCCAACTTTGTAACAATGTTCAGCCTGGTCTCTCTCCAGCTTTGTAAAAATGTTCAGCCTGGTCTCTAGCCAGCTTTATAACAATGCTCAGCCTGGTTTCTCTCCAGCTTTGTAACAATGTTCAGCCTGGTTTCTCGCCAGCTTTGTAAAAATGTTCAGCCTGGTCTCTCGCCAGCTTTGTAAAAATGTTCAGCCTGGTTTCTCGACAGCTTCCTAACGAGTGTTTTTTATATGCATTGTCATAGAAGATGAGGGACAGTCAATTGAGTAAAATCTCTGCTATACTGCATCTGTCCATGAACTCAACTGTACTTGGGTCATACAGTTGGTGTCCAAAATTCTGCTGGCTGGCACATTTATTTAATGTAGACAGCACATTATATAATGCAAATATAACAATTATACTTGTTTTTTCACACAGCATACATTTAGAAATGCTCTCTGTGGTTCTGATGGCTCAGCAGGTTGCTGCCCGCATAGTTGGTGGTCCTGTGTGGCTCAGGTTATAAGAGTGTGCTGCTGGCAAAATGCCAATGTCATGGGTTCAATTCCCACAGGAATCACATACGCTTAGTAAAAAATTAGAGGTTGACCGATTGGGATTTTTCAACTGCGATACCAATTATTGGAGGACCAAAAAAAAGCTGATACCGATTAATCGGCCATTTTTTTTTTTTTGTAATAATGACTGACTGAGCGGTGGTGCCTACCACCGCTCAGTCAGACTGCTCTATCAAATCATAGACATAGTTATAACATGATAACACACAGAAATACGAGTCTTAGGTCATTAATATGGTCGAATCCGGAAACTAGCATCTCGAAAACAAGACGTTTATTCTTTCAGTGAAATATGGAACCGTTCCGTAACGGGTGGCATCCATCAGTCTAAATATTCCTGTTATTCCTGTTACACAACCTTCAATGTTATGTCATAATTACGTAAAATTCTGGCAAATTAGGCGGCCCAAACTGTTGCATATACACTGACTCTGCGTGCAATGAACGCAAGAGAAGTGACTCAATTTCACCTAGTTAATATTGCCTGCTAACCTGGATTTCTTTTAGCTAAATATGCAGGTTTAAAAATATATACTTCTGTGTATTGATTTTAAGAAAGGCATTGATCTTCATGGTTAGGTACACATTGGAGCAACGATACGCACCGCATCGATTATATGCAATGCAGGACACGCTAGATAAACTAGTAATATCATCAACCATGTGTAGTTAACTAGTGATTATGATTGATTGATTGTTTTTTATAAGATAAGTTTAATGCTAGCCAGCAATTTACCTTGGCTTACTGCATTCGCATAACAGGCAGTCTCCTCGTGGAGTGCAGGTGGTTAGAGCGTTGGACTAGTTAACTGTAAGGTTGCAAAATTGAATTCCCCGAGCTGACAAGGTAAAAATCTGTCGTTCTGCCCCTGAACGAGGCAGTTAACACACCGTTCCTAGGCCGTCATTGAAAATAAGAATGTATTCTTAACTGACTTGCCTAGTTAAATGAAGATTAAATAAAGGTGTAAAAAAATTATTATAATAAATCGGCCAAATCGGTGTCCAAAAATACAGATTTACGAATGTTATGAAAACTTGAAATCAGCCTTAATTAATCGGCTATTCCGATTAATCGGTCGACCTCTAGTAAAAATGTATGGTATGTATTCACTGTACTGTGAGTTGTTATGGATAAAAGCATCTGCTAATTGGCACAGTTGTAGTTTTGAATCCCCCCAGTGCGACATACAGCCAACTGAATGTATTACGATAAGTCACTTGAATAAAGGTGTCAGTAAAACGACCATGTAATTAAATAAAGATGTCAGTAAAATGACCATGTAATTAAATAAATATGTCAGTAAAATGACCATGTAATTAAATCAATATGTCAGTAAAATGACCATGTAATTAAATAAATATGTCAGTAAAATGACCATGTAATTAAATAAAGATGTCAGTAAAATGACCATGTAATTAAATAAATCTGTCAGTAAAATAACCATGTAATTAAATCAAGGTGTCAGTAAAATGACTATGTAATTTGCATTCCTATATTATCATTACACAATAAATTGGTCACAAGTGTCCCTCCTTCTAAAGGATTACTCCAAATGTCATACTTGAGCTCTGACTCCTCGATGTAGCCACTGTTGTCGTCGTCAAGGATCTGGAAGACATCTTTGACTTCTTTGGGAGACTTGGAGGTCAGGCCACACAGCTGGAAAAACTTCTTGAAGCTGAAGGAGTCTGGGGCTGAATGGAGTAAGAGAGAACATGTCAGAGGAGGCTGGTGAGGGGAGGACGGCTCATAATAATGAGCTGGAATGGAGTAAATTGAATGGTATCAAACACATGGAAACCAGGTGTTTGATGTGTTTGATACCATTCCATTAATTCCATTCCAGCCATTACTATGACCCATCCTTTTAAAGTGCCACCAGCCACCGCTGGAACCCATGCACCCATAAATGCACCAATGCATGCACACACAGACAGTAGGCACACAGCATGTGAGTGCACACAAACACACACAAACATATACACACAGGTTAGAGTTCAGGCAAGATTGACTTGCTGAGGAGCTTAGGTAGCGTGGCTGCAGTCCAGACTGGAAATGTCTCCCTTTATAGGCTGGCACACAGACACTCTTCCTAAACTGGTACAGTCCTCTTCACCCCAGCACGTAGAGTAAACCGATCCTCAGGATGCTAAATTCTACTGCAATAGTTTGTGGACTACTGTCAGCCTACTACTGAGTAGGAAGCACTTCACCTAACAATAACTCCTACAGTACTTGATAACTGTCTGTTAGAATCTGACCATCTCTCTCATCTCTCTGTTTTCCTCTCATTCTCGCTCTCTCTCTCTTTCTCAATACTCTCTCCCTTTTCTCAGGTAGTCCTGCCTCCTGAAGTAAGACCTACCTTGAAACTCCTTAACGGCATTCTCAATATCCTCCGCGGAAAGGATAGAAGTGAGTGACATATTAATCCTGTAGGACAGAGGAACATCGAAAATTATTCACACACACACACACCAGGGCTATTTAAACGGTCAAATCCAGTCTCTTCATTTTGAGAATATGAGTCAGTAATCCTGACTGCATTCATATTCCTTGATGAATGGAAAAAAATCAGCTGGATTACACAAGGGTGTACAGTAGGCTATGCCAATAATAATGCATTGATACAAAATTCATCAACTATGCAATGTTACAAATCAATTTCTTCAGAATCTTTCTCAAATGAATCAATCTTAAGTAACCAGAACCAACAACACTGCCATGAATTGAACAACACAACCGTTTAAACCTACCTATATGTCCCTTTCCCTCCCTCCCAGGTGATGACTTCTAAAAGTACAGTTTTAGTTCGTTCTGTCAGCTTCTTTCCTCTCCTTACTCTGTTAATCTACATATATCTATGTCCCTGTTCTGTCTGTTTTGTCGTAATCTGTCTGCTGGATCTGATTCCTCTGATTTAGCCGATTTGAAATTATCTGGCAAAAAGGCAATCGATGAACACGCAACAACACATCTGCATGCATATGCATAATGGCGTCTGCCAAATGGATTAGGAATAGTCTGGGCTATTTAGCGAAAACCTTTAAACCAAATTCCGTTAAAAACACAAATTCCCGAGAAAAATTACCTAAGAGAGGGTCAGCCAGGTAAATTAACCTGAAACTTCCTCCGTATCACCTGGGCCGCACTAGGCTACCTAAACATATCTCGGTCGGCAAAGTTACAGCACGCACACGTCACACCAAAAACTCCAATAGTGTTTTATCCTGCTCACCGCTTTGATTGTCTCGCCTTGCCGGTGTCCAAAGCAGAGGATGTAAGGCTTTGTGGTGACTGATGTCAGCCGATGAGGACTTATATATGGACTGGATACACCGAGAATCAGCAATGCTTGAGTTACCTGTCCGTGTATCAAATTCTCACAGCCAGGCCCCTCTCGAATTCCTTACCTAACTAATTAACCGTTAGCCTACTATTTATATCCGTCTTCACTGGCTGATGCGTGCAAATAGGCATTGGCAACTGTACCGCCCTTATACTATAGCAGCAAGTGTTTTACGCATCTCTCTCTCTCTCTCTCTCTCTCTCTCTCTCTCTCTCCCCCTCAAACTCGCGTGCACACACACACACACACACCACGTATTGATATTCCCTATAGCAAGGTTCTCTATAGGCATTTCCCCAATGATTTTATTAGGTCCCCCAAGTTTTCTGTTCTTTAAAAAATATTCATTTTCGTTGTTGGACATAAAAGACTGTAAAATCACCAGCTAATCAGCTGAAAGTAATTTTAATTTAGGAAATCTGTTCTCAAGTATTCCCACGCATAAATAGAGGCATTTGGGATCTTATCCCAATGTAATAAAGGTTTGAAATGATTCTGTTTTTGTCAAATGCTATATCTGTTTGGGATTCTTGTTGTCAATTTGCTGTCTGCAAATGATATATACCAGTGTTCTTGCCCCTGACCATCCCCTGCCCTATAGTCTTAAATGGTGGTAGTCAATGCTAAATGATGTATGACTTTAATTTATATAATAACATTGAACATTGAGAAATGTTATTAACAAATAATCAAAAGAAACATCTACTGACTGATCCATGAGAAGATTAAAATTAGCATTGCCTGTTAAGTAAGTAATCCTAAAATATGAATTCCCCTACCATTCTGTCAAAAACCAAGTGGGAGCAGATGGGGACAGATTATCTAATATCTTCTCATGCTAATCTAATGTAGGCTGTCAGACAGATATTACACTGGCCATCCATCAGCAAACGGCATGGCAATTTAACCATGTCACACCCCACCAGTATAAGGTTGCACTTGAATCCAACATATTAACTCACATACATCTTAATCTCAATACTTAGTGAATAAAGTCTACTGTACATGTTATTTTACTTCTTTTTTTTTCCAAAAGTCTTTTAGTTTATATGAACATGCAGGAAATTGTTAGAATAAAAACTCCTGTATGAAATGTTTGCTCTGCACGGTTTTGTTATACTCTCAGGGTACCAAACAGTGTTCTGTTCCACTGTAAAGGTGAATAGCCCACACACAGTATTCTGCCTCCTGAATAAATTCACTCAACCTACATGTTGGCTGATAGCCTGCACACTGTGCTTGTGATTCCACCTGGTCACTAATAACAACCTTCTTGGCTGTGGTGAGGGATGTGTAAGGGATCAGTAGAGGCTTTCAAAACATCCGGAACAGCAGCAGCAGCATCTCTCATGACTTCATTTAGTCAGGACAAAATGAAGGTGGAGGGAAGATGAAGGGACCAAGGGAATGATTTTTCTCAATTATACTCGACCCAAAACCCAGTCCAACCCCTTACCAACCATTCATCTCTTGATTGACAGATCTTGATAGATGATATGAAGGCATGCATAGAAGAAGAAACATGTTTGTGAAATTTTTATAATTTGATTCAGTGCCAGACAGTGCCTCTGGCATTAGATCGTTTGACTTTCACACCACCTAGCGGTTTGTCTCTGCCAATGCACGGGCCTCAACATAACATCCACATAAGTAGGCCAAAATGGCTTCTAAGTATTCAACCAATTGTTCACTGTTGTATATGCTTATTAAATCAATAAGGGATAAGGCTGTTTCCCCCCCCCCAACCCTCTAGTTTGATTGATTGGAGTTTGAGTCAGAAGTTGTGTTGTCTATATTTTATCTGTCGGCAGTCTAGTAGGCCTACACTAGAGGCATGGGGCATGGGGCATGGGTCACTGGTCACCTGTAGCCTATAGGCACACAGGTGACCAGGAAGTAGGGATGCAAAGGCAATAAACATAGATAGAGAACTCTAGTGCCCAAAAGCCCGTTTTAGATTGGGCAGCACCATTGAGGACTTTCACAGTTTTGAAGTAGTCAACATGGTGGGACTTACTGTGCTTTAAGGAAGGATCACATAATTCCATTCAGGTCATCAGGAGGGATCAGCCAATGAATTATACTCGTGAGCAAACATTCCAATGACATATCAATTACCCAAGCCCAGGTCAGTTAATCCCAACCATTGTCTCGCTGGAAGCTGCTATAGACCACCAAGTGCTAACAGTCAGTATTTAGATAACATGTGTGAAATGCTTGATAATGTATGTGATATCAATAGAGAGGTATATTTTCTGCATGATTAAAATTTTAACTGGCTTTCATTATGCTGCCCACTAAAAAAAAACTTCAAACTGTAACTAGTATTTGCAACCTTGTTCAGGTTATCAGTTAACCTACCAGAGTAGTTAGAAACAGCACAGGAATTAAATCATCAACATGTATTGATCCCATCTTAATGATCACAATATAGTAGCCATATCTAGGAAAGCAAAGTTCCAAAGGCTGGGCCTAATATAGTGTATGACGTCATGTAGTGATTCCTATGTTGTTGACGTAAAGAATATTTGCTGGTCTGTGGTGTGTAGTGAGGAGCAACCAGATGCTGCACTTTACATATTTATGAAATGTCTTATCCCAGTTACTAGTAAGCAAGCACTCATTAAGAAAATTACTGTAAAACTGTTAAATCCCCATGGATTGATGAGGAATTGAAAAATTGTATGGTTGAGAGGGATGAGGCAAAAGGAATGGCAAATAAGTATGGCTGCACAGCCGGATATATTGATAAAAGACACCTTGTTTGAGAGAGATTTAAACGGATATCAAAACGTCATGCAGGGTAAGCCTACATGAAACACAGCCCTTATTTGAAGTGTTTCTAAAATCCCCTATGGGAAAACTTAATGGTGGAAATACGATTGGAACCATTTCCCTGTTTGACCGCTAGGTGTTATGGGTATTATGACACCTCCACTGTGGGGCTCTATGGCACAGGCAGAGACAATAGAGAAAGCAAGACATTTCATAGGGCCTTTTTTCTGATTAATCTGTGGTGAGTTGGAGAACTAAGTAGACCAGACCCAGCTGCTATCGCATTGGTGCGTATGGGAGAGCCACCTCCTTAGTAGACCGGAACTGTGATTTTTTTTTATCCAGTGGTAAAATGCCTTTTGGCATTATCTTTAAAATCCACTATCTTTGGCACAGGTATGGAGAACCTACTAATTACATCTGCCTGCATGGAATTGTTGCAATTAATGTTTTTGAATTTTGCTGCTAATAAATGGGCAAAAAGTCCAACCAGCTATAGCGTCTGCATGAACATTTCATTCATCATGCAATTGGCTGTCACCTAACTCAAAGTCCTCCTGACTTCAGAGTCTGGAAAGATGGTCTTTATGTTTTTGGTCCGATGTGTTGATAATTAGTTAATGGACATTGGAGGGAATCTTTTTCATATATATTTTTTTATATGATTTATTTATTTGTTATGTTTATTTACTTATTTATGTTTACCCCCTTTTTAATCACATCCAATTGGCAGTTAAAGTCTTGCCCCATCGCTGCAACTCCCGTACATCCTCCCAAACACAGCCCCGCCAAGCCGCACTGCTTCTTGACACAATGCATGCTTAACCCGGAAGTCAGACGCACCAATGTGTCGGAGGAAACACTGTACACCTGGCAACCGTGTCAGCGTGCATGCGCCCGGCCTGCCACAGGAGTCGCTATAGCGCGATGGGACAAGGACATCCCGGCCAGCCAACCCTCCCTTAACCCAGACTACGCTGGGCCAATTGTACGTCACCTCATGGGTCTTTTTGAACCAGGATCTGTAGTAACGCAGCTAGCACTGCACGATGTGTTGATACACAATGTGATGATAATTAGTTTATGGACATTGGATTGAATCTTTTTCCTGCAATTCACTGACACGTTACTCGAAATCCTCCTGACTTCAGAGTCTGGAAAATGTGTCTTTATGTTTTTGGTACGACGTGTTGATTATTAAGGGGTCTGTGGTTTTACTGGTTGGTTCTCCTGTGTGTCTTTCTCACTCAAACACCCACAGGCACAGCCACACACAGCCCACGAGCGCCGCCCCTTCCAATACAACTGTTGGATTTTCAAATCCAAACAATGAGACGTCTCAACCCCCTAGGGGAAAAAACATTTTACAGGACCAATCGATGCGTCTGCTCAACTCCTGAGTGAATATTGCTTTGTTAAATAGCTTCCTGTCCAGACCAGTGAGTCACAGCTCTTCCTCGCTGTGTGGTCATGTGGGTCACAATAACAACATTCTCTGGTCTGATGAAACCAAGATTGAACTGTTTGGCCTGAATGCCAAGCTTCACGTCTGGAGGAAACAAGGCATTGCTCATCACTTGGCCAATACCATTCCTACGGTGAAGAATTAGGTGGCAGCATCATGATGTGGGGATGTTTTTCAGCAGCAGGGAATGGGAGAAAAGTCAGCATGAGGGAAAGGTGAACGGAGCTAAGTACAGAGAGATCCATGATGAAAACCAGCTCCAGAGCGCTCAGGGGCGAAGGTTCACCTTCCAACAGGACAATGACCCTAAGTACACAGCGAAGACAATGCAGGAGTGGCTTCGGGACAAGTCTATGAATGTCCTTGAGTGGCCCAGCCAGAGCTCGGACATGAACCCGATCGACATCTCTGGAGAGACCTGAAAATATATTTGACTTTAATCATAATATTTGTTGTAATATTTGATATGTATTTTCTGGTGGATTTAACTGAAACAGCAATGAACTTACTATGTTTTGCTTTAAAAATAGCTACAGTTGAAGTCGGAAGTTTACATACACCTTAGCCAAATACATGAAATCTCCATCGCTAACAATAACATTTTCCGCCAAGATAGAACTGCCAAAGTGGGCGGTGTTGCAATCTACTGCAAAGATAGCCTGCAGAGTTCTGTATTACTATCAAAGTCTGTACCCAAACAATTCAAGCTCCTACTTCTAAAAATGCACCTTTCCAGAAACAAGTCTCTGACTGTTGCCGCTTGCTATAGACCTCCCTCTGCCCCCAGCTGTGCCCTCGATACCATATGTGAATTGATTGCCCCCCATCTATCTTCTGAGCTCGTGCTACTAGGTGACCTAAACTGGGACATTCTTAACACCCCGGCCATCCTACAATCTAAGCTCGATGCCCTCAATCTCACACAAATGATCAATGAGCCTACCAGGTACAACACCAAATCAGTAAACACGGGCACCCTCATAGATGTCATCCTAACTAACTCGCCCTCCAAATACACCTCTGCTGTTTTCAAAAAAGATCTCAGCGATCACTGCCTCATTGCCTGCATCTGTAATGGGTCTGCGACCAAACGACCACCCCTCGTCACTGTCAAACGCACTCTAAAACACTTCTGCGAGCAGGCCTTTCTAATCGACCTGGCCGGGGTATCCTGGAATGACATTGACCTCATCCCATCAGTAGATGATGCCCATCAGTAGAAGTGCCTTCCTCGCCATCTTAAATAAGCATGCCCCCCTCAACAAATGTATAACTAGGAATATATATAGTCCTTGGTTCACTCCAGACCTGTCTGCCCTTGACCAGCACAAAAACATCCTGTGGCATTCTGCATTAGCATCGAATAGACCCCATGATATGCAACTTTTCAGGGAAGTTAGGAACCAATATACACAGGTAGTTAGAAAAGCTAAGGCTAGCTTTTTCACCAGTTGCACGGATGAAAATCGTTACTTTTGACTTTGACTTTTGACTTCCTATGACATCATATTGCAAATGGACAAAACATATGCCTTATGCACAAGTAAAACAACAAAAAAATTATGATAATACAAGTTGACAAAGGTATAGTTTCAGCAAAGTATAGTTTGAATTTTGAGCATGACAAATTTGTGATGGTACCTGCCCATTAAAACATATTGCAAATGCACAGTGACTTTGAAAAAGTAAGGAAACATAAACAAATGGACATAATGAAATCATCATTTTTTTTTTTCGGTTACCAGTTGCACGCGCATTTGCAATATGATTCTATAGTGAAAAAACATCACCAAATGGACATGATGAAATCAACACAACGAGTGATGGAAATGAACAACTATCACTGCCCGGCCGTCCCGAGTTCATCAGTTCAGTCAATTTTGGCCCCAAAAAAATTGACTTTTGACTTTGACTTTTGACTTCCTATGAAATCATATTGCAAATGGACAAATCATATTCCTTATGCACAAGTAAAAAAAAAAAATTATGATAATAACATTTTACAAAAGTATATTCATACACTTCTTACACATGATTAATTGTCTTAAAATCGAAACAATTTCGAAAAACGGTCCAGAAAGCACTTTTTTTTTGTTTTTAAAGTTTTTAAAAAAAATCACATTTTCGACTTTTGACATCCTATTAAATCACATTGCAAATGGACAAAACATATGCCTTATGCACAAGTAAAAAAAAAAAATTATGATAATAAAATACGAATACAGTTCTTATACGTGTGTAATTGACACAAAATTCGAAAGAATTTTGAAAAACGGTCCAGAAAGCACTTTTTTAAGGGTGTGTGAAGTTTTTTATAAAATTTTGACATTTTTGACTTTTGACTTTTGACTTCCTATGAAATCATATTCCAAATGGAGAAAACATATGCCTTATGCACAAGTAAAAAAAAAAAAAAACTGATAATAAAGTATGACTAAAGTATGTTGATAAAGTTCTTATACATGTGTAATTGACACAAAAATTGAAAGAATTTTGAAAAACGGTCCAGAAAGCACTTTTTTAAGGATGTGTGAAGTTTTTTACCAAATTTTGACATTTTTGACTTTTGACTTTTGACAAAAAAATCGAAAGAATTTCGAAAAAAGGCCCAGAAAGCACTTTTTTAAGGGGTGAAAAGTTTTTGAAAAAATAATCCTTTTTTCAAAATTTTGCTTTTGGATGTTGACTTGGGTTGCATTTCCAATATGAAAAACCCAGGTGGAGCGCACTCGCCCCCTGTTGGATTTTTGAAGTGTTACAATTGGCAATTGCCATATGGCATTTGCCATATACTTTGCACGAATCAACGCCGCTTTGGGTGGTATTGGACATCGTGTATATGGTTTGTCCAATGCCAATATCTTGCCATTCATTTTTGTCCAATTCAGGGGGGTATTCCCTTACTTCTGTCAAGACGTGCTTTAAGTGGTCCGTTTCCGCCCAGGGAGCTTTTGATCTCCTCAAGAATCGTTTTACATCCGCACCTATCCTTGTTACACCTGACGTCTCTAGACAGTTCGTTGTCGAGGTTGACGCGTCAGAAGTGGGCGTGGGAGCCATTCTTTCTCAGCGCTCCCTCTCTGACGACAAGGTCCACCCTTGCGCATATTTTTCTCATCGCCTGTCGCCGTCGGAACGTAACTATGATGTGGGAAACCGCGAACTGCTCGCCATCCGCTTAGCCCTAGGCGAATGGCGACAGTGGTTGGAGGGGGCGACCGTTCCTTTTGTCGTTTGGACTGACCAAAGGAACCTTGAGTACATCCGTTCTGCCAAACGACTTAATGCGCGTCAGGCTCGTTGGGCGCTGTTTTTCGCTCGTTTCGAGTTCGTAATTTCTTATCGTCCGGGCTCTAAGAACACCATGCTTTATCTCGTCTCTTCAGTTCTTCAGTAGCCTCCACTGACCCCGAGGGGATTCTCCCTGAGGGGCGTGTTGTCGGGTTGACTGTCTTGGGAATTGAGAGGCAGGTAAAGCAAGCACTCACTCACACTCCGTCACCGCGCGCTTGTCCTAGGAACCTTCTTTTCGTTCCCGTTCCTACTCGTCTGGCCGTTCTTCAGTGGGCTCACTCTGCCAAGTTAGCCGGCCACCCCGGCGTTCGGGGTACGCTTGCTTCCATTCGCCAGCGTTTTTGGTGGCCCACTCGGGAGCATGACACGCGTCGGTTCGTGGCTGCTTGTTCGGTCTGCGCGCAGACTAAGTCCGGTAACTCCCCTCCTGCCGGCCGTCTCAGACCGCTTCCCATTCCCTCTCGACCGTGGTCTCACATCGCCTTAGATTTTATCACCGGACTGCCTTCGTCAGCGGGGAAGACTGTTATTCTTACGGTTGTCGATAGGTTCTCTAAGGCGGCTCATTTTATTCCCCTCGCTAAGCTCCCTTCTGCTAAAGAAACGGCACAAATCATCATCGAGAATGTTTTCAGAATTCATGGCCTTCCGTCAGACGTCGTTTCGGACAGGGGTCCGCAATTCACGTCTCAATTTTGGAGGGAGTTTTGCCGTTTGATTGGGGCTTCCGTCAGTCTCTCTTCCGGCTTTCACCCCCAGTCTAACGGTCAAGCAGAACGGGCCAATCAGACTATTGGTCGCATCTTACGCAGTCTTTCTTTTCGTAACCCTGCGTCTTGTTCAGAACAGCTCCCCTGGGCAGAATACGCCCACAACTCGCTTCCTTCGTCTGCGACCGGGCTATCTCCTTTTCAGAGTAGCCTCGGGTACCAGCCTCCGCTGTTCTCGTCTCAGTTCGCCGAGTCCAGCGTCCCCTCCGCTCAGGCTTTTGTCCAACGTTGCGAGCGCACCTGGAAGAGGGTCAGGTCAGCACTTTGCTGTTATAGGGCGCAGACTGTGAGAGCCGCTAATAAGCGTAGAACTAAGAGTCCTAGATATTGTCGCGGTCAGAGAGTTTGGCTTTCCACTCAGAACCTTCCCCTTAAGACAGCTTCTCGCAAGTTGACCGCGCGGTTCATTGGTCCGTTCCGTATTTCTCAGATCATTAATCCTGTCGCAGTGCGACTTCTTCATCCGCGATATCTTCGTCGCGTCCACCCGGTCTTCCATGTCTCCTGTGTTAAGCCCGTTCTTCGCGCCCCCGCTCGTCTTCCCCCCCCCCCCCCCCATCCTTGTCGAGGGCGCACCTATCTACAGGGTCCGTAAGATTTTGGACATGCGTCCTCGGGGCCGTGGTCATCAGTACCTAGTGGATTGGGAGGGGTACGGTCCTGAGGAAAGGAGTTGGGTTCCCTCTCGGGACGTGCTGGACCGTTCGCTGATCGATGATTTCCTCCGTTGCCGCCAGGTTTCCTCCTCGAGTGCGCCAGGACGCGCTCGGTGAGTGGGGGGGTACTGTCATGTATTGTCATATTATGTCTTGTTCCTGTTCTTTCTCTTCACTCCGTCTCCCTCTGCTGGTCGTATTAGGTTACCTTCTCTTCCTCTCCTTTCCCCAGCTGTTCCTCATCTTCTCTAACTACCTTGTTCACCCTTTTCCCACCTGTTCCCTTTTTCCCTCTGATTAGGTCTCTATTTCTCTCTCTGTTCCTGCTTCTGTCTTTGTCAGATTCTCGTTTGAGTTTCTCATGCCAGAACCAAACTATCGTCTCGTTTGCTTCACCCTTATCCTGTCCTGTCGGAATCTGCCTGTTCATCTGATGCTACGTGTGATCAGGTACCTCTGTCCTCTACGACCCGCGCCTACCCAGAGAGACCAGCAGTCTGTCGCCGCTAACCCAGCTATTCTCCTCTGCTGCTAAGAAGGGGACTCTAACCCAGCTATTCTCCTCTGCTGCTAAGAAGGGGGACTCTTCTGTAAATATCAGAAGGACTTTATGATTAATTTGTCGCCCTCTCTGCGGGTTGTCTATTTTGCCATTATATACATCTGAAGAGGATCTATGTCTTCCCTGTGTTTTGACATTAAAGGACTCTGTTTTTGTTAAACCGCTTTTGGGTCCTCACTCACGTGCATAACAAAGAGGCTCTGAGTTTGAAGGTAGGCCTTGAAATACATCCACAAGTACACCTAAAATTGACTCCGATTATGTCAATTTGCCTATCAGAAACTTCTAAAGCCATGACATAATTTTCTGGAATTTTCCAAGCTGTTTAAAGGGAGAGTCAACTTAGTGTAAACTTCTGACCCACTGGAATTGTGATACAGTGAATTATAGAAGTGAAATAATCTGTCTGTAAACAATTGTTGGAAAAATTACTTGTCATGCACAAAGTAGATCCCCTAACCGACTTGCCAAAACTATAGTTTGTTAACAAGAAATTTGTGGAGTGGTTGAAAAACTAGTTTTAATGACTTCAACCTAAGTGTATGTAGACTTCTGACTTCAACTGTATATTTTGGAGATTATCTCATTTTCAAGTAACTGAAAGTTAGATTTCGGTCTTAGTGACAGGAATATACATGACTAACCACTTGTTCGCTACTATATGACGTGACTATTCCAGTTCAACCATTGACCTCTCATCTCCTCACCTTAGTTTCTACTGTATGTGGTGATCATTTTGATTATAAATAGCGGATGCTCCGCTTATATCCACTTCGCACTATCCTACTGAGTCAAACTATGCTGGTTTCAATATATTTTTTTCATATTGTCCTTTTCAGCAACTATGGGGGATGTGTAACTAGGCCAGCTCAGTACAGCTTGGTTTGGCTTGGTTCAGTTCAGATCAGTATTGTGAGAAAAGCTCTATTAAAGTGGGTCAGGTGATGACAAAATTCCCCTCTTGTCTAAAAAGGTAATCGCATATGGAGTGTTACTGAAATTCAAGCAAACTCCTAAGAAAAGATGAGACACCATATTGAAAAATAACGTTTATTCTCTTCTATATCATTCGATGTCTATTTCCCAAAAAGTGCACCATTGATTTGACAGTAAAGCGAAACTCAAATTAACGAGGACAGCGGAGACACAGCCATGCTACATTTACATTCAAAGTGGACAGAAATATGCACTATGGGTAGACAGTCACAGGCTATGTCTGATATGACACCCTATTCCCTATGTAGTGCACTACTTTTGCCCATCGGCAATGGGTAAAGGTAGTGCACTATCTATGGGATAGGGTGTCATCTCAGACAGTCACAGTCACGTGTATAAAAGTGTTGAGATGAAAAGGGGGATGTCTTGGGTCAAGTTGTTCCTTCAGATCAAGATGTGTTGGTCAGGTCTTTATTTATCCTTTGATCATGGCAGCAAACTCTGAAAATGTGAACACAAAAATGTATATCAATGGTTCAATAATGTCTTATTCAACAGTTAATTTTCAATTACATCTGAGATTGCAAAGACTTGCCAGGAACATGCATGTCTTGTTGCTGAAAGAATGCTCCAAAATTCCAAAAGGAATATTCCTCACCATCAACTCCAATCATGCCATCACCATCCTTGTCCCCATCAGCCAGGAAAGCCTTGGTCTCAGCGTCAGTCAGGGCTCTGGCAGAAGCAGAGAAGTTCTGCAGGAACAGCCTGGATGGATACAGTGCATACAGGCAATGAGCAAAGACCGTGAATACAGACTATCCTGCTGCTTTCCTTCTCCACTCATATTTTGCTGAGCTAAAAATACAGAGAGGTAGGTTTGAAGTTAGGTATTTTTCCCCCCACACTAAACAATCAGTCAAGCCCCCATTCACTCTAAGGAACATGATCAAACTCTCCCTTTCAGTACACCACCGGAGCTGTGAGCCTGGTGAGGCATGAGAGAGCAGGCATAAACCAGAATCAGAGGTGTTAGAGGATGAGTGGAATATCAGAGGGGTCCTTACTTGAGCTCATCCTCCTCAATGAAGCCACTCTTGTCCTGGTCAATGACGTAGAAGGCCTTCTTCACGTCATCGTTAGACTTGCTGGCCAGGCCAACCTTGGCAAAGAACGCCTTGTGGTTGAAGGAGTCAGCAGCTGAGGGGAGATCAGGTATCCATTAGTGCTGTAGGAGGATTTCACAGTTACAACTACACTGAACGATGCTGGTGGGCCATGGCTGTGCCTGCTTGCCCAGGGATAGTCTAGTGGTAGAGCTGCAATGTTAACACATTTCCCATGCCAATAAAGCCCCTTGAATTGAATTGAATTGAGAGAGAGAGAGAGAGACACACAGACAGACAGACAGACAGACAGACAGACAGACAGACGGACAGACAGACAGAAATTAGAGAGTGAAAGTGAACTGAGGCATCTATAAGAGGTTTACCTGCGCAAGCAGCGAGGGCTGCAGCAACATCAGCATCGTTAAGACCGGCGAAGGACATGTTTAGCTGTGTAGAAAGCAGAGAAGATCAGTTACAGCAAAGCAAATGTTATTCTGTTCTTCACCTGCTTCTGTATAGCAACTGAAACTACTGATTTCATTATGCTGAAACTTTGCCCTTTGTCCTTGGATATTTGGAAGATTGAACCTCTCAACCCATATTAAACAATTGCATTTCCTAATAATATAAGTGGTAATAACATAGTTATTGTTATGTTATTAACATCTGAAAATCAAGTTCTATTATTTTGGATAGTTTCGGTTCTTTTGGTTAGGATAGGTTAGGACAGGTTATTTTCATTAGTTTTGGTTATTTTGGTTAGGATAGGTTAGGACAGGTTATTTTCATTAGTTTTGGTTCTTTTGGTTAGGATAGGTTAGGACACATTATTTTGATTAGTTTTGGTTCTTTTGGTTAGGATAGGTTAGGACAGGTTCTTTTCATTAGTTTTGGTTCTTTTGGTTAGGATAGGTTAGGACAGGTTATTTTCATTAGTTTTGGTTATTTTGGTTAGGATAGGTTCACACAGCAGAGAGCATCAGGAAGGAAGGTCTTCTATTCCAAAGCCCAGACTTGCAGGAAGTGAATGATAAAGGATATCATCCCAATGATGTAGCCTAGGGATTTAGTTGTATGATGTCCTTCCATTTGGTTCCTTGATTATTCCAAAGGCAAAAAACTTCTTTAATTGAGATATCGTTTATAGTAGAGGCTTCCTCCATGTTCAGTTCCATAGCAAGGTGTAGTAAAGCCGAAGGGTTGAAGATACATGCAAGATGTTGTCGACCTGACAAGATTAAGATTTATCCCTCTGCAACAGACTCACCTCAGGTTTGGCTCTAAGGCTTGAGTGGATTCGCAAAGATGATTCTGCCAAATGGTGTAAGCCCCCCCTGCCTAAGCCTTCAACCTTATATATCCTACTCACCTGAAACATGAGACGTAATGTAATAGACACCGCATGCAAAGCAGTTGGTTGAAAATGTGTCCAGTAGTCGGGGTCCTTTCTATTTATATACACATACATGAAGATGCTTAAAAGGTACTTGTATGCTTAATATTAAATTGGGCTAATAATATACACTTCTGCTATGGATGAAATATACTTGCTGCCGATGCAGATTTATATCCTGTGAAAAGCCATACAGATGATGTGATGAGGTAAATTGGATTTTGTAGTTATTGAAAACCAGATTTTACACACAGATGTCTGAATCTTTTGTTGGCTTCGAAGTTCACAAGTGAGCACCTGCACGTGCGCAAACGTTACTGTGATATTTTTAACAATTATTTCAAATGTTTAGATTTCAAATGAAATGTTATTTGTCACATGCTTTGTAAACAACAGGTGTAGACAGGGCTCTATTCAATCCACATCGCAGAAGTTCAGCTTTTGCAGAGTGATTGAAATTTAAAGACAATGTTTCTGCTTTAGCATAGACCGCATTCTCGGTAAACGATGCATATATCGACTCAATCTGAAATGACCTTTACATTTATATCGCTTCAGCTTTACACTTTGAAAAAAGCGATAACAGTGAAATGCTTACTTGTGTCTTTATGTTTTACTGTCTGTTTTACAAAATGCATCAATAACCACTTAGTTTAACAGTTCAAAGGTCTAATTTACAACAGTTGCTCTAATGAGTTATTGGCATGTGCAAAATGTCTGTAATGAGTGGTTGCTCATGTAGCCTAAGTGTTGAACAAAAGTAGAGTTTATGATGTATTGCTGTAGGTGTAGAGTGCTGTGTTATGTTGCAGAGGGAAACAAAGACACTTGAATGGCTAATTATAGTGTTGATGTGTCTTTTGTTAGTTTTAAAACACCATTTAAAGGCCCATTGCAGTCAAAAATGTGATTTCCTGTGTTTTATATATTTTTCCACACTTTAAGGTTGGAATAATACTATGAAATTGTGAAAATTATGATCACGCAGTTTTAGTGTAAGAGCTGTTTGAAAAGACTGTCTGAAATGTCAGACTGTTTTGGGATGGAGTTTTGGAATGGCTGGGGACATCACCAGATTAGTTAGTAGACTAATAACAAAGACAGTTCCAAACCTCTCTGCCAATAACAGCTAGTTTTCAATTTTCCCCTCCCCACTCAGGCCACTCCCAGACAGTCCTAGCAAAATTCTTGATTGAGAAATGGCTTTTTGCTATGAATCTATTTGTTTGTTTGACCATTTCAATTGAAAACAACCACTGTAAAGTAATGAATTGTTACCCAGAAGTGATTTGATATTGAGATAAAAACGGCTTCCTTGGACTTTTAACTAGTGTGTAAATCACCAAGTGCTGCTGACACAATTGAAATGATATGAGGAAAATAAAAGCAAAAAGCAACATAATTCAAAATCTAACCCAAAATGTCTGTTTTAATTGTTATATATGTTGTAATTGTTATATAATATTTGCACATTTTGTAAAAAAGACAAAATTATACCAGACCACTGTTACGGTTTTCTTCGGGTGAAAGAGAGTCGGACCAAAATGCAGCGTGGTTAATTCGATACATATTTAATGAAGATGAAACACGAACAATACAAAAACGTAACGTGAAAACCGAAACAGCCTAAACTGGTGCAAACTAACACAGAGACAGGAACAATCACCCACGAAACACTCAAAGAATATGGCTGCCTAAATATGGTTCCCAATCAGAGACAACGAGAATCACCTGCCTCTGATTGAGAACCGCCTCAGGCAACCATAGACTTTGCTAGAAAACCCCACTAAACCACAATCCCAATACCTACGAAAACCCCAAGACAAAACAACCACATAAATAAACCCATGTCACACCCTGGCCTGACCAAAATAATAAAGAAAACACAAAATATAAAGACCAGGGTGTGACAGAACCCCCCCCCCCCCCCCCCTCTGGCTGCTCCATGCAGACTGGCGACTCTGGCTGCTCCATGCAGACTGGCGACTCTGGCTGCTCCATGCAGACTGGCGACTCTGGCTGCTCCATGCAGACTGGCGACTCTGGCTGCTCCATGCAGACTGGCGACTCTGGCTGCTCCATGCAGACTGGCGACTCTGGCTGCTCCATGCAGACTGGCGACTCTGGCTGCTCCATGCAGACTGGCGACTCTGGCTGCTCCATGCAGACTGGCGACTCTGGCTGCTCCATGCAGACTGGCGACTCTGGCTGCTCCATGCAGACTGGCGACTCTGGCTGCTCCATGCAGACTGGCGACTCTGGCTGCTCCATGCAGACTGGCGACTCTGGCTGCTCCATGCAGACTGGCGACTCTGGCTGCTCCATGCAGACTGGCGACTCCTTGCAGACTGGCAGCTCCTTGCAGACTGGCAGCTCCTTGCAGACTGGCAGCTCCTTGCAGACTGGCAGCTCCTTGCAGACTGGCAGCTCCTTGCAGACTGGCAGCTCCTTGCAGACTGGCAGCTCTGGCTGCGCTGAACAGGCAGGAGACTCCGGCAGCGCTGTAGAGGAGGAAGGCTCTGGCAGCGCTAGATAGGCGGGAGACTCCAGCAGCGCTGGAGAGGAGGAAGGCTCTGACTGCGCTGAACAGGCGGGAGACTCCGGCAGCGCTGTAGAGGAGGAAGGCTCTGGCAGCGCTAGATAGGCGGGAGACTCCGGCAGCGCTGGAGAGGAAGAAGGCTCTGACAGCGCTGGACAGGCGAGGCGCACTGTAGGCCTGATGCGTGGTGCGGGCACTGGTGGTACTGGGCCGAGAACACGTACAGGAAGCCTGGTGCGGGGAGCTGCCAGCGGAGGGCTGATGCGTGGAGGTGGTACTGGATAGACCGGACCGTGCAGGCGCACTGGAGCTCTTGAGCACCGAGCCTGCCCAACCTTACCTGGCTCGATGCCCACTCTAGCCCGGCCAATACGAGGAGCTGGTATGTACCGCACCGGGCTATGCACCCGCACTGGAGACACCGTGCGCTCCACCGCATAACACAGTGCCTGCCCGGTCTCTTTAGCCCCCCGGTAAGCACAGGAAGTTTGCGCAGGTCTCCTACCTGGCGTAGCCATACTCCCTGTGAGCCCCCCCCCCCCAATACATTTTTGGGGCTGACTCTCGGGCTTCCATCCGCGTCGCCGTGCTGCCTCTTCATACCAGCACCTCTCCGGGGCGGCGATATTCTCCAGGCTGTGCCCAGGGTCCTTTTCCGTCCAATATCTCCTCCCAAGTCCAGAAGTCCTGTGATCGCTGCTCCTCACGATAAACATTGGGAGTTGGCTCAGTTCTGAACCCTGACTCTGCCACACTCTCCCTGAGCTCCCCCAATACATTTTTGGGGCTGACTCTCGGGCTTCCTTCCGCGCTGCCGTGCTTGTCTCTTCAACTCCATTCTCCTATAACCCTCTTCGCACTGCTCCAGCGAATCCCAGGCGGGCTCCGGCACTCTCCCTGGGTCGACCGCCCACCTGTCTATTTCCTCCCAAGTTGTATATTCCAAACTTTGTAGCTCCTGCTGCCGCTGCCTGTCACCACGCCGCTTGGTCCTGTTGTGGTGGGTGATTCTGTTACGGTTTTCTTGCCTTGAAAGAGAGTCGGACCAAAATGCAGCGTGGTTAATTCGATACATCTTTAATGAAGATGAAACATGAACAATACAAAAACTTAAAAAAACCGTGAAAACCGAAACAGCCTAAACTGGTGCAAACTAACACAGAGACAGGAACAATCACCCACGAAACACTCAAAGAATATGGCTGCCTAAATATGGTTCCCAATCAGAGACAACGAGAATCACCTGCCTCTGATTGAGAACCGCCTCAGGCAACCATAGACTTTGCTAGAAAACCCCACTAAACCACAATCCCAATACCTACGAAAACCCCAAGACCTACGAAAACCCCAAGACAAAACAACCACATAAACAAACCCATGTCACACCCTGACCTGACCAAAATAATAAAGAAAACACAAAATATAAAGACCAGGGCGTGACAACCACATGAAAAATATGAATTCATAGAACTCTAATTAGGGCCTAATAACTTCTGGAATCATGAATCTGTTCAATAGCTTGTCACACATCTTTCCCTACAGTTGGATGTACTGGTCCCTCCTGGGCAGTTCAACATGTTGACTGGGGACCTCTTTGCTGAGGAATGTGATTGCTTTTTCTCAGTGTCATTGTAATTCTGTATATAATGGTGCCGGAGGGGATGGCTGCCGTTTTACGGGCTCCTATAACCAACTATGCTATTTTGCTTGTTTTTACGCATTGTTGGTAACTCATTTTGTACATAATCTTGCTGCTACTGTATCGTATGACCAAAAGAGCTCCTGGAAATCAGAACAGCGATTACTCACCTCGAACTGGATGAAGATTTTTTCTTTAATGAGTCCGACGCAAAGGTTATAAAGCTTCGTCAAGACAAGGTACAAATCCCCGTCATCAGTGTGAAGAAACAGTGGGGGGGAAAAGGGGAGGAGGGATGGGTGCCTTGTAAGAATTTGCAGATGAATAGGTAAACCACCACTTATCTCAGCATTAAGGGCCAACGTGCAATCATTGGAAAACAAACTGGACAATCTATGATTAAGACTATCCTACCAACGGGATGTTAAAAACTGTAATATTGTCATGCCCTGACCTTAGAGATCCTTATTTATTCTCTATGGTTGGTTGGGTCATGGTGTGACTAGGGTGGGAATATCTATGTTTTCTATTTCTTTGTTGGTTTGGCCGAGTGTGGTTCCCAATCAGAGGCAGCTGTCTATCATTGTCTCTGATTGGGGATCATATATACTGTAAGTTGTGATTTTCCGTTTGGGTTTTGTGGGGTGTTATTTTCTGTTTAGTGTCTGTGCCTGACGGAACTGTTCACTTTCGTTTTTTGGATTTGTTATTTTTGTTTGAGTGTTTCTTGTAAATAAATATCATGAACACTTTCCACGCTTTGGTCCACTCTTCCTTCCACTGACGACGAGCGTTTACAAATATCTTATGTTTCACCGAGTCGTGGCTGAACGATGACGGATAATATAGAGCTAAACTGTAGACCACACTATCTACCAAGAGAGTTCTTATCTATATTATTCGTAGCTGTCTATTTACCACCACAAACAGATGCTGGCACTAAGACCACACTCAACGAGCTGTATAAGGCCTTAAGAAAACAAGTGGTCAATGTAAGTAGTCTGGGTGGACATTTGAGTAATTGTTCAGCAGTCATGGCTTGGGGGTAGAGGCTGTTAAGGAGCCTTTTGGTCCAGTACCGCTTGCCGTGCGGTTGCAGGGAGAACATTATACGACTTGGGTGACTGGAGTCTTTGACAATTATTTGGACCTTCGTCTGACACCAACTAGTATATAGGTCCTGGGGGAAAAAATGTTAGGAAGCTTGGTGATGTACTGGGCCGTACGCACTACCCACAGTGTCTCCTGACCCCTCCTGTCTCAGCCTCCAGTATTTATGCTGCAGTAGTTTATGTGTCGGGGGGCTAGGGTCAGTTTGTTATATCTGGAGTACTTCTCCTGTCCTATTCGGTGTCCTGTGTGAATCTAAGTGTGCGTTCTCTAATTCTCTCCTTCTCTCTTTCTCTCTCTCGGAGGACCTGAGCCCTAGGACCATGCCCCAGGACTACCTGACATGATGACTCCTTGCTGTCCCCAGTCCACCTGGCTGTGCTGCTGCTCCAGTTTCAACTGACCTGAGCCATAGGACCATGCCCCAGGAATACCTGACATGATGACTCCTTGCTGTCCCCAGTCCACCTGACTGTGCTGCTGCTCCAGTTTCAACTATTCTGCCTTATTATAATTCGACCATGCTGGTCATTTATGAACATTTGAACATCTTGACCATGTTTTGTTATAATCTCCACCCGGCACAGCCAGAAGAGGACTGGCCACCCCACATAGCCTGGTTCCTCTCTAGGTTTCTTCCTAGGTTTTGGCCTTTCTAGGGAGTTTTTCCTAGCCACCGTGCTTCTACACCTGCATTGCTTGCTGTTTGGGGTTTTAGGCTGGGTTTCTGTACAGCACTTTGAGATATCAGCTGATGTACGAAGGGCTATATAAATAAATTTGATTTGATGATTTGATTTGATACCCTCTGTAGCGCCTTCCAATCAGACACTAAGCAGTTGCCATACCAGGCGGTGGTGCAACCGTTCAGGATGCTCTCAATGGTGCAGATGAAGAAATTTTTGAGGATCTGGAGACCCATGCCAAATCTAGGATCTAGGTTTTCCGGGATGATGCAGTTGATGTGAGCCATGACCATCCTTTCAAAGCACTTCATGGCTATCGACGTGAGTGCTACGGGGCAGTGATAATTTAGGCAGGTTACATTCGCTTCCTTTGGTACAGGGACTATGGTGGTCTGCTTGAAACATGTCAGTGTTACAGACTCGGTCAGGAAGCGGTTGAAAATGTCAGTGAAGACACTTGCCAGTTGGTCCACATACAAGTATACATACGTGTGTGACCAGATGAATGTCATTGCGTCCCAAATGGCACCCTTTTCTCTATGGGCCCTGGTCAAAAGTATTGCACCATATTGGGAATAGGGTGCCACGTTGGATGTTTCAAATGGGTTTTATACTGCAGCAGGTGGCACTCTTGAGTTTTTCCTCTTGCTTTTGTGTGAAGGAATTTCACAGCCAGCTGGATAAACTTTGGGAATCAGTTTGTTACCATTCTATTTATATGGTTGTGTAGAGACTATCCAAACCCTTTTAATAAATCTAGCACTGGAAACCTCATCAGTTAATATTTTATGGTACATAACTTACCAGGCAGAGAATTACATGGGAAATGGTAATTACATAGTAATACCTGACCCCTAACCCCTGACCTTTACCCACAGACAGGTAGAGGAATCCATTTAGACACCCCTTAACTATTCTCCCTCAGATTATGTCCTTTGTATCCATTCCTGACATTATTTAATATGAGTGTTGTTGTAAAATGTCAGAACAGTGGACAACTCGTTATTGGATGAAACTAGGACTGAATCCAAGCTGATGTGGGACATTCTGACATTCTGACATTCCAAACTCCACTTAGAGGTGATCCTTGGACTAAATTCCACCTTGTCATCAATTAGTATGTAAAAATAATTAAATACAGTTAGTGTACATTCTAGCTGGAAACAAATATCTCCAAGTAAATGTTCAGAGTGCAATTTGTTCAATTCTCCTTCCCTTTCTTCATAAATAGAAATGGCCTTATTCTATGTCACCGAGTATGACATTCTCTCAGTCTGATATCTGAGAGAGAGAAACGTATTCATAAATGTGCCTCATTGACAAAAATGGTGTAACTTGGGAGTTCTGAAACCCTAGCCGGGTACTGGCTGGGGCCCTTTGGAATGTGCTGGCTCTAACTGAACAGAGATCCTCTAGCTGGCCAGCCCCCTAAAGAGCTGGCTCCAAGAGGTCCTGGGAATCCCAGTGTAGCTCGTGCTGAATCAGTCCTATATACTCTAATATTCTAAATAAACATTCTTTAGTTCTTTGAGGGACTTCCTCAGTTGTGACACTCAATGTTCGATTAATAACAGAAGTCGGTGCTAATCCAAATGTGAATTTATTTCAATTTTCAAAAAGTGCAAAAGCATGGTGGTAAATATTTGCACACCGGCTGAATGCGAACATAAGACATATTTAAAAAACATAACAGTCAACACGCTTTGGGGGTGTGGGGTTACAGTCAAAACAGTCTGTGCGACATTCATAAATAAAATGAATATAAAAAAGATGCAGTATGTGACAGGCAGCGGGCCAGGACAAAACCTCAACAGCAGATTTGTGTTTCTATGATAACCAAGCCAATGGTAGATGACTTATGCGTTCACCAAGGTGACAAACTCTGTGGAAACAAGGAGGAAACAACAACAGTTATTGCAGTGGCAGGTCTTGATGAGATCTTTTAAAAAATGCACCTCATAAAATCCTCATTCCTACATGGCATTTAAAAGGCATTTAAAATGTAACTAGTAGTTACACGATTCATAAAAGCAGTTACTTGTTATTTTTAGGGGTACTTTTATATCCAATTGGTAGTTACAGTCTTGTCCCATTACTGCAACTCCCATAATGACTCAGGAGAGGTGACGGTAGAGAGCCATGCGTCCTCCGAAACACGACCCTGCCAAGTCACACTGCTCACTTTAACCCGGAAGCCCTGCGCAATGTGTCGGAGGATGTGTACAGCTGGCGACCGAAGTCAGTGTGCATGCGCCTGTCCTGCCACCAGGGGTCGCTAGAGTGCGATGGGACAAGGTCATCCCGACCGGCCCAACCCTCTCCTAACCCGGACAACGCTGGGCCAAGTTTGCGCCACCTCATGCGTCTCCCGGTTACGGCCAGGGATTGAACCCGGGTCTGTAGTGACGCCTCAAGCACTGCGATGCAGTGCCTTAGACCGCTGTGCCACTAAGGAGGCCTAGTTACTTGTTACAGTTACTTGGCCAACTGAATAGGGTAAAGTACATAGTTGCTAGTTTGATAGTTTAATTGAAATGTGTAAAAGTGATTTGTTTACCATCTACTCCGATCATGCCATCACCATCAACATCTCCTGCTGCAAGGAAGGCCTTGGTCTCTTTTTCTGTCAGAGCTCTGGCACCAGCAGAGAAGGTCTGGAGGAACAGCCTGGAGAAAGAGGAGGAGGGTGGAAGAGAGGGAGGGAGAGCGGGAAAGAAGGAGGGAGAAGGCATTTTTTGAAAATTGTGTGCTATTTTCCTATGTGAATTCATGACTTTTGAATTCATTAGTTGAATACATGCATTTAACCCTCGAATTGACCCTTGGATCTATTTTAGTTGAAAAGATGTACATTTCTGGCCTCAGAATAGTCAGAAGGGAATAGCCCAAATATGGAGGTTACTGGTGTTCATTTCAGTTGAAGGGTGTGTTTATGTTACCCCTATGCAATCAAATGAATATGAGACTTGGTGGGTAGAGAGCAAGGAATAGTCAAGATATGCACTGGTATTAATTTCAGTTTCAAGGGTAGTGTTGCGTTGTACTGGACAGTAACGTAGCCTTTGACAACTGAATCAACATGAGACTTACTTGAGCTCATCCTCCTCAATGAAGCCACTCTTGTCCTGGTCAACGAAGTAGAAGGCTTTCTTCAAATCCTCAGCAGACTTTCCAACCAGGCCAACCTTGGCGAAGAACTCCTTGTGGTTGAAGGACTCAGCAGCTGTGAGGGATAAACACTGTGGTCATTTCAACATCACAACCTGCTCATGGATGATTAAACCTGGTCAATATGGCCCCTTCCACTTTCACTGACATTGGTTGTCATAAATCAATTAAGTGTAGCACACCTGCACTATGCTTGAGGGCAGCAGCGATATCCTCATCCTTAAGCATTCCCTTGAAAGCCATTTTTAGATTCTGAGAAATGGAGAGAGACAAAGTGAGAGAAGAGAGAAGAGAGCGAGAGAAACATTTTCGAAGTCCTGAACATAAATATTTAACAGTAAATACATAGACTATCTTTTGACTGATAACCACAACTGTCAAGAAAACTGTTTTAGGCTTATAGATAGACCTTTTTTCAAATGTTCTTTAATTAATTAACTAATTATTTAGTTGATTCATGGATTTAAATGGATAAGAAATAGCATTGGTTCTGTTTTATCTGTATCCTACAAGTTTACATTCCAAACTTAGCTCCTCTGTGCTCAAAGGCAGAGTCCCCCAATGCAAGAAACTACAGTAGGCCAGCACGCATACAGTAGTATGCTTTGACCCATGACCTTTAGCTCTGCTAGACCTGTTTCTATTCTGTCTCTCAACCATTCACACACAAAGATTAACATAGGACTTTCACTGTCATGAAAGTCCAGCCATGGTATTTTAGATTGAGAACAAGCATTGGTTTAGAAAGAAAGATTGAGTAAGACATGTCTGCCAGCGACAGTAAGTCTTTTTTAGAGTGGTCCTCGAACTGACATTCCTCGTGAGCCAAAACCATGGCATAAGTCCTCCATCTCCATCTCTCAGGTACGCTTGAAGTCCCATATTTTTTTTTTTTTTTTAAACTCCAACTCCAAACACATTCCAGATAGAAACATTTCCCTCTTCATTTTTATTGAATGTATTCCGTGGAGGTTGTAAATAAAGATCTTTGCGTGTTGTTGAAAACCATTGGTGGTCAGTAAATTAGAACATCAGTCCGATTGAGGGAACTCACCTTTGGAAGATTAGTGGCGAGGAGGCAGTTGTATCTCAGTGTAGGGCCGGATGAAGCAATTCTCCTTTAGCTCTCACATTATATACTCTCGCCCTTCAAGGTGTAACGCACACCATATGCTTAGGGTTAGTTTTGGAAAAATGTGTCTAGTAGTCAAATTGTGCTATTTTTATCCTTTCAACTAAGGATATGCATGCAGTCCTTGGTGAAATGCAAGGCGTGCATTTTTGGGCTCAAGCTCATCTACTCATTCAGCTGCATGTTGGAGGTAAAATGCCTGCAATGCATATTGGTTTTGTAATACGACCCTTATCTGCAACCTCAGTGAGTTTCTGAATGTGTAGAACAAGTCTTACATCATAAAACAGATATGAACCATTTAGTATTTGTCAAATCACATCATTTAGTTGTATATGATTTATATACAAATGTAACTGTTTTAAGCTAGTGTACATTACAGTATTAACTATTATGGACACTAACATCTCTGTTTGCCGCAAATTGATATATTCATGTGATGTAGGCCTCAATTTTATACTTCATCATTCTTATGCTTGTCATACTTGTAAACAATATAAATCACCTACATACCAGCACAGTCTCATTTAAAAATGTTAAAAGTTGCTGTTGTTGTTGATAGAAACATATACATAATCTTCTTGACAGTTGAAAGGTTCCAAAGTTATCAGTTTATAGCAAGAAACTTAATCCCTCGTCTGCCCTTCATATATTCATGAGGAAATGACCTGGTTTGGATGATCTACTGCAGTTGGATACACATGAGAGGAATATAGACGTTTGTTGACTTGACTCCTTACCCTGGGCTACATGCTCATGTAAGGCCCAGCCTGTCAATGACATGGCTAGGATACATCACAGTGTCGTACGAAGACAGGTGCTACATTATTTATGGTCAAACCCAGATACAGTATATGTATATACTTTCCATCAGAGAAAGACAGCTGCAGGCGAGGCAAGGGTTAAGCCAAAGACTGTTTATTTGTGTTGGTTTACAATATCATATTTTTCTTTGTCAAAACTACCTCAGATTATACTACTAGTACTGACAGACAGAGGCTGGACCAACCCAAGAAGGCACTGAGCAGATTCACACAGACCATGTACAGCTTGTCTTCAAATTGTCAAAATACATATCTTCCTCCTCTTCATGTCTTTATGAAGACATGACAAGGTTGGAGAACTCTGATAGAGAGACAAACAAACCAAAAATGAAAATGTGCTCATTAACCTTCAATATGCAGAATGTAGAGATGGAATTACTTTCCAACCACATTCCAAACTAGGTTTCTGATCCAGTGATCCTGAAACTGCCACAAGAATCACAAATGTTAACTCTGGCCCCGGCCCTCGTTGCCTACTAACTCTACCGTCCCAGCCTATCTGCACACCCCTGTCATTGTCCCCAGCCAGGAGGAAGGCTCTGGTCTCAGCCGCTGTCAGGGGATGAGTCCCCTTGGAGAAGTTCTGGAGGAAATGCCTAATACACACACACACAAGCATGGAACACAAAACATTAAAGTAGTATTACATACAGTACACTATACAGTATAGGTTTTGTGTGTTTGATTGTATCCATCTAACGGATCAGAAGTACTTGTATTAGGCATCAATTGTTGAGAAACTAAAGAAAAATAATTCTTAGTGTGATATTTGCTTAGTATCAGCTGCTGTTTTGATCATGGGTTCAAGTATGTTATATTGAGACTCAACTGTAGATCGTCCTGTTCGATGTTGCCACTCTTGTTCTGGTCCAGGATCACTGAAGATCTTCTCAATTTCAGGGGGAGACTTCTTGGACAATCCCACCATTGCAAAAAACGTATTTGGGCTGATGGAGTCGTTTGCTAATAGCAGAATGGACAATGCAAAATGACAAGTGACCAAACAAACCGCTGACGTTTGAAGTTATTAGTTCATATCTCACTGAGTTTCCTTTTCATTGGACTTCTTGAGTCTTAATATAAACACATTTGTGAAGCCACAATCATATACACAAAGATATACTGCATTCATGAGACCCTATGGGCAACCTAACATCCCTAATGTAAGATTCAAATTCAAATAATTTTATTGGTCAATTGCAAACCAGGTCCAACTGAAATTTAAATTCTGCTTTTAACCCGACCACTCCTAAGGACCCACATAAATATAGAGGTTTGGAGAGATGCGGGGGCTGACAAAATACCAATTGAGGATACCAATTAAGCTACAGTAGAGGTCAGAACATTCCCCATACCAATTAAGCTACAGTAGAGGTCAGAACATTTCCCATACCAATTAAGATACAGTAGAGGTCAGAACATTCCCCATACCAATTAAGCTACAGTAGAGGTCAGAACATTCCCCATACCAATTAAGCTACAGTAGAGGTCAGAACATTCCCCAAACCAATTAAGCTACAGTAGAGGTCAAAACATTATCCATACAAATTAAGCTACAGTAGAGGTCAGAACATTACCCATACCAATTAAGCTACAGTAGAGGTCAGAACAATCCCTGTACACATTAAGCTACAGAAGAGGTCAGAACATGACCCATACCAATTAAGCTACAGTAGAGGTCAGAACAATCCCTGTACACATTAAGCTACAGAAGAGGTCAGAACAATCCCTGCACACATTATTAAGCTACAGAAGAGGTCAGAACGTTCCCAATTTCCATTAAGCTACAGTAGAGGTCAGATCATTCCCCTTACCCATTTAGCTACAGTAGATGACAGATCATTCCCATTACCCATTTAGCTACAGTAGAGGTCAGAACATTCGTCATTCCAAAGAAGCTACAGAAGAGGTCAGAACGTTCCCAATTTCCATTAAGCTACAGTAGAGGTCAGAACATTACCATTACACATTAATCTACAGTAGACAGTAGACAGTGTTATTGTTCCGTTTTTTTGAGCGAGTTTGTTTTGTTGTGCTCCCGGTTTGGAACTATAATAAAGTACGCTTTATTTATCATACTCTGCTCTCCTGCACCTGACTTCGCCTTTATACACACATTGACACACGCCAACAAATAATTGATTAAAACATACTATTTTGCCATAAAGGTCTATAGTAGCCTCAACAGCACTGTAGGGTAACACCATGATGTATCCGGAGGACAGCTAGCTTCCGTCTTCTTATGGGTACTGCGAGTGGACCAAGTAATTGGGCGTCACTCTAAAGCGGGAAGGTGGAATAAACGAGTGTCACGTATTCACAAGGTAGGTGGAATCAAGCGCAGAGAGCAGGTGCAATGAGTCGATAGTTTATTCTCCGGAACAAACACTGAAAACCCGAAAACACGGGTGAAATAATCCAACACAGGATTAAGATATATCGGAGCAAATAGCACGATACGTAATCACTAAAATACATGAAACCAAAACAATCCCGCACGAAACAAGGGCGGGACAACCT
Source organism: Oncorhynchus clarkii lewisi (assembly GCF_045791955.1). Lineage (NCBI taxonomy): Eukaryota > Metazoa > Chordata > Actinopteri > Salmoniformes > Salmonidae > Oncorhynchus > Oncorhynchus clarkii. The sequence goes on along the minus strand of NC_092169.1, from coordinate 38,763,985 downwards.
ACTATAAATAAGGACGTCAATAAACTAAAATACACACAGGTGAAACTAATAAGACAAAACCAACAGACAAACGAAAAAGGGATCGATGGTGGCTAGTAGGACGGTGACGACGACCGCCGAGCACCGCCCGAACAGGCAGGGGAGCCAACTTCGGCGGAAGTCGTGACAGTACCCCCCCCCTGACGCGCGGCCCCCGCAGCGCGCCGCCACCGTCCTCGAGGACGACCCGGAGGACGAGGTGCTGGGCGATCCGGGTGGAGGCGGTGGAAATCACTCAGGAGAGAAGGGTCCAAAATGTCCCTCACCGGAACCCAGCATCTCTCCTCCGGACCGTACCCCTCCCAGTCCACGAGGTACTGTAGGCCCCCCACCCGGCGTCTCGAATCCAGAATGCCCCGAACTGTGTACGCCGGGGACCCCTCGATGTCCAGGGGGGGCGGAGGGACCTCAGGCACCTCACCTTCTTGCAGGGGACCAGCCACCACCGGCCTGAGGAGAGACACATGAAACGAGGGGTTAATACGGTAATACCTAGGAAGTTGTAACCTGTAACACACCTCGTTTATTCTCCTCAGGACTTTAAACGGCCCCACACACTGCGGCCCCAGCTTCCGACAGGGCAGGCGGAGGGACAGGTTCCGGGTCGAGAGCCAGACCCTGTCCCCCGGTGCAAACACGGGGGCCTCACTGCGGTGTTGGTCAGCGCTCCTCTTCTGCCGTTCGCCCGCTAACCGTAGTGAGTCCTGAACGGCTTTCCATGTGTCCTTGGAGCGCTGTACCCATTCCTCCACCGCAGGGGCCTCGGTCTGGCTCTGATGCCATGGAGCCAGGACCGGCTGGTAACCTAGCACACACTCAAAAGGAGACAAGTTAGTTGAGGAGTGGCGTAGGGAGTTCTGAGCTAGTTCAGCCCAGGGAACATACCTTGCCCACTCACCAGGCCGGTCCCGGCAATAGGACCGCAGAAACCTGCCCACCTCTTGATTTACGCGCTCCACCTGCCCATTACTCTCGGGGTGAAAACCTGAGGTTAAGCTGACCGAGACCCCCAGTCTCTCCATAAACGCCCTCCATACTCTGGACGTGAATTGGGGACCCCGATCAGAAACGATGTCCTCAGGCACCCCATAGTGCCGGAAGACATGGGTAAACAAGGCCTCAGCAGTCTGCAGGGCCGTAGGGAGACCGGGCAACGGGATGAGACGACAGGACTTAGAAAACCGATCCACAACGACCAGGATTGTAGTACTTCCCTGGGACGGGGGAAGGTCGGTAAGAAAGTCCACCGATAAGTGTGTCCACGGCCGTTGTGGAACGGGGAGGGGTTGTAATTTCCCTCTAGGCAAGTGCCGAGGAGCCTTGCTCTGAGCACACACGGAGCAGGAGGAGACATAAAATCTCACGTCTTTAGCTAGCGTGGGCCACCAGTATCTCCCTCTCAGACTCCGCACTGTCCTCTCGATGCCCGGATGACCCGAGGAGGGGAGAGTATGAGCCCACCGAATCAGCTTGTCCCGGACCCCCCTCGGTACGTACTGGGTTCCTACTGGACAGTTGGGGGGGGCCGGCTCTGACCGTGAGGCCCCCTCTATCTCTGCGTCCACCTCCCATACCACCGGTGCCACGAGACATGACGGTGAAATGATGGGAGTTAGCTCAACGGGCCGCTCCTCGGTATCATAGAGGCGGGACAGCGCGTCGGCCTTGGTGTTTTTGGAGCCGGGCCGGTATGAGAGGGTAAACCGGAATCTGGTAAAAAACATGGCCCATCTAGCCTGACGTGGATTCATTCTCTTCGCTGCCCGGATATACTCGAGATTACGATGGTCAGTCCAGATGAGAAAGGGGTGTTTAGCCCCCTCAAGCCAATGTCTCCACACCTTCAGAGCCTTGACTACAGCTAACAACTCCCGGTCCCCCACATCATAGTTTCGCTCCGCTGGGCTGAGCTTGCTCGAAAAAAAAGCACAAGGGCGAAGTTTGGGTGGCACGCCCGAGCGTTGGGACAGCACGGCTCCGACCCCAGCCTCGGACGCATCCACCTCCACTATGAACGCTAAAGAGGGGTCCGGATGCGCCAACACGGGTGCATTGGTGAACAGCTCCTTCAAACAAGTGAATGCTCTGCCCGCCTCTGCTGACCAGCGCAAGCGCACCGGTCCTCCCTTCAGCAGCGAGGTGATGGGAGCAGCTACCTGACCAAAACCCCGGATAAACCTCCGGTAGTAATTGGCAAACCCTAAAAACCGCTGCACCTCTTTCACCGTGGTCGGAGTCGGCCAATTACGCACGGCTGTAACGCGGTCATCCTCCATCACCACCCCAGAGGTGGAAATACGATATCCCAGGAAGGAAACGGACTGTTTGAAAAACTCACATTTCTCCGCCTTGCAATACAGATCATGCTCCAGCAGTCGCCCAAGTACCTTACGCACCAGAGACACATGCGCCGCGCGTGTGGCAGAATAGATCAAGATGTCATCGATGTACACTACCACTCCCTGCCCGAGCAGGTCTCGGAGAATCTCGTCTACGAAGGATTGGAAAACGTCTGGAGCATTCTTCAACCCGTATGGCATGACGCGGTACTCATAATGACCAGATGTAGTACTGAATGCAGTTTTCCACTCATCCCCTCCCCGGATACGCACCAGATTATACGCGCTCCTCAGGTCCAGTTTTGTGAAGAAGCGCGCCCCGTGAAATGATTCCACCGCCGTGGCGATGAGAGGTAGTGGGTAACTAAACCCCACTGTGATGGAATTTAGACCTCTATAATCAATGCACGGACGCAGACCTCCATCCTTCTTCTTCACAAAAAAGAAGCTCGAGGAGACGGGTGATGCGGAGGGCCGAATGTACCCCTGTCTCAGTGATTCAGTAACGTATGTTTCCATCGCTACCGTCTCCTCCTGGGACAATGGATACACGTGACTCCTAGGAAGTGCAGCGTTCTCCAGAAGGTTTATCACGCAGTCCTCTCGACGATGAGGTGGTAATTGGGTCGCCTTCTTTTTACTGAAGGCGATAGCCAAATCGGCATATTCAGAGGGAATGCGCACGGTGGAAACTTGGTCTGGACTCTCCACCGTAGTCGCACCAACGGCAACTCCTCTACACCTACCTGAACACTCCTCTGACCACCCCTTAAGAGCCCCCTGTCGCCAGGAAATCACCGGGTTGTGTTGAGCTAACCAGGGAACCCCCAACACCACCGGAAACGCAGGTGAATCTATAAGGAACAGACTAATCTGCTCCTTATGATCCCCCTGCGTTACCATGTCCAGTGGCACCGTAGCCTCCCTAATCACTCCTGACCCTAATGGTCGGCTATCTAATGAGTGCACGGGGAAAGGTTGATCTACCGACACCAGGGGAATCCCTAGCCTTAACGCAAGCCCACGATCCATGAAATTCCCAGCTGCGCCTGAATCGACTAGCGCCTTATGCTGTAGAGAGGGGAAAAACCCAGGGAAAGAAATCAAAACATACACATGACCGACAGGAGGCTCTGGGTGAGTCTGGTGCTTACTCACCTGGGGTGATCGAGCAGTGCTCCGCCTGCCATCCCGACTCCCAGACGAGTTCCTCCAGCACCGGTCTGACGTGTGCCCTCGTCGACCACAACTGGTGCAGGAGGACACTCCTCCTCCGGTCTCCCTCGAAGCTGCCCCTCCTAATTCCATAGGGATAGGGGCAGGAGGGCTGGGAAGTGGAAACGACAGGGCCTGATCCGAACGCCCGCGAGCAGCCAGCAGATTGTCGAGACGGATAGCCAAGTCAATGAGCTCATCCAGTGTGCAGGTGGTGTCCCGACATGCCAGCTCCCTGCGGACGTCCTCCCTGAGACTGCATCTGAAATGGTCGACCAAGGCCCTGTCGTTCCATCCTGCTCCTGCGGCCAGGGTCCTGAACTCCAGAGCAAAGTCCTGAGCGCTCCTCGTCTCCTGCCGCAGGTGGAACAGCCGTTCACCCGCCGCCCGACCCTCTGGTGGATGGTCAAAAACAGCTCGGAATCGGCGGGTGAACTCTGGGTAATTATCCCTCGCCGAGTCCGGGCCATTCCATACTGCGTTGGCCCACTCGAGGGCTCGCCCAGTCAAGCAGGAGACGAGGGCGCTCACGCTCTCCTCTCCAGAGGGAGCAGGACGCACGGTAGCCAGGTATAGCTCCAGTTGAAGGAGGAAACCCTGGCACCCAGCCGCCGTTCCGTCATACTCCCGTGGGAGCGTCAACCGCAGAGCCCCGGAGCCAGATGTGGTCACAGGAACAGGAGGTGCTGGAGAAGGGGGTGCTAGTGATGATGTGGGAAGACCACTCCTCTCCCATCGATCCATCCTCTCCATCATTTGGTCCATGGCAGAACCAATCCGATGGAGCACGCTGGTGTGGTGGAGGACTCTCTCCTCCATCGATGGGAGAGGAGACGCGGCTGCTCCTGCTGATTCCATGGGGGGTGCGGGATTCTGTCACGTATTCACAAGGTAGGTGGAATCAAGCGCAGAGAGCAGGTGCAATGAGTCGATAGTTTATTCTCCGGAACAAACACTGAAAACCCGAAAACACGGGTGAAATAATCCAACACAGGATTAAGATATATCGGAGCAAATAGCACGATACGTAATCACTAAAATACATGAAACCAAAACAATCCCGCACGAAACAAGGGCGGGACAACCTACTATAAATAAGGACGTCAATAAACTAAAATACACACAGGTGAAACTAATAAGACAAAACCAACAGACAAACGAAAAAGGGATCGATGGTGGCTAGTAGGACGGTGACGACGACCGCCGAGCACCGCCCGAACAGGCAGGGGAGCCAACTTCGGCGGAAGTCGTGACAACGAGTCAGGAGTAGGTTTTCTTGATTGAACACAGTTCTCTATTGAGGGCATTTGGTCAACACAAACATTCCAACATAATCAATGAAAATCTTCCAAGGAAAAACATACATCTTCTTCTCCAGATGAAACAGGAACACAATAGGCTTATCTTTAAACTACAACAAAAAGTCACAGGATTGTCACCGTCTTAGTGGTTCTTCCTGGATAGCTCCTCTCTCTCGGTGGCCATCTTCCAGAGATAGTTTCCCCCCCCTCTCTGCTGGTTCCATTCTCTCTCTTATAGGGGAAGGAGAGTATCTCATTAGTACCGTCAGATGTGCTTAATTGCCTCTGGTTACCTTGTCTCCCATGCCTTGTTGGGCTACTATCTATGAGCCCAGCCTGCCCTCTGGTGGTCCTTCCACATACCTTCCCCCCCAGGACCGAACCGGAGGGTCGGGCGCCAGACGGCGCGGCGCGTCTGGTCGCGTCGGGACAGCGCGTCTGCATTCCCGTTCCTCGATCCGGCCCTGTGGATGACATGGAAAGAGAACGGTTGTAAAGACAAAAACCATCTGGCTATTCTGTTGTTATTGTTTCTCTTACCAGCCATCCATGTGAGGGGTGCATGGTCAGTAACTAATGCAAACCTCCGACCCAGTAGGTAGTACCGGAGATAATCGAGGGCCCACTTGATGGCTAAGGCCTCTTTCTCTATGGTCGCATACCTCTGTTCCCGATCGCTGAGCTTCCTACTAAATGAAGAGAATCGGCTTCTCTTCTTCACCTTTACCCTGAGCTAGTACGGCCCCGAGCCCTGTATCCGAGGCGTCGACCTGCACAATGAACTCTTGTGAGAAGTCCGGAGCCTGTAGAACGGGATCAGAACACAGGCCATCTTTTAGCAATTTAAAGGCCTCTTCCGTCTCGTCTTTCCACTCTACCTGGTTTGGCAGGTTTTTCCTGATGAGGTTTGTGAGGGGGTTGGCAATGGTTGCATATCCCGGGATAAAATGGCGATAATATCCTGTTATCCCTAAGAAGGCCCGAACGTCTCGCTTGGTCCGGGGTCGAGGCCAGTCACGAATTGCCCTGGTCTTCTCTGCCTGTGGGTGTATTTTCCCATTCCCCACGGTGTACCCCAGGTATTCTGCTTCGGACAGGCCCAGGCAGCATTTATTTGGATTGGCTGTCAACCCTGTGGCTTCCAAACTTACGAGCACCGCCCGTAATCGCAGGAGGTGACTATCCCAGTCCTCGCTGTGGATGACCACATCGTCTATGTACGCCGCTGCATACTCTTGATGGGGCCGTAGAATGGCATCCATGAGGCGTTGGAAGGTTGCAGCGGCACCGTGCAGTCCGAAGGGCATCCTCACATACTGAAAAAGACCCTCTGGGGTGGCGAAGGCAGTCTTTGGGCGATCCTCAGGAGCCACCGGCACTTGCTAAATCCAGGGTAGTGATGAACTTGGCCTTTCCTAAGCGCTCCAAGAGTTCATCCACGCGGGGCATGGGATACGCATCGAATGTAGAGATGGCATTCACGCCCCTAAAGTCGTTGCAGAGTCTCATACTACCATCGGATTTGGGGACCAGGACTATGGGACTGGACCACTCACTCGTCGAGGGCTCGATCACGCCCATCCTCAACATCTCCCTCACCTCTTTCTTAGCAATGACTCGGCGAGCCTCAGGAATCCTGTAAGGGCGGATATGCACCTTCTTGACGGGTTCAGTGTGGATATGGTGGAACAGAACATCTGTTTGTCCTGGGAATGGAGAGAATATTCGACCGAAGTTTATAATCAGCTTGTCTAGCTGTCTTGACTGCTCCGGTAGGAGAGTTTGGCCACGGCGCACCTGTGGTAGAGCCTCCTCTTTTCCTTTGCCCTCCAGGGCCATCAAAGCCACCTCCTCCTCTCGTCCATGGTACGTCTTCAGCAGGTTTATGTGTTAGAGTTGGACCTTCTTCCTCCTGTCAGGTTGCTTGATGAGGTAATTGACCTGTGAGACCCTTTTCATTACCTCGTAGGGCCCCCTCCACTGCGCCAGCAAGCCGGCCGTGGGCACAAGCACCATCACTCTCTCTCCCACGGTGAACTCACGGGGGGTCGCGGACTTATCATAGGCCCGGCCTTGGGTCCTTTGGGCCTTCTCCATATGCTCCTTGACTATGGGCCACACTGCTGACAGGCGGTCTCTCATCAGGGTAACGTGTTCTATTGTGGATCGAAAGGGGCATGGTTGGGTCTCCCAGGTCTCCTTGGCTAAGTCGAGGATTCCTCGACAGGGTCTGCCATAGAGCAATTCAAACGGAGAGAATCCAGTGGATGCCTGGGGTACTTCTCGCAGGGCAAACATTAAGTGTGGGAGAAGCATGTCCCAGTTTTTCCCGTCTCGGGACACCACTCTTCTCAACATGCTTTTAATCGTTTTGTTCAAGCGTTCACACAACCCGTCTGTTTGAGGGTGGAATATGCTTGTACGTATCTTGTATCTGTTGAACCTGATATAACCGACACAAGTCCTTCATCAACCGGGACATGAACGGGGTTCCTTGATCGGTTAAGATAGTCTTGGGGAGGCCCACATGAGAGAACATCAGGAATAACTCCTTGGCAATTCCCTTTGACGACATGTTACGCAGGGGTATGGCCTCCGGGAACTTGGTAGCGTAATCTATAACCACTAGGATGTACTCGTGTCCTCTGGCGGATTTTGGGAGGGGTCCTACGAGGTCCATAGCTATGTGTTCAAAGGGAGTCTCTATGATGGGGAGAGGAATCAAAGGGTTACGTAGGTGTGGCCGTGGAGCTGTACGTCTTCATCGGTGGTTTCCTGGAATATCTGTCGTAAACGTTGGGTCGCTATTTCTTCCTCTGCTGCAGAGGATGAGGACGCGGCTATGTCTCCTTGTAGGACTACTACCTCGGGCTTAGATTTTCTCTTCTTTCCTGTCCCCCTTCTTCCCGTGCATAACGTCATCTGCCGAAGCTCCTTATATAGGGGACAGTCTCTCCCGATCAATAATGGCACCTTCAGCTGGGGCACTTTCCCTGCCCTGACTGTACACCTTCCTTTTGGAGTGAGAATAGGCAGATTCACAGTGGGGTAATAGTGGGTGTCTCCATGGATACAGGATACGGCTACTTTGTCTGGTAGCAGTGTTGCGGAGGTCACCAACCGCTCCTCTACTAACGTAACCATACTTCCCGAGTCGAGAATAGCTACCACATCTTGTCCTTCGACTCACACCGGAATCTCTGAGGCTGGGGCTATCTCTGCTAACCAACAGTGTTGATCCTGCCCCCTCAAAACGGGATGTGTGGGGGTAGGCAGTGATGACTCCGTAACCATGGGCTCATCCTTGCTAGGGCATTGTGGGGCATAATGGTTGGGAGACTGACATTTATAACACTGACCCTGCTGTGTGGTGGCTGACTTCTCCCACCTCCGGGGGGGGCTTGGACGTTTCGGTGGAGGGCGCGCCGGGGTGAGTCGTGGTACAGGATTGGAAGACTCCTTCCGTTCCTCCTTGTCACTTTTTAACAACTCCCCTGTAGACCGATATGTTTCCACCGCCTGGGCTATGTCGTCGGCTGACAACGGGTTGGCTTGCCCCACAACCCTTTTTAAGTCACTGGGTAATTCTCTCAATATCTTGTCCACTATGAGAGTCTCTATCACATGTCCTACTCCCTTTCCAGGTTCTAGCCACTGTTTCGTCAGTTGTATTAATGCGAAGATCTGGGCACGGACGGGTTGATCAGCTGTATAGGTCCATTGATGGAACTTTACAGCCCTATCTCTGGCAGTCAGCTGGTACCGGGACAGGATCTCGGTTTTTAGTCCTCCATAGTCCGCAGCTTCGCCGGAATCCAGGTCAAAATAGGCTTCCTGAGCCACCCCGGTCAAAAGAGGGGCTAATGCGCTCGCCCATTCTGTGGGCGGCCACTCTTCCAAGGTGGCCGCCCTTTCGAAGGTCATGAGGAAGGTGTCAGGACATCACTACACACAGGGCTCACACATGGCACATTTGAAATTAAAGTCATAAATAATCATTAATAAATTAAAACGTTTCGACATTTATGATTACTTTTTTCTCTAATTTTGATCGCTACTCGCGGTCGACTTGGAATGCTTCAAGATCAACTTGTCGACCGCGATCGACAGGTTGGTGACTCCTGCTCTAGGACATAAAAGGGAAAGGCTTTAGGACATGTTCGGGAAAGACTTAAGGACATTCTGGCAAAAGGCTTTAGGTAATGCTGGGGAAAGGCTTTAGGTAATGCTGGGGAAAGGCTTTAGGTAATGCTGGGGAAAGGCTTTAGGTAATGCTGGGGAAAGGCGTTAGGTAATGCTGGGGAAAGGCTTTAGGTAATGCTGGGGAAAGGCTTTAGGTAATGCTGGGGAAAGGCTTTAGGTAATGCCGGGGAAAGGCTTTAGGTAATGCTGGGGAAAGGCTTTAGGTAATGCTGGGGAAAGGCTTTAGAACAGATAAGTGACCAAGAAAATAGAAGGCTTTATATTTGGTTGGCCAGATGCCGCCTGGCTGACCTGCTCTGCTCCCTCCTTATCTCCCTCTCTTCCGCTTGCCCTCTCTTCCTCTCTCCCTCTCTCCCTCTCTTCCTCCACTCCCATTACCCATCTCCCTCCCCATGTTACAGAGCTGTCTCTCTGGCACAGGATCCCCCAGCCGTATCTATAAACATCCTGTTATTCGGAGGCCCAGTCACATTTGGACTTTCCCCTGTGATGCGGGTAGGCTCACTAACATCACGGGTAGAGGTAAAACGTAGTTTTATGAAAATATTAGGTTTTGAGTCTTCAAATCGCCAGTGTCAGTCGTACTGTACGTGTTATGTCTTTGGGCCAGACACAGCTGTTGGTGCCTGATAAATGAAGTGTTAATGACTGATTCATTTTGAAGAGCCACCTCCCTTTGATGCTGTTAGGCTGTTTTTCACTGAGCAGTCACCTGCTGGAGTATTGACACATTCACAGCTGGCCAGGCCCTACTGTAGCCTATTATGTACAGGAAATGGATAATTGCCGTTGGCTTGGAAACAGTCAAGTATAATGTTTCCTGCTGGTTCAACAGCAACTAGCTTTGGAGAGAAACATATCGATAAAGATATTGAACTGACTTTGACACCTTTCCCTTTACATTAAACATTGGCTTACTGTACAGTATCCCAACTATCCATAAAAATAAAGCTACTTTGTTCCTCCCATGTGGGAGGAACATTGCTGATATCTGCATCAGGCCCTCTCTGCAGCTATGGTGTCTGTGTCGCTGTGGGCCTGCTACTGAGCATGTGCAGGCCTATGGCGTGAGCCAGTTTCCTCAGGATAGACGACAGCAGGTCTCTCAACCAGGGGGGTTGAGGAATGACAAAAACATCCTCTCCCTCCATACCTGCCCCCGGCCGCGACCTTGTCCCCTCTCCATGCTCCGACGCTTTTTGCAGGAAGGCCAGGTTTCCTGTGTGATGGAGGAGAGGGGGATGAGGGAGAGGGGAAGAGGGATGTGACGGCTGGGCTTGTGCACGTAGAGATGGTACAGATTGACTTTATGTTTTAGCTGTGTGTGGATGTTGTTGTGTTATGTCGTTTTCTGCGCAGGTGCAGCTTGATGAGATCCATGAAGACAAGATGCAGCAGTGGAGGAGGTGGAGAAAAGACAATGGGACTAAGAACCAGAGCAGCCTTCTTCTACATGAACAAACATGTTGGTATGTGATAGGGAAACTACGTTTCTGTGATTGTGATTTGTGTTTGTCATTGTATTCCTGTTTTGTGTTGAGCTGGTTGATAGAGCTTACTGTATCCACTTTGCCAGATATTATGACATTTTGAGATAAGACTGAATTGTCTGGGTTTGTAAAATATTTTGTTGATCTATTTTAGCCCTTATATTATGTTTAGTGTAAAAACTTGTCCATATATCCTCCTGGGGGATATGTACTCCAGCATTATAGCTGTGTCTAACTGCTAACTACAGAATTACTAAAAAACACGCTGGCACATTGGCTAGCTCAGTGAATAAAACACACATACAGGTGTACTATCTTAATTTGACCAGTTTCTCACAATAGGAAATAATCCTGCAGCAACAGGAAATGTAAACTATTATTTGGATTATCATTCATGGCCTTTTTTTAGGTGTTGATACATTTTTAGTTAGTATAAATACAGTTTGACATTTTAAAGTGTTAATTACAAACTTTAGAAGCTTTTTAAACTTCGAATCCACGATAATTTGCATTTCCTGCTCAGCAGGAAAGTTCTCTGTGACAACAGAGTGATCAAACAGAGTGATAGTAAAACACATTCGCCTCCTGAGTGATCTCACCCAGATCCCTGGACCATGATTACCACATAGTTGTTTTAATCAGCTCATGCCTGGCTGGGATTGTTTGGAGCTATTTTGGTGTGGCGAGAGCTGAGTCCTGTTGGCATAGCTGTGGCTCTCTGACAGACATGGGGACGGACTCTCAGCTGCCAAGCCAACCAGGCGGTGCTCTTCTTACTGCAAGGGTAAGATGCTAGAGCAAGAGCCTGCTCACCTGCTGGGTTTGGGCTTGCTTTCTTTCTCTTGCTTTTTATCCATTGGTGCCACTGCATAGAGCAAGCTAAATCAAGTGCACCTTAATAAGTATTTGAAAGACAACAAATCCTGTTTTGGTTAGGGTATGTGCAAATTTCAGGGTGAGAATGCAAAAAAATAATACACTGAAATACACTGTTTGCTGTTTATGGACAATGTTTCTGCCACTGATAAGGTCTTGATGAAGTCACAGGGAGTATATCTGATAAGGTATTGGTGAAGTCATAGGGAGTATCTTTGATAAGGTCTTGGTGAAGTCACAGGGAGTATATCTGATAATGTCTTGGTGAAGTTACAGGGAGTATCTCTGATAATGTCTTGGTGAAGTTACAGGGAGTATATCTGATAAGGTCTTGGTGAAGTCACAGGGAGTATCTCTGATAAGGTCTTGGTGAAGTCACAGGGAGTATACCTGATAAGGTCTTGGTGAAGTCATAGGGAGCATATCTGATAAGGTCTTGGTGAAGTCATAGGGAGTATATCTGATAAGGTGTTGGTGAAGTTACAAGGAGTATATCTGGAGCTCAGCTGCTGAGCTATTCAGCCTACTGTCCTCCTCTTACACTCAGGCACAGAGATCTGTAGCCCGCCCTCGCTCGCTCAGCCCACTAGCTGGCTGCCATGGGTTCGGGCTTTGGGCTTCGTATCTATCTGCCATGTTGTACAAACAGGATATTGTCATTGGGTAATTACTGTGGACAAATATAATTAAGATAGTTGTTTATAGTATGCTGTGGTTTTTATGGTTTAAACATTTGACCCATTGAGACAATAGAGAGAGAGAGAGGGAGATAGAGAGAGAGAGAGAGAGAGATAGAGAGAGAGAGAGAGAGAGAGAGAGAGAGAGAGAGAGAGAGAGAGAGAGAGAGAGAGAGAAAAAAAAATAAAGGAGAGAGACTGCTTGAACTCCATCCATCCTGGGAAAGCGATTGCTCCTCTTCTCTCCTGGACTCAGGGGACATACCGATAGCGCTCTCAGATTCATCCCAAACCCCCCCCCCAACCCCATCACCAGTTCTCTCCTCCCCTCCAAACTCCTCCCTCCCTTCTCCTCTACTCCCTTTTCCTCCCCTCTTCTCTCTCCTCCCCTACAAACTCCTCCCTCCCTTCTCCTCTACTCCCTTCTCCTCCCCTCTTCTCTCTCCTCCCCTCTCCACTCCTCCCCTCTCCTGACCTCCCCTCTTCATCCCCTCTGCCTCCCTCTCCATCTCCCTCTTCTTCCCCTCCCTCTCCACTCCTCCGCAGTCCCTCTCTCCTCACTTCTCCTCCTCTTTACCTCTAACCCCGCCTCTCCCTCTCCTTCCCTCTCCCTCCTCAAGCTGTTTTGTTTTGCTCTCCTGATGCGCTGACATTAATCACTCAAGATTAAACAGTGTGTTCGTGAGTGCAAGTGTGTGTTGATGGGAGCCCTGTAGTGACCCTGTCCCACTTCTCACAGGAACCAATGGAAAACAAGACTGTTCTGTCTGATTTCTGCTCACCTTCTGATCATCAATGCTCACGTTACTCCTCCCTCCGGCCTAACTTACTGGCAGGCTGGCTGAGTACCCTGTCAGCTCCACAACAACAACCTAAGCACCCTCCCTCACATACACTCTGCAATCTGCACTTGAGCCAAGGGTAGGCTACACCGTTGTGGGTTTGTGAGGGAAGGATGAACACAACAGGACATAGTTTTATCCAGGGATGAAAATGACCAGATGTTTTCTAGGCATAATATATGGAGACAGTTATCAGGTGGGTTGCATGAACACTTCAAATCAAATACAACTTACCTGCATACTGTTAGGTGTTCTTAATTAAATGGACAATGTTTTAACCAACAATTTGTTTACTGAGAAAAACACCCGTCCCAGTTAAAGACCAGTCTCTCTCCTGGTGAAAGACCAGGAGAGAGACTTCCCCACGCACAGATATCCCCCTCTGCTGGTGTGATCTCACCAGACCATTACTTAGGCCTATGCTAGCTAGTGTACTATAGCTCCCTGAGATGGTTGTAAAGCCATTGCATATCAGGTTTCCCTTCTACACCCACATCAGCAGGTGCAACGACGTCTCTCTCTCTCTCTCTCTCTCTCTCTCTTCCCCTATCTCTCTCCCATAACTCTTATTCTGTTTCTCTCTCTCTCTCTCTCTCTCTCTCTCTCTCTCTCTCTCTCTCTCTCTCTCTCTCTCTCTTCCCCTATCTCTCTCCCATATCTATTTTTCTCACTCTCTCTCTTCCCCTATTTCTCTCCCATATCTCTTTTTCTCTCTCTCTCTCTTCCCCTATCTCTCTCCCATATCTCATTTTCTCTCTCTCTCTCTTCCCCTATCTCTCTCCCATATCTCTTATTTTGTTTTTCTCTCTCTCTCTCCCTCCCTCTCTCTCTCTCTCTCTCTCTCTCTCTCCCATATCTCTTATTCTCTCTTTATTTTTGCTCCTTACTCTTCCCTCTTTCTATTTCTCTCCAGACTCTCTCTCTTCCCCTCCACCTTTCTTTTCTAAAGAGACAGAGAATGGCTGCTCTCTCCATTGTGTTACCTACTGGATAGGAAATGGGCCATGGGGTGGAATGTAATGTGCACTTCTCAAGCTTCAGTCCCCCCTTAAAGAGTGTTAAGAGATTTGGGCTAGACAGGCTTATCAGATGATTTTCTGAAATGTTCAAATCCACAGGGATCTTGGCTTCCACCAGCCTGCACTATGCTGTAGCCTATTTCACGTAATGGTTTTAGATTAAAACGTGTCCTTTAATCTCTGTGCTTTAGCCATTGGCCAGCATCAGTTGCCATGGAAATGTAAGGAGTGCAGCTAGCTGTATTTAAAGAGTAAGGCTAGAAGCAGAAATCCATACAAAAAAAACAAAAAACTTCACAATTATTTAAATCATAAGTACAGTAAGTTAGTCCGCAACAAGTGTCATGTAAACTATTTATTAGATGTGAAAATCCGTTTGAGCCTGTGTAGCTTGTACCCTTCATGTTCTGTCTCTCTGTCTCTGTCCTTCTGTCTTCTGTTTCATGTATGTTTCATTCGTAACCAGGGGTAACCCTGACTCATTGCATTTTGGATGGAAATATAGTTACACCATGCAACTGGAGTAGGACCCCCCCTGAACTGGAGTAGGCCCAACCGAATGCCAGTTGGCTTAAAGCATGAGTGACAGTTTCCCTCTCTCTGGTGGTGGGGGAGTGAAGGGTGAGGGATGACAGGGGGAGTAGGAGGGACAGGGACTCCCCAGGGCCCCTTGGAGGAGGTTGGGATCAGTAGAGAGCGTGAGATGGATTGTCAGGCTTCAGTGAGAGATAGGAGGAGCTCAGAGATAGTTAAGGGTATAGATTTGAACAGTGTCCTAAAAAACCGTGCAGTGTCCTAAAAAACCACAAAACCGATTTATTTTGATATAGCCAATGCCAATGCTTTAACAATATGTCAATCATTAGATTCTCCGGCTACTGTGTGCACGTTGTGTCGTCTCCCTCCTGACTAACTGTCCCAGCGGGACTGTTTTAGTATCTGTTAGTGGTTGTGACTGAATGATCCTTTTGCACCATCCAAGAGTTCTACAGCTGTTCGCCTGCGATTATGATTGAGTGTGTGCAGGTCAGAAGTGACAGTCTAGCTTTTCAACACTTTCCCCACAGTCCTCGGCCACTCGGCGTCGGCACCAAATTGCTCAGTGATTGTGTGTGCCGCAGCTCAGTGCTAGCTTCATGTTATTGCTGAAATATCAGTTTGAGCTAAGCTGGTCTCCGTCATGGATTACAGTAAATGTGAGATATGTGTTGGTGAACTGTATGAGTTGCTTCACGTGTTTGTGTGTGTACCTTTATATGGCACAGTCTCAGGCTTCAATTGGTTTCTTGTTACCGCGTTAAGATAGTTTCAGTTTACTTTCTACCTTCACTACACTCACTTTTAAAGACTCAAAAATGTTTGGGAATATCACCGTGATAATAAATACTGTAACAAAGTCTTAGTGAAATTCATAAAATGAGGTTGTACAGGTTGACAACGTCATGACAGGCCTAGGTGTGCCATTGCTCATCTTGACTAACCCCCTACACGCCTACACACCCCACAACACCCACTTCCTTACACCCTACGAACCCGAACCCTCCAATCCCCCTCTTTCTCCTGAGACCAAACCAACAGTTCACAGTCTAACCTAATGTTGCATTAACAGTCAAGTAAGTACACAATAAACCCTTAATAAAGCCTTTAGAGACATTCTGCAGAGTATGTTAAAGTGGATCTAGTCTTCTTTTTAACACTTGTATGTAAAGATGTAGGATTTTAATTTGAGCCAGTTTGCTACAGCAGGAAAATAATCCTGCAGCAGCATTTAGCAGACACTCTTATCCAGAGCGACTTACAGAGGCAATTAGGGATAGGTGCCTTGCTCAAGGACATGTTGATACATTTTTCACCTAGCCGGCTTGGGGATTTGAACCAGCAACCTTTCAGTTACTGGCCCAATGCCCTTAACCCCTAGGCTAGGCTACCTGCAGTATAGATTTTAGAGTTAAAATGACAAACTTTATAAAACCCTTTTAAACTTTGAACACACTGCTGTGCAGGACAATTATCAGCAACAAATGAGTGGTCAAATTAAGATCATATATCTGTATGTACACTACTATACATCCAGGGCGGCAACCAAACCTTACAGTATACACAGATATAGACAGTTCTAGATAGTATAGATATAGACAGTTCTAGATAGTGTAGATATAGACAGTTCTAGATAGTATAGATATAGACAGTTCTAGATAGTGTAGATATAGACAGTTCTAGATTGTATAGATATCGACAGTTATAGATAGTATAGATATAGACAGTTGTATATGGTATAGATATAGACAGCTATAGATAGTATAGATATAGACAGTTGTATATGGTATAGATATAGACAGCTATATATAGTATAGATATAGACAGCTATAGATAGTATAGATATAGACTGTTATATATAGTATAGATATAGACAGTTAAAGATAGAATAGCTGTAGACAGCTATAAAGAGTATAGATATAGACAGCTATAGATAGTACAGCTATAGACAGGACATATATAGATACATATAGACAGTACAGATATAGACAGGATAGCTATATCTCTATAATTTGTGTTCCTGTTCAAAATGGGTCATTTGATATCCTGATCTCTTCTCCTCATCGCGGTAACCACCCAGAACCCAGGCAGAGAGTGACAGGCGGGAAAGTGGCCGGACTGACATGGCACTTTTATTTTTAAATAGCCGTGATACAGCAGCAGCAGCACAGACATATCTATTAGACATGCAGGACCCTATAAGTTCAACTTCCATCCACTACACACACTGGCTGATTGGACCAAGCACTTCTGGAGGGAGGGGTTCTCTTCTCTGCCACCTAGTGGTAGGATACTGTCATGACATGAGTTTCTCTGCCACCTAGTGGTAGGATATTGTCACGACATGGGTTTCTCTGCCTCCTAGTGGTAGGATACTGTCATAACATGGGTTTCTCTGCCACCTAGTGGTAGGATACTGTCACGACATGGGTTTCTCTGCCTCTTAGTGGTAGGATACTGTCATGACATGGGTTTCTCTGCCTCCTAGTGGTAGGGTACTGTCATGACATGGGTTTCTCTGCGTCCTATGGGTCAGATACTGTCACGACATGGGTTTATCTATCTCTTAGTTGTAGGATACTGTCATGACATGGGTTTCTCTGCCTCTTCGTGGTAGGATACTGTCATGACATGGGTTTCATTGCCTCCTAGTGGTAGCATACTGTCATGACATGGGTTTCTCTGCCTCCAAGTGGTCGGATACTGTCATAACATGGATTTTGGTGTTCACTTACTAACTGTCATTGCTTTGGAGGGAAGTTGGTTTCATCATCAGGTTTTTGGGAGAGTAATACTGATGCCTCTTCTCTATATTAGGTTAGTGAAATTGTGCTAGCACTTTATTTTACAGCACTTTATCCACTGATTATAACTGTTCAGTTACCATTTAATTATGTAACGTAAATACCTGGTACTTTAGGGTTTAAAAAACCAACAACTCTGAACCAAAGCCTTCATTATTTTGGCAGGAGATACATGTTTTCTCTTTCTCTCTGAGGGGGTGTACTTTAAGTGGTGCTAAATATGCTGCGTGATTCATCTGATTGTGTCGAAGAAGCCTAGTAGAGGATCTAACTGTATGTCCTGCTCTCTTTCCCAGCAGGAGAAGAGGAGGATGGGGGGAGAATAGTGGAGGGGAGTGGAGTCTTCTACATACACAACCCTCTACACAGCAGGTAATGGGCATACTGTAGATGTGTTTACCTCTACTTAATGTCTGTTTAGGGATGTGTTCAGGGTGTCTACATTTAGACTGTGTTGAGGGGTGGAGGTGCTATTACAGGTTACTGTACTATACACTGTAGTATAGAGTTCCTTATCCCAGTAAAGCGTGTTATGCTCGTACCGGGAAATGAACACAGATAAATACGTCAGGTTAAACTGGCCCCACCCAAAACGTATTCAGACACAGCATGCAAGTACACACACACACACACACACACACACACACACACACACACACACACACACACACACACACACACACACACACACACACACACACACACACACACACTTAATGCACAAACACACACACACACACACACACACACACACACACACACACACACACACACACACACACACACACACACACACACACACACACACACACACACACACACACACACACACACACACACACACACTTAATGCACATACACACACTTGACGCGTACACACTTGTCCAAAATGGCAGTGCATTATTGGCATCAGGTCTCAACTGGGGAAGAGCAGGTGTACTGCTGTCAACAGAGGCTCATTTTTGCATTACCAGCTCTCTGAAATGTATCTTACGTTTATGTCATGATATTATAGGAACTCTGTCAGCAAGCACTCTAAAGACAATAATCTGTACTAAGATATTATAGTAATTATAGTAAGCCTCTAGTGAAAAGAAAAATGCTCTTCCACTTAATTCCATTTCTATATTGACCATCACTGCTGGTTTAGAATGAGATTTGAGCGGAGGACAAACTTAGCAACTCCAAAACTGAACGATCCCACTCAGCTCATGAAGGAATGCTAATGTGGAACTGCACAGGAGGTTTTTGCCACCCTGATTAATGGAGAAGACAAATTAGGTTTTTATTTCTCCCCTGTGAAAATATTTAACTGACAGGACACAATAACATGTTTACCACACTTGTTGTTGAAACAACACGCTGTTGTTTCAGTGTCTAGTTTCACCTTAACCTGCAAAACACCAGAATGACAAGTGAGACGCCACCCTCCTGGCGTGCCCAAATAAAGTCTGTAGCCTAAGGGCCTGGGTGGTGGAGGGCTCATTTCACAGTTTTACCCAGAGTGCAAAGCTACATAGTCTTGACAGTGGGAGAGCAGAGGGTCATGTGGCCCTGCTTGGGGCGTCACGGTTTTGCACTGCTCAGAATAAGCCCTGTGTGTGTGTGGTTGTGTGTACGTATGTGTGTTTTGCATGCTCAGAAAAAGTCAGGCGAGCTCCAATTACCCTCCTCTCACGGATTGTTTGGTGTCACTTGTCATCTGACGGCTGGATATGATGATTCTGCGCCTCTAGTGTAAAAGGATAGTTATGCAGGACCCCCCCACCCTGCAAATGTACATGTGTCACAACTCAATTGATGTGGGACACTCAAAGCTAACCCAATTAGAAAAGCAAAGCAACCCCCCTCAATCTCATTTTTCTAGTAGGGTTAGGGCTACTATTGGCCCTTTCTGTCCCTGACTCCACCCACTAGGGTCTGCACATGGACAAGTGTCCCAAGCCGTTGCATTGCATTGTGGGACTAGTGCATTGAATTTCTTCGGACTGTCACCAAATGCCCCTTAATGTTGACCTGGGAAGAGGAGAGGTAGATATAAACCTGTTACTACCCTGGGAAGGGGCAGGGGAGAAGGGATATTCTATGCTTTGCCCCAGTTAGAAAAACAACAGTAAATTAGGGAATGTAACGACTAGTCACCATGTCACACCTGAAACCTGAGTAATGATGGAAGACACTTTTAATGTGGCCCATCAGATCACAATCTTCCAAAGAGGGGGAATCAAAGATACTGTAATTCATGAATGAAATGGACAATGTTGTAGATTTATATCAAGAGGTTGATGCTGGGTAAACAGACTGACCACAGCACAAATAGTTTAGATTAAAATATATTTTATTTGGATTTTTCAACCCTGGCCTATATCATACTAGATTTGTGTGTATTGGGTATATGTTTTGTAGTTGTTAGATATTACTTGTTAGATATTTCTGCACATTTCCTTACACCCGCATAACATCTGCTAAACACTTGTATGTGACCAATAAAATTTGTTTTGATTTGATATACTGCTAGGTTCAGTGGAAAAAGTGTGAAGTATCTGTTCAAGCATCAGGCTGACCTAACAGAAGGACCAGGGTTTGCAGGCTAGGTGACATGATGCCTGGACTATACGGGAAGAGGGAGGGAGGAATGGAGGAAGGGAGGGAGGGATGAAAGGAGAGAAGGAGGGTACCCCTTAATGAAACACACAGGGGCTAGGTTGAAACACAAGCACCTTCCTCCATTTGAGTTAACCACCATCTGTCCATCTCTCTCTACCTCCTTTCCGCCAATCCTCTCTTCACTCCTTCCTTCCCTTCTTCTTCAGACCAGGGACAGAGAGGACCTGAAAGACGAGTGTGTGTGTGTCTCCCTGGGAACAATATCCTGATGCTGCATGAGTGTGTCAAGTAGAACTCCAGCATCAGTGATTTTGTTGCCAGGGAGAGGACAGTAGCGACCGGACCTTACAACTTGTCCTCTGTCAGAAAGAGTATGGGAAATATACTGTGTATGGGCTCCCGAGTGGTGCAGCAGTCCAAGGCACTGCATCTCAGTGCTAGAGGTGTCACTACAGTCCCTGGATCGATTCCAGGTTGTATCACAACCGGCCGTGATTGGGAGTCCCATAGGGAGGTGCACAATTGGCCCAGCGTCGCCCGGGTTAGGCTTTGGCCAGGGTAGGCCGTCATTGTAAATAAGAATTTGTTCTTAACTGACTTGCCTAGTTAAATAAAGGTTAAATAAAATATGTTCACTAAATGAATCCAGTATTTCATCATTCAGTAGATAGTAGTAATTTATTTGAATCTGTACAGAAACATTTATTACAAATAAACTTGAAACTAGATATTTAAGATTCCTGAGAATCAATCACATAGCGGCAGAGTAGCTATTTTCTAGACGGCCCTAGCTGTTCTCCCTCTGAAGTGTGTGACATGTCTTTGACATCGACTGTCTGCTATTATCAACAGAACCACTAGAGGGCACTCATACTCACATAGGCTTGTTAATAATATGCCATGGTGAAAGTCCTGAAGATAGTAAGGGGTCCTGAGGTTGCATCAGTCTCTAAAAACATCTTTCCTCCAAACACTCTTGTAAATGTTCAGGTTCTGATTTTGAGTCAAAATTGTCATTGCAGCTTCTCTGTAGAGCTTTGTGTGTGTGTCTATGTGTGTGTGTGTGTGTGTGTGTGTGTGTATGTGTGTGTATATTGTCCTCTCACTGTCTCTCTCTCTCACCAAGGAGGCTCTGCTACATTAGCCAGGCAATTAACTGATCTGTCTGTTCCCTGCTACTGGTCAAGTCCATGGGACTGACTACTGTATACATATTTCTCTCTCTCCTTCTCTCTCTTTCTCTCTCTCTACTCTTTTTCTCTTTTCCTCAATTCCTATTTTAGTGTCTTATTTCCTGGATTACTGACCCACTGAATGTGGCCCTGGCTCAAATCACAAGGTACAGTAGTATTCTGACCTTCTCTCTAAGTCACTTTTCTCTTGAAATTCACATTGATAGTGTAACAGATAGGCCTGGATGTCAGGAAGTTGCAAAATAACATCGTAGTGTTCTGTAGTTGTAGGGCATCATGATGTAGCAACATGTAAAATGACATTTGTTCATCTTCACTTGACAGACTTACCTCACTTCAGAGAATCTGTTTCCTGTCTTTGGATGGACCCTCATCTTATTGGCTACCGAAAAGGGGTGTGGTCGTTGTGGAGCAAACTAATGAGAGAGAACAGTGGTATGCCTCTGATTCTGTAACTTTTACTAACAGTGTCAATAGTTGTTGACCATTGCTTTGCAGTTCCATTGTCATGTTCTTTAGCTAACAGTCCTCTTTCTTTTATAGTAGTGTGTACGTGTGTGTGTGTGCATGCTTGTGTTGTTTGTTCGTTTGTGCGTGTGTATTTGTGTGTCTGTTTGCGAGTTTGTGTGTTTTAGCTATGTCTGTATGTAGGGTGTTGGTAGGGGTAATTTGGGCAGTACTGCTGTGGCCCCCTACTCACACCTGTTACACAGTGAGTTGCTGATCTAGGTGATACAGGAGACACAGATTAAAGCTGTGTGTGTTGTGTGTTGTGTATGAGTGTGTATGTGTGCATCTCCTGGGCTGTGTGTGGTGTGCCTCTTGCATTTGTTCGTCATACCGCTCAGTGAGTCAGCATCTCCGTTTCCTTTCCTGAGTCACTCATTTAACGGTTGCCCGGTGACCACAGAACGGAAAAAGGTTCCTATTGCGTGTTCGCCTGCGAGGACGGCCACCAATATTTATTCAGGCCTTGCAGTAAGTGGCTAGGAGAAAATGATAAATATAAATTATCCAATGATTGCCTGAGTGCCATGTCATTGGATGGAAAGCACACTTAGTAATCCGTTTTAACATTCCTCGTTTTGAAGGAGATATACTGTTGCTATGGCTCATTGTAAAAGGAGACAATGGATGTCTCAATAGATGTTTAGTTTTATGTTGAAGAATAACGTAAAATGAACTACATTTTATGTGAAAGAATCACCTTTTTCTCCATGCAGGCATGAAGACTTTCAGTGCTGTCTCTCCTCAGGTGAGAGGGTCCCCCAGGCCAGTCTTTTCGCCCCCCATTGCAACCTTGCCATCCCCCAGCCCTGCATCATCAGAAAGGGACGAACCAGGACATGGGAGGAAGGTGTCTTTCTTTGATGATGTCACTGTCAATGTGTTGGATCAGGTAACATCAATCAGATAATTGGTATTTTACATCGGAATCATGTTTTAATACCTACAGTATCTAAATAATGTAATTTTGAACATTCTCAATAGGAGAGTCCCACCAGGGAGCTAATGTCACTGACCAGAAACCTACAGCAAAGAGACCAAGGGTCAAACACCATATGCACATTTACAGACACAGACCTGAGACCAACGATCAATCCCCAATCCCGCACCGCAGCAATGTCAACCTTTTAACTAAAATGTCAACCTCAGGGGTCGTCTCCTTAGAGGACAATATTATGTCTCTATCTCTCTATCTGATGGTGGTTGTGTTCACTCTTCCCTACAGGTGTTGGTTTAGAATGGGAGGATGACTTCTCCTTCTTGGACAGCTCTCTCAAAACTAAAATGGTCGACCACCATCTTATTAAATCAATTACATTTTTATTTGTCACATGAGCCGAAAACAACGGGTGTAGACCTTACCGTGAAATGCTTACTAACAAGCCATTAACCAACAATACAATTCAATCTTTGTCCTGTATTGACGCTTTGCCTGTTTGATGGTTCGTCTGAGGGCATAGCGGGATTTCTTATAAGTGTCCGGTGTCCAGCTCCTTGAAAGTGCCAGGTCTAGCCTTTAGCTTGGTGCGGATTTTGCCTGTAATCCATGGCTTTGGGTTGGGATATGTACGTACGGTCACTGTTGGGACATCGTTGATGCACTTATTGATGAAGCCGGTGACTGAGGTGGTCTAGAGTTTTTTTCCCCCTCTGTTTACACATGTGACTTGCTGGTAGAAATGAGGTAAAACGGATTTAAGTGCCTGCATTAAAGTTCCCGGCCAATAGGAGCACCGCCTACGGTTGAGCATTTTCCTGTTTGCTTATGGCCTTATACAACTCGTTGAGTGCGCTCTTAGTGCCAGCATCTCAGTGCCAGTATCAGTTTGTGGTGGTAAATAGATGGCTACGAATAATATAGAGAACTCACTTGGTAGATAGTGTGGTCTACAGCTTATCATGTGATACTCTACCTCAGGCGAGCAATACCTCGAGACTTCTTTATTATTAGACATCGTGCACCAGCTGTTATTGACAAATAGACACACACCCCTGCCCCTCGTCTTACCAAACGTAGCTGCTCTGTCCTGCCAATGCACCAGCTCTATAATATCCATGTCGTCATTCAGCCATGACTCGGTGAAACACAAGATATAACAGTTTTTAATGTCCTGTTGGTAGGATAGTCTCGAATGTAGATCATTTAGTTTGTTTTCCAGTGATTGCACATTGGCCAATAGAACTGATGGTAGTGGCGATTTACTCACTTGCCTACGAATCCTCATAAGGCACACAAACTGGGGTGATAGGGTAGCCTAGTGGTTAGTAACCGTAAGGTTGCAACTTCAAACCCCCGAGCCGACAAGGTACAAATCTGTCGTTCTGCCCCTGAACAGGCAGTTAATCCACTGTTCCTAGGCCGTCATTGAAAATAAGAATTTGTTCTTAACTGACTTGCCTAGTTAAATAAAGGTAAAAAAGACTTTCGCCCCCTGCATCTCTGTCTTTTCTTCACGCGAATGACAGGGATTTGGGCCTGGTCTCCCCGGGAAGCAGTATATCCTCCTCGTCGGACTCATTAAAGAAAAAGTATTTGTCCAGTTCGAGGTGAGTAATCGTTGCTCTGATGTCAAGAAGCTCTTTTCAGTTATAAGAGAGAGTAGCAGCAACATTAAGTTACAAAAATTGCACAACAAAACCCACACAAAATAGAACAGTTGGTTAGGAGCCCGTAAAATGGTACCATTATATTAAGTCATATCACAGTCCAGTATACTATACTTTAGCATCCCCCCACCAGACCTCTACACCCCCACACCAGAGGTGGAGGGGTCCATTCACCCATGCCTGCTCACAGTTGAGACCTTCCAGTCTGGTCCTCACCCACGTCTCTGACGCTGACCTGGAGCAGTGAGGAAAGTGGTTGGATATACAATCTTGTTTTTCTGTCACCAATAGAGCCTTGACCTCCTGGAAAAAATTACTTATCCTCTCTCTCTCCCTCACTCTCTCTCCTCCTTTCTCCTACTCTCCATTCTTCTCCACTCCTCTCCCCAACTCTCCCCTCCTCTCTCCATCCTTTTTGTGATGAGTCAGTATTTAACGGATCGCTAGCTTGAAGAAAAAATATACTATATTTTTATTTCCGATAGTTCCAAACCACCTGTCAGTTTGTTACACTGACATCACAAAGCTCTGTGACAGTGTCTGACTCCATAAGCCTTCTATCTAGTGACATAGATCACTGGACTGTGTAGTAGCTAACAGTGCCGCCCGTCATGCTCTCGTGACACATTCAGCCTTAGGCCAAATGACGTCATCATTACACAATGTACTAAGTGGTCTAGTAAATAGATATTATTGACCAGTTATATATAATATTGATCCATTTTTGGTAATTTTGATCAGTAAAATATATCATTGATCAGTTATAGGTAGTATATTTGTTCTGAAAGAGCTGCAAAACCTGGACCCATACAAATCAGCTGGGCTTGACAATCTGGACCCTCTATTTCTGAAACTGTCCGCCGCCATTGTCGCAACCCCTATTACCAGCCCGTTCAACCTCTCCTTCGTATCATCTGAGATCCCCAAGGATTGGAAAGCTGCTGCGGTCATCCCCCTCTTCAAAAGGGGAGACACCCTGGACCCAAACTGTTACAGACCTATATCCATCCTGCCCTGCCTATCGAAGGTCTTCGAAAGCCAAGTCAACAAACAGATCACTGACCATCTCGAATCCCACCGTACCTTCTCCGCTGTGCAATCTGGTTTCCGAGCTGGTCACGGGTGCACCTCAGCCACGCTCAAGGTACTAAACGATATCATAACCACCATCGATAAAAGACAGTACTGTGCAGCCGTCTTCATCCACCTGGCCAAGGCTTTCGACTCTGTCAATCACCATATTCTTATCAGCAGACTCAGTAGCCTCGGTTTTTCTAATGACTGCCTTGCCTGGTTCACCAACTGCTTTGCAGAAAGAGTTCAGTGTGTCAAATCGGAGGGCATGTTGTCCGGTCCTCTGGCAGTCTCTATGGGGGTACCACAGGGTTCAATTCTCGGGCCGACTCTTTTCTCTGTATATATCAATGATGTTGCTCTTGCTGCGGGCGATTCCCTGATCCACCTTTACGCAGACAACACTATTCTGTATACTTCTGGCCCTTCCTTGGACACTGTGCTATCTAACCTCCAAACGAGCTTCAATGCCATACAACACTCCTTCCGTGGCCTCCAACTGCTCTTAAACGCTAGTAAAACCAAATGCATGCCTTTCAACCGCTCGCTGCCTGCACCCGCATGCCCAACTAGCATCACCACCCTGGATGGTTCCGACCTAGAATATGTGGACATTGATTCAATATGTGGACATTGATCTATAAGTACCTAGGTGTCTGGCTAGACTGCAAACTCTCCTTCCAGACTCATATCAAACATCTTCAATACAAAATCAAATCTAGTCGGCTTTCTATTTCGCAACAAAGCCTCCTTCACTCACGCCGCAAAACTTACCCTAATAAAACTGACTTTCCTACCGATCCTCGACTTCGGTGATGTCATCTACAAAATAGCTTCCAATACTCTACTCAGCAAACTGGATGCAGTTTATCACAGTGCCATCCGTTTTGTTACTAAAGCACCTTATTCCACCCACCACATGCTCTAGTCGGCTGGCCCTCGCTACATGTTCGTCGCCAGACCTACTGGCTCCAGGTCATCTACAAGTCTATGCTAGGTAAAGCTCCGCCTTATCTCAGTTCACTGGTCACGATGGCAACACCCACCCGTAGCACGCCCTCCAGCAGGTGTATCTCAGTGATCATCCCTAAAGCCAAAACCTCTTTGGCCGCCTTTCCTTCCAGTTCTCTGCTACCTGCGACTGGAACGAATTGCAAAAATCTCTGAAGTTGGAGACTTTTATCTCCTTCACCAACTTTAAACATCTGCTATCTGAGCAGCTAACCGATCGCTGCAGCTGTAGTCCATCGGTATATAGCCCACCCAATTTACCTACCTCATCCACATACTGTTTTTATTTTATTTACTTTTCTGCTCTTTTGCAAACCAGTATCTCTACCTGCACATGTTCATCTGATCATTTATCACTCCAGTGTTAATCTGCTAAATTGTAATTATTCACTCATATGGCCTATTTATTGCCTACCTCCTCATGCCTTTTGCACACAATGTATATAGATTATTTTTTTTCTACTATGTTATTGACTTGTTTATTGTTTATTGTTTACTCCATGTGTAACTCTGTGTTGTTGTCTGTTCACACTGCTATGCTTTATCTTGGCCAGGTCGCAGTTGTAAATGAGAACTTGTTCTCAACTAGCATACCTGGTTAAATAAAGGTGAAATAAAAAAAATAAAATAAAAAATAGATCAGTTACAGATAATATTGATCAGTTATAGACAATATTTATTTATTTTATTTCACCTTTATTTAACCAGGTAGGCTAGTTGAGAACAAGTTCTCATTTACAACTGCGACCTGGCCAAGATAAAGCACAACAGTTCGACTGTCACGCCCTGACCTTAGAGAGACGTTTTATTTATATTTTTGGTTAGGTCAGGGTGTGATGTGGTGTGAGCATTCTATGTTTTGTTTTTCTATGATTTTGTATTTCTATGTTTTGGTCGGGTGTGGTTCTCAATCAGGGACAGCTGTCTATCGTTGTCTCTGATTGGGAACCATACTTAGGTAGCCCTTTTCCCTCCTTTCAGTGTGGGAAGTTAACTTTGTTTGTGGCACATAGCCCTTAAGCTTCACGGTTGTTTTGTATTGTTTATTGTTTTTGTCGGCGTCACCTAAATAAAAGGAATATGTATGCTCACCAAGCTGCGCTTTTTTCCTCTTCATTCCACGGCCGTGACATTGACACATGCAACAACACAGAGTTACACATGGAATAAACAAACATACAGTCAATAATACAGTATATTATTGGTCCGTTATAGGTCAAATGTATCAGTTATAGAAAATATTGATAAATTATAGACAATATTGATCAGTTATACATAATATTGATCAGTTATAGGTCAAATTGACCAGTTATAGATAATATTGATCAATTATAGGTAATATCGATCAATTAAAAATGATATTGATCAGTTACACATAATATTGATCAGTTTTAGATAATATTGATCAGTTATAGGTTAAATTGATCAGTTAAAGGTCAAATTGATCAGTTATAGATAATATTGATCCGTTTTATTATTTTATAATAAGAAATTGCACAGTGTGTGTGGACTCTAAACAGAGCACACACTGGTTGAATCAATGTTGTTTCCATGTCATTTCAATTAAATCGGGAGGGAAGGAAAGGAAGTGAGAGAGAGGGAAAGAGAGAGGAAGTGAGAGAGAGGGAAAGAGAGGGAGAGGCCCCTTTATTTGTCTATGTATGTCAAGGTGTGTCCTTGAGTCCAACTGTGGGCTGGGGACAGCTCTATGACCAGAAGGGGTGGAGGACAGGACAGGACGGCACTCAACTCATGCGCATGTTCATGCTTGTATGTGTGTGTCCTTGTGCCTGTGTGTGTGTGTGTTACGGTATTTATGCCAGCTTGTAAGAGCTTAGTTTGCACATTATTAAAGCATACCCAGCACAGTGTATTTATCAGTTATCAGAGCCCATGGGTAAACTAAATACATACGGTTGGTCTGAGGGGAAACTGAATCGAGAAATATTTGCACAGAACCTGAAGTGTGGTAGGGTTGATTTCAAGAAACCTAGCAGGACCAGCCCTAGTGTTCACACACACACACACACACACACACACACACACACACACACACACACACACACACACACACACACACACACACACACATATCAACACTGTACATTTTGCTGCTGGGAGCTGCTCACCTGTGTCTGACATTCTCTTTAGATAATGGTAGATATATTTGTGGAACCATAACACTACAGTTGAAGTCGGAAGTTTACATACACCTTAGCCAAATCCATTTAAAATCAGTTTTTCACAATTCCTGACATTTAATCATAGTAAAAATTCCCTGTTTTAGGTCATTTAGGATCACCACTTTATGTTAAGAATGTGAAATGTCAGAATTATAGCAGAAAGAATGATTTATTTCACCTTTTATTTCTTTCATCACATTCTCAGTGGGCCAGAACTTTACATACACTCAATTAGTACTTGGTAGCATTGCCTTTAAATTGTTTAACTTAACTTTAACTCAAACATTTCAGGTAGCCTTCCACAAGCTTCCCACAATAAGTTGGGTGAATTTTGGCCCGTTCCTCCTGACAGAGCTGGTGTAACTGAGTCAGGTTTGTAGGCCTCCTTGCTCACACATGCTTTTTCAGTTCTGCCCACATATTGTCTATAGGATTGAGGTCAAGGCTTTGTGATGGCCACTCCAGTACCTTGACGTTGTTGTCCTTAAGCCATTTTGCCCAAACTTTGGAAGTATGCTTGCGGTCATTGTCCATTTGGAAGGCCCATTTGCGACCAAGCTTTAACTTCCTGACTGGTGTCTTGAGATGTTGCATCAATATATCCACATAATTTTCCTGCATCATGATGTCATCTATTTTGTGAAGTGCACCAGTCACTCCTGCAGCAAAGCACCCCCACAACATGATGCTGCTACCCCCGTGCTTCACGGTTGGGATGGTGTTCTTTGGCTTGCAAGCTTCCCCCTTTTTCCTCCAAACATAACGATGGTCATTATGGCCAAACAGTTCTATTTTTGTTTCATCAGATTATAGGACATTGCTCCAAAAAGTACAATCTTCTCCCCATGTGCAGTTGCAAACCGTAGTCTGGCTTTTTTATGGCAGTTTTGCAGCAGTGGCTTCTTCCTTGCTGAGCGGCCTTTCAGGTTATGTCGACATAGGACTTGTTTCACTGTGGATATAGATACTTTTGTACCGGTTTCCTCCAGCATCTTCGCAAGGTCCTTTGCTGTTGTTTGCACTTTACGCACCAAAGAACAATCATCTCTAGGAGACAGAACGCGTCTTCTTTCTGAGCGGTATGACGGCTGCGTGGTCCCATGGTGTTATACTTGCAGACTATTGTTTGTACAGGTGAACCTGGTACTGTCACGAGTCCGACCGAGGGTGTTTCCCTTTCCCGGGCAGGTGGCGCTCGGCGGTCGTCGTCACCGGCCTATTAGCTGCCACTGATTGTTTTTCCTTCCCCTCCTTGTATGTTGAGTGGTAGCACCTGTGGATGTTTAATTAGTTTGTCTTTATTAGACAGCCGGCCCGCCTGGTTGTTGTGCGGGATTATTTCTATGTAACCTTCGGCTCTGTGGTATAGGCACGTGTTAGTGTCCGGTCGGGATTGTTTCCCATTGTACATTTTGATTCCCTGTGTTTTGGGAACGTAACGTTTTTGTGAGCACCCTGTGGTGCGTTGGTGCGATTAAAAGGCGCGCAGCATTGAACTCTCTGTCTCCTGCATTTGACTCCACACCCACGACACCCGGAGCATTACAGAATCCCGCACCTATCAAATTGAATGGAGTCAGCAGGAGCAGCAGCCAACCCTCTCCCATCGATGGAGGAACGGGTTCTCCACCACACCACCGTCCTTCATCGGATCGGATCCGCGATGGATCAAGTGATGGAGAGAATGGACAGATGGGAGAGGAGTGGGCTCCTCTCTCCACCTTCGGCACCCACGGTTCCGGACTCCCCATCTCCCGACTCCAGCACCCTCCGTCTGACGCTACCGAGGGCTTATGATGGAGCGGCGGCGGGTTGCCAGGGGTTTCTGCTCCAGCTGGAGCTATACCTGGCCACCATCAGACCCACTCCCTCAGGAGCAGAGAGGGTGAGTGTCCTCATCTCCTGCCTCACGGGTCGTGCCCTAGAATGGGCGAACGCGGTCTGGAATGGTCCAGACTCAGCGCGGGAGCACTACCCAGAGTTTTCCCGCCGCTTCCGTGCCGTGTTTGATCACCCTCTAGACGGCCGAGCGGCGGGAGAACGACTATTTCACCTCAGGCAGGAGAGGAGGAGCGCCCAGGATTACGCGCTGGAGTTCCGGACCTTGGCAGCCGGATCTGGGTGGAACGACAGGGCCCTCATGGACCACTACAGGTGTAGTCTCCGAGAGGACGTCCGCCGGGAGTTAGCGTGTCGGGACACCACTCTGTCACTGGATCAGCTGATTGACATGTCCATTCGACTGGATAATCTGCTGGCTGCCCGCGGGCGTTCAGAGAGGGTCCTGTGCGTTCCACCACCCAGCCCCTCCGCTCCCATTCCGATGGAGTTGGGAGGGGCTGCGCCAAGGGGTACCGGAGGAGGAGGCCTTCCCTGCACCAACTGTGGTCGGAGAGGACACACGTCTGATCGGTGCTGGGGGGGTCCGTCTGGGAGTAGAGATGGCAGGCGGAACGCTTCTCGGTCACCCCAGGTGAGTCAGCATCAAACTCACCCAGAACCCCCTGTTGGCCACATGTTTGTCTTAACTTTTTTCCTTCGCTTTTTTCCCTCTTCCCAGCATAGGGCGCTAGTCGATTCAGGCGCAGCTGGGAACTTTATGGATCGCGGACTCGCCCTTAAGTTAGGGGTTCCGCTGGTGCCGATAGATTCTCCTTTCCCCGTGCACTCCCTAGATAGCCGGCCATTAGGGTCAGGGATGGTCAGGGAGACCACGGTCCCACTGGACATGGTGACGCAGGGGAATCATAGGGAGCGTATCAGTTTCTTTATTATTGATTCGCCTGCGTTTCCAGTGGTGCTGGGGACTCCCTGGCTGGCCCGGCACAATCCTAAAATTTCGTGGAGACAGGGGGTTCTCCAGGGGTGGTCAGAGGAGTGTTCTGGAAGGTGTTTGGGAGTTTCCATCGGTGCCACGTCGGTGGAGAGTCCAGACCAGGGTTCCACGGTGTGCATTCCCCCCGAGTATGCCGATTTGGCAATCGCTTTCAGTAAAGTGAAAGCGACTAAATTACCACCTTATCGACCGGGAAGGGATTGTACGATAGATCTCCAGGTAGACGCTGCGCTTCCCAAGAGTCACGTGTACCCGCTGTCCCAGGAGGAGACGTTGGCAATGGAGACATATGTCACGGAGGCGCTGGGACAGGGGTACATTCGGTCCTCCATTTCACCCGTCTCCTCAAGTTTCTTTTTTGTGAGGAAAAAGGAGGGAGGCTTGCGTCCGTGTATCGATTATAGAGGTCTAAACGCCATCACAGTGGGGTATAGTTACCCTCTACCTCTCATCGCTACGGCGGTGGAATCGTTCCACGGAGCGCAGTTCTTCACAAAACTGGATCTCAGGAGCGCGTATAGTTTGGTGCGTATTCGGAAGGGAGACGAGTGGAAAACCGCATTTAGTACTACATCAGGCCACTATGAGTACCTCGTCATGCCGTATGGGTTAAAGAATGCTCCAGCCGTTTTCCAATCCTTTGTAGACGAGATTCTCAGGGACCTGTGCGGGCAGGGAGTGGTGGTTTATATCGATGACATTCTGATCTACTCGGCCACTTACACCGCGCATGTGTCTCTGGTGCGCAAGGTGCTTGGTAGACTGCTGGAGCATGACCTATACGTCAAGGCTGAGAAATGCGTGTTCTCTAAACGAGCCGTCTCTTTTCTGGGATATCGCATTTCCACCTCGGGGGTAGTGATGGAGGGTGACCGCATTAAGGCCGTGCGTAATTGGCCGACTCCGACCACGGTAAAGGAGGTGCAGCGGTTTCTGGGTTTTGCCAACTACTACCGGAGGTTTATCCGGGGTTTTGGCCAGGTAGCGGCTCCCATCACCTCACTGCTGAAGGGGGGCCCGGTGCGTTTGCAGTGGTCAGCAGAGGCGGACGGAGCATTCAACAAGTTGAAGGCGCTGTTTACTGATGCGCCCGTGTTGGCGCATCCGGACCCCTCTCTAGCATTCATAGTGGAGGTGGACGCGTCCGAGGCTGGGGTGGGTGCCGTGCTATCACAGCGCTCGGGTACGCCACCAAAACTCCGCCCCTGCGCTTTCTTCTCAAGGAAGCTCAGCCCAGCGGAGCGTAACTATGATGTGGGGGACCGGGAGCTGCTAGCGGTGGTTAGAGCTCTGAAGGTGTGGAGACACTGGCTTGAGGGGGCTAAACACCCCTTTCTCATCTGGACCGACCACCAGAATCTGGAGTATATTCGGGCAGCTAGGAGACTTAACCCACGTCAGGCAAGGTGGGCCATGTTCTTCACCCGGTTCCGATTTACTTTGTCTTATAGACCGGGCTCCCAGAACGTGAAGGCTGACGCACTGTCCCGCCTTTATGACACGGAGGATGGGTCCACCGAACCTACTCCCATCCTTCCCGCCTCGAAGCTGGTAGCCCCAGTGGTATGGGAGGTGGACTCGGACATCGAGCGGGCGTTACGGGCTGAACCCGCGCCTCCTCAGTGTCCAGCGGGGCGAAGGTACGTGCCGCTTGGTGTTCGGGACAAACTGATTCGGTGGGCTCACGTCCTACCCTCCTCGGGTCACCCTGGGGTGACGAGGACAGTGGGGAGCCTTCAGGGGAGGTATTGGTGGCCTACGTTGGCTAAGGACGTTAAGGGTTATGTCTCCTCCTGTTCAGTGTGCGCTCAGAGTAAGGCTCCTAGGCACCTTCCTAGAGGGAAGCTACAACCCCTCCCTGTTCCACAGCGGCCATGGTCACATCTGTCCATAGATTTCCTGACCGATCTCCCGCCGTCTCAGGGGAACACCACGGTTCTGGTGATTGTGGATCGGTTCTCTAAGTCCTGCCGTCTCCTCCCGTTGCCCGGTATCCCTACAGCCCTACAGACTGCGGAGGCGTTATTCACCCATGTCTTCCGGCACTACGGGGTGCCGGAGGACATCGTTTCTGATCGGGGCCCCCAATTCACGTCCCGGGTATGGAGAGCGTTCATGGAACGTTTGGGGGTCTCTGTCAGCCTGACCTCCGGTTATCACCCCGAGAGTAATGGGCAGGTGGAGAGAGTGAACCAGGAGGTGGGTAGGTTTCTGCGGTCGTATTGCCAGGATCGGCCAGGGGAGTGGGCACGATACATTCCCTGGGCTGAAATGGCTCAGAACTCACTACGCCACTCCTCTACTAACGTGTCCCCTTTTCAGTGTGTGTTGGGGTACCAGCCGGTCCTGGCACCATGGCATCCGAGCCAGACCGAGGCTCCTGCGGTGGAGGAATGGGTACAGCGCTCCAAGGAGACCTGGAGGGCCGTCCAGGAATCTCTACGACAAGCGAGTGGACGGCAGAAGAGGAGTGCTGACCGCCACCGCAGTGAGGCCCCCGTGTTTGTACCGGGGGACAGGGTCTGGCTCTCGACCCGAAACCTACCTCTCCGCTTGCCCTGCCGGAAGCTGGGTCCGCAGTGTGTAGGGCCCTTTAAAGTCCCGAGGAGGATAAACGAGGTGTGTTATCGATTACAACTCCCTTCCTATTATCGTATTAACCCCTCGTTTCATGTGTCTCTCCTCAGGCCGGTGGTAGCTGGTCCCCTGCAGGACAGTGAGGTACCGGAGGTCCCTCCCCCCCCGCTGGACATCGAGGGGTCCCCGGCGTACACGATCCGGGCCATTCTGGACTCAAGACGCCGGGTGAGGGGCCTGCAGTACCTCGTGGACTGGGAGGGGTACGGTCCGGAGGAGAGGTGCTGGGTACCGGTGGGGGACATCTTGGATCCCTCCATGTTGAGGGATTTCCATCGCCTCCATCCGGATCGCCCTGCGCCTCGTCCTCCGGGGCGACCTCGAGGCCGGTGTCGGCGCGCTGCGGGAGCCGCGCGTCAGGGGTGGGGGTACTGTCACGAGTCCGACCGAGGGTGTTTCCCTTTCCCGGGCAGGTGGCGCTCGGCGGTCGTCGTCACCGGCCTATTAGCTGCCACTGATTGTTTTTCCTTCCCCTCCTTGTATGTTGAGTGGTAGCACCTGTGGATGTTTAATTAGTTTGTCTTTATTAGACAGCCGGCCCGCCTGGTTGTTGTGCGGGATTATTTCTATGTAACCTTCGGCTCTGTGGTATAGGCACGTGTTAGTGTCCGGTCGGGATTGTTTCCCATTGTACATTTTGATTCCCTGTGTTTTGGGAACGTAACGTTTTTGTGAGCACCCTGTGGTGCGTTGGTGCGATTAAAAGACGCGCAGCATTGAACTCTCTGTCTCCTGCATTTGACTCCACACCCACGACACCCGGAGCATTACAGGTACCTTCAGGCGTTTGAAAATTACTCCCAAGGATGAACCAGACTTGTGGAGATCTACAATTTTTTAATGAGGTCTTGGCTGATTTCTTTTGATTTTCCCATGATGTCAAGCAAAGAGCACTGAGTTTGAAGGTAGGCCTTGAAATACATCCACAGGTACACCTCCAATTGACCCAAATGATGTCAATTAACCAATCAGAAGCTTCTAAAGCCATGCCATCATTGTCTGGAGTTTTCCATGCTGTTTAAAGGCACAGTCAACTTAATGTATGTAAACTTCAGACCCACTGGAATTGTGATCCAGTGAATTATAAATGAAATAATCTGTCTGTAAACAATTGTTGGAAAAATTACTTGTGACATGCAAAGTAGATGTCGTAACCGACTTGCCAAAACTTTAGTTTGTTAACAAGACATTTGTGGAGTGGTTGAAAAATAAGTTTTAATGACCAACCTAAGTGTATGTAAACTTCTGACTTCAACTTTATATCATACAGAAGTCTGACTGACTTTCTTGTGTTTACCCCAGGATCCACCGCTGGGGATAAGAAGACTAAGTGTTGTCATGACTGTCCTGATCAGGTCAGGTTACAGGAGACCACAACCCTACAGATTATCTCTCAACCCCAACAGAGGAGGAGAGATCTAGGAGTCTGAAGATGAGTTTTATGACCCCTCACGCCCCTGGTAAGTCTCAGGCCACAGACAAATTCCCTTTGTCCTGTTACTATGGAGAACCAACCTCAGAACATTAAACATGAAATAAAGGGACTTTGGAACAATGGTTTCCATCAGCCACAATGGTGGTCATGACGATAGATGGAATATGAAAATGTATGTCATTTTTGTTTTGTTATTAAAGGTTAATAGATGACGTTTTTACGAAAACATTGTAACGTGAAGACTTTTCCTAGTATATGTTTGATGTTTATACATTGTACGTTGTGTGGAAAATGTCCAAATCAAAGGGAATGTTTTTGTAAAGAAGAAATGTAAAGTTAGTTGTCTAAAATTGGATTTGAGTCAAATCTAGACCTTGCCTCATTAACTTGGTACGCCCAGAGAATTGCCCTAAAGGCGGTTATGCCCACTTCTGACCCAAGGGTATAAAACCTGTGAGTATAGAATTTACAGAGAAGACTACGTGACCCAAGCTGCAGCCAAGGTCTAAAAAGTCAATGAACCCAGAACGCAACACAAGTTTGAAGACAAAGGAATAATTTTCTACCTAAGCTACGGATGAGTAGCTGTGTCTAAGCGGGTGAATTCAAGCTTAGCATCCAATCTCAGCGAATCGTGTTATCTAAAAGGTTTCATTCCTATGTTGTGAGCTACAGAGCTGTCTGTCCTCAGAAGACCCCTTCCATAGCAAGGGTGAGGGAACAGACTCCTAAACCAAAAGGACACTGACATCGTGAGGACGATCAGAGAGGTGTGCAGGAGAAGTGTGTCATCGAGCAGCTGAACGGTCCCCTGAACGGTCCACGCAGAGAATCCTCGAAGGTCTACCCCACGTAATTACATCATTGTATTCTGACCCATAAGAGCGGCAGTTTGGGGCAAGGCTAGGGTTAGAATAGCATAGCTGACAAATTCACCCAAATGTATATTTCTCTCATGTACTTTCTTTTTCCTCTCTCTCTTTGAAATCCCAATTTTGGGTAACACGCGCCATAGTGTGTTGGCCCGTTAAGTTTTAATCAATAGCCTATAATGTGTTTCGTCTATGTGTATCTTTTATCATCATTTTAGCCAACTAAGATTGGTGTGGTACGAACTCATTGGTGAGACCCGGGCTCGTGTGTTAAGGTTTTCTTCTTCCTCCTCCTCTGAAGAGGAGGTGTAGCAGGGATCGGACCAAAATGCAGCGTGGTTATCTTCATACATCTTTAATAAAGATAATGACGAACAATACAAAAACACTAAACGTAACGTGAAAAACCAAAACAGACCTATCTGGTGCAAACTAACACAGAGACAGGAACAATCACCCACGAAACACTCAAAGAATATGGCTGTCTAAATATGGTTCCCAATCAGAGACAACGATAAACACCTGCCTCTGATTGAGAACCACTCTAGGCAACCATAGACTTACCTAGACAACTCTACTATACCACAATCCCATTACCTACAAAAAACCCCAAGACAAAACACACCACATAAATAACCCATGTTACACCGTGGCCTGACCAAAATAATAAAGAAAACACAAAATACTAAAACCAGGGCGTAACAGAACCCCCCCCCCCCCAAGGTGCGGACTCCCGGCCGCACACCTAAACCCATAGGGGAGGGTCCGGGTGGGCGTCTGTCCATGGCGGCTCCGGCACGGGACGTGGACCCCAGTCCAACAAAGTCTTAGTCCGCTTAATTCGCGTCCTTAGATTGGCGACCCTCGCCGTCAACCTTGGCCTAGTAAACCTAACCAAGGGCCCCACTGGACTGAGGGGCAGCTCCGGACTGAGGGACAGCTCGGGACTGAGGTAGCTCGGAACTGAGGGGTAGCTCGGGACTGAGGGGTAGCTCGGGACTGAGGGGTAGCTCAAGACTG
Source organism: Oncorhynchus clarkii lewisi (assembly GCF_045791955.1). Taxonomy (NCBI): domain Eukaryota; kingdom Metazoa; phylum Chordata; class Actinopteri; order Salmoniformes; family Salmonidae; genus Oncorhynchus; species Oncorhynchus clarkii. The sequence continues at coordinate 38,726,661 of NC_092169.1, read as the reverse complement.
AGGGGTAGCTCAGTACTGAGAAGAAGCTCAAGACTGAGAGGAAGCTCAGGACTGAGAGGAAGCTCAGGCAGGTTGATGGCAGATCCTGGCTGACTGGCGGCTCTGGCAGATCCTGGCTGACTGGCGGATTTGGCAGATCCTGGCTGACTGGCGGATCCTGGCTGAATGGCGGATCCTGGCTGAATGGCGGATGTGGCGGATCCCTGCGGATCCTGGCTGACTGGCGGCTCTGGCTGCTCCATGATGACTGGCGGCTCTGGCTGCTCCATGATGACTGGCGGCTCTGGCTGATCCATGCAGACTGGCGGCTCTGGCTGCTCCATGCAGACTGGCAGCTCTGGCTGCTCCATGCAGACTGGCAGCTCTGGCAGCTCCTTGCAGACTGGCAGCTCCTTGCAGACTGGCAGCTCCTTGCAGACTGGCAGCTCTGGCAGCTCCTTGCAGACTGGCAGCTATGGCAGTTCCTTGCAGACTGGCAGCTCTGGCAGCTCCTTGCAGACTGGCAGCTCCTTGCAGACTGGCAGCTCCTTGCAGACTGGCAGCTCTGGCAGCGCTGGACAGGCGGGAGACTCTGGCAGCGCTGAACAGGCGGGAGACTCCGGCAGCGCTGAACAGGCGGGAGACTGCGGCAGCACTGAACTGGCAGGAGACTCCGGCAGCACTGGAGAGGAGGAAGGCTCTGGCAGCGCTGGACAGGCGAGGCGCACTGTAGGCCTGATGCGTGGTGCTGGCACTGGTTGTACTGGGCCGAGGACACGCACAGGAAGCCTGGTGCGGGGAGCTGCCACCGGAGGGCTGGTGTGTGGAGGTGGCACTGGATGGACCGGACCGTGAAGGCGTACTGGAGATCTTGAGAGCAGGGCTGGCACCAACCGCCCTGGCTGGATCTTCACCCTAGCCCGGCAGATGTGAGGAGCTGAGATGTAGCGTACCGGGCTAAGCATGCGTACTGGGGACACCGTGCGTTCCACCGCATAACACGGTGCCTGACCAGTACCACGCCCGCCATGGTTAGCACTGCTAAGCGCACTGTAGCACTGAGCAGGCACAGGACGTGCAAGGCTAGGGAGGTGCACAGGAGGCCTGGTGCGTGAGGCTGGCACCATCTTCACCAGCCGACTAGCACGCACCTCAGGACGAGTATGGAGAGCTGACCCAGGTGCCATCAAATCCCCGACACACTCCGTCGGGCGAATTCCGCGCCTCATGCACCAACACAGCAACTCCCTCATAACTCTCTCCTCCAATTTCCCCATTAACTCCTTCACAGTCTCTGCTTCGCTCACCTCCAACACCGGCTCTGGTTCTGGTTCCCTCCTTGGCTCCTTACGATAAACAGGGGGAGTTGGCTCAGGTCTGACTCCTGACTCTGCCACACTCTCCCTGTGCCCCCCCCAATAAATTTTTGGGGCTGACTCTCGGGCTTCCATCCGCGCCGCCGTGTTCGTCTCTCAAACTCCATTCTCCTATAACCCTCTTCGCACTGCTCCAGCGAATCCCAGGCGGGCTCCGGCACTCTCCCTGGGTCAACTGCCCACCTGTCTATTTCCTCCCAAGTCGTATAATCCAGACTTCGTTGCTCCTGCTGCCGCTGCCTGTCACCACGCCGCTTGGTCCTGTTTTGGTGGGTGATTCTGTTAAGGTTTTCTTCTTCCTCCTCCTCTGAAGAGGAGGTGTAGCAGGGATCGGACCAAAATGCAGCGTGGTTATCTTCATACATCTTTAATAAAGATAATGACGAACAATACAAAAACACTAAACGTAACGTGAAAAACCGAAACAGACCTATCTGGTGCAAACAAACACAGAGACAAGAACAATCACCCACGAAACACTCAAAGAATATGGCTGTCTAAATATGGTTCCCAATCAGAGACAACGATAAACACCTGCCTCTGATTGAGAACCACTCTAGGCAACCATAGACTCTACTATACCACAATCCCATAACCTACAAAAAACCCCAAGACAAAACACACCACATAAATAACCCATGTCACACCCTGGCCTGACCAAAATAATAAAGAAAACACAAAATACTAAGACCAGGGCGTGACACCATGCAGATTCACGGGCTATACGACGTTCAGAACGAGATTGGTAGAGGTAACTGGTTAATTAGCGGCTGTTGTGAAATCGATATTCTGATATTATTTGAGTTAATTTGGGAAATAGAAACTCAATAAAAACTAGTTTTCCCATGGTGCCCCAGGTTAATGAGTTAATAATTGCTTGATTCAGATAATCACGAAATTAGAAACTTTTAATCATTCGATGAACAGCATTCGTCACATTAACTAATACAACGTCACGACAGTGTGTTTGCTGAAGAAAGACAAACACCCAAATAAACAGAATAGCTCAACTAAACCCCACTGTGATAGAATTTAGCCCTCGATAATCAATGCACGGACGCAGACCTCCCTCTTTTTTTTTCACAAAAAAGAAACTCGAGGAGACGGGTGACATGGAGGGCCGAATGTACCCCTGTCTCAGAGATTCCGTAACATATGTCTCCATAGCCAACGTATCCTCCTGTGACAATGGGTACACGTGACTCCTGGGAAGTGCAGCATTCTCCTGGAGGTTTATCACGCAATCCCCCCGTCGATGGGGTGGTAATTTGGTTGCCCTTTTTTTTACAAAAGATGATAGCCAAATCGGCATATTCTGCGCACAGTGGAAACCTGGTCTGGACTCTCCACCGACGTGGCACCGATATAAACTCCTATACGCCTACCTGAACACTCCCCTGACCACCCCTGAAGAGCCCCCTGTCTCCAGGAAATGAGGGGACTGTGAATAGCCAGCTAGGGAACACCCAGCACCACTGGAAACGCAGGTGAATCGATAAGGAATAAACTGATCCACTCCCTATGATCCCCCTGCGTTACCATGTCCAGCGGAACCGTAGCCTCCCTGACCTGCCCTGACCCTAACGGTCGGCTATCTAAGGAGTGCACGGGGAAGGGTGGGTCTATCGGCACCAACGGAATCCCCAACCTATGGGCGAGTCCGCGATCCATAAAACTCCCAGCTGCGCCTGAATCGACTAGCGCCTTATGCTGGAGAGAGGGAGAAAACGCAGGGAAAGAAATTAATAAAAACATGTGACCAACAGGGAGCTCTGGGTGAGTTTGGTGCTTACTCACCTGGGGTGGCCGAGAAGTGTTCCGCCTGCCATCTCGACTCCCAGACGGGCTCCTCCAGCACCGGTCTGAAGTGTGTCCTCTCCAAACGCAGTAGGTGCAGGAGGAGCCTCCTCCTCCGGTCCCCCTCGATGCAGCCTCTCCCAACTCCATCGGAGTTGGAGCAGGAGGACTGGGAGGTGGAACTGACAGGACCCCTTCTGAACGCCCACGGGCAGCTAGCAGGTTGTCCAGCCGGATCGACAAGTCTATGAATTCGTCGAGGGAGAGTGTGGTGTCCCGACAAGCTAGCTTCCTGCGGACGTCCTCCCGGAGGCTGCACTGGTAGTGGTCCCTCAGGGCCCTGTCATTCCACCCCGCACCAGCGGCCAAGGTCCGGAACTCCAAAGTGAAGTCCTGCGCGCTCCTCGTCTCCTGTCTGAGGTGAAACAGTCACCCGCTGCTCGGCCCTCAGGAGGGTGGTCGAACACAGCCCGAAAACGGCGGGTGAACTCCGGGTAGTAGTCCCGAGCAGAGTCTGGGCCGTTCCAGACTGCGTTGGCCCATTCCAGGGCTCTACCTGTCAGACAGGAGACGAGGAAGCTCACACTCTCTTCACCCGAGGGAGTCGGATGAACGGTAGCCAGGTAGAGCTCGAGCTGGAGCAAAAATACCTGGCACCCAGCCGCCGCTCCATCGTACTCCCTCGGGGGCGCGAGACGCAATGCGCTGGAACCGGACACCGCCGGAGGAGGAGTGGGTTGCGTCGTCTGTGGGGGAGCTGGAGTTGATGTCGGGAGACCACTCCTCTCCCATCGCTGCATCCTCTCCATCATTTGGTCCATCGCCGAACCGATCCAATGGAGGATAGCCGTGTGATGGAGGACGCGCTCCTCCATTAATGGAAGAGGGGTGGTCGCTGCTCCTGCTGACTCCATGTCGTGGTGCGGGCTTCTGTCACGGCTTCTAGGAGTAGTGGGTGGAGGAGTCAGGCGCAGAGAGCAGAGTTAGTTCAAACGTGGGTCTTTATTCCAGGAACAGGACAAACAGGACGAAACCGTCCGGAAAAAGGAATCCACATAAATCCACACACATGAACAGAAAAACAAGCCTGCACAAAAGCAGGCGGGCATACCGGGTTTAAATAGCCCAAAACAAAACCCAAACAAGAAACAGGTGACACTAATCAGGCAAAACTAACTGAAACAGAAAAGGGGATCGGCGCGGCCCGAACAGGAAGAGGTGACCTGATAATCCTGCAATGAATAAATGGAGTCCACCAATGGAGACGGTTGGATTCACTCATAAAGTGTGAGAAAGACAAGACTGCCTGCATATTCAAAATGTAAGAAAATGTTCATCAGGTTTTTGGAAATTATGTAGGCTAACTACTAACTTCTGTACTGATAATACCATGATATTGTAAATTCAAGAAACAAGTAAACAAATATTTCTATACAGAGTTTTCCTTTGATTGGTTTCCCCTTGCCTACTGTGAAGCATAACTCAGTGATAAGTAATACTATGCTTTAACACACGGACGGACAGACAAATATGATTCATATATTAGAATTTAAATAACACAGAATGAACTAGAGGCTAAACAATAGCCATCAAATAACCTTATACAAGAATAAAAATACAAAAACTGTATCCTAATAAGACAGACAGACAGACAGGCAGGAAGGCAGGCAGGCAGGCAGGCAGGCACGCACACACGCACGCACGCACGCACGCACACATACACGCACACACACATACACACATACATACATACATACATCACCCGTGTCCATTTTGCTGCTGGGAGCTGCTCACCTGTGTCTGACATTCTCTTTAGATACCGGTAGGTATGTTTGTGGAACCACTATATCATACAGAAGTCTGACTGACTTTCTTGTGTTTACCCCAGGATCCGCCGCTGGGAAAGGAAGACTAAGTGTGTTTGCTGAATGAAGACAAACACCCAAATAAACAGAAGAGTTCAACAGTGGGACCTTGCTGTTTCACCGCTAGTGAACACTACACATTCTCCCTTTACAATTTATAGACCAGGGGTCCAACTACATGGGTGTAAACCATCCCTTTTCAAGTTAATGTACCACCAAGAGTCAGTTGTTGACCTTTCAGGGCTATGTCTGCCTGTATCCCAATAAGAATGAGTCTAGAACACATTAACAGTAACAGAGGGGTCTGATGACCACAACATAACAACAAGGATTAGTCTAGAACACATTAACAGTAACAGAGGGGTCTGATGACCACAACATAACAACAAGGATTAGTCTAGAACACATTAACAGTAACAGAGGGGTCTGATGACCACAACATAACAACAAGGATTAGTCTAGAACACATTAACAGTAACAGAGGGGTCTGATGACCACAACATAACAACAAGGATGAGTCTAGAACACATTAACAGTAACAGAGGGGTCTGATGACCACAACATAACAACAAGGATTAGTCTAGAACACATTAACAGTAACAGAGGGGTCTGATGACCACAACATAACAACAAGGATGAGTCTAGAACACATTAACAGTAACAGAGGGGTCTGATGACCACAACATAACAACAAGGATTAGTCTAGAACACATTAACAGTAACAGAGGGGTCTGATGACCACAACATACCATAATATAACACACACACACTGAGATGTGAATGCAAATAGAAAAATAAACAGTTAAAATAGATTAACCAACATAAAAAATCATGTTATATCCCTCTGACAATTAATGGGCAGGTGCAACAAGTGGACTGACATGTGGAAAGCCTCTACTTGATTTTGACAAAGTGCAGTTTTAGCCCTGTTTATACCTGCTTCTAACAGTCTTGAGCATGTCCACATTCTCATTGTGATCTAATTGTGATATTATCTTCCTGACCACCTCCAGAGCGGTTATTCAAATAATTTGCATAATTTGCATACAGGGAGGGACCATGATATCTGGTCACAATGTGGACACAGTGGACGGAGAAGAGACACATTTATGCAGTGGCATAAAGTACTGAAGTAAAACATACTTTAAAGTACTACATCAGTCATTTTTTGGGGGTATCTGTACTTTACTATTTATATTTTTGACAGCTTTTACTTTTACTTCATTTAATTCCTAATGAAAATAATGTACTTTTTACTCCATACATTTTCTCTGACACCCAAAAGTACTCGTTACATTCTGAATACTTAGAAGGACAGGAAAATGGTTATCCCTACTGCCTCTGATCTGGCGGATTCACTAAACACAAATGCTTCATTTGTAAATTATGTCTGAGTGCTGGAGCTGGAGTAAAGAGTAAGAGTAAATAAATAATCAGTAAATCAAAATAAAATAAAAACGATTTTGCCATCTGGTTTGCTTAATATTTTATTTATTTTTGTATTTATTTATTTTTAACCTTTATTTAACTAGGCAAGTCAGTTAAGAACAAATTCTAATTTACAATGACGGCAATATACTGTATGTGAATTTATTTATACTTTTACTTAAGTATATTTAAAACCAAATACTTTTAGACTTTTACTCAAGTAGTGTTTTACTGGGTGACATTCACTTTTACTTGAGTCATTTTCAATTAAGGTTATCTTTACATCTACTTCTTCCACCAACGGCTTCACTGTGGGCACAATCAGAATGCGGATAAGATCAGGACAAAGGACGCATGTTAGACCAGGTGTAAACGAGGCTTTTGGTAGCGCAGGGCACAGATGACCATGTCCGGAGTTGGAGCGCACTCCCATTGGCTAAGCGAGCGCTACGTGTACATTACAGCAGCAACAGGTACCTCACATGTTTACAGTTATCTTCATCCTCGGAGTGGAACCTCAGACGCTTCTACCACTTAAGCAAAACGTGCATTCTGAAGATATTATCGATGTTCCATGGTGAAAACTATTCTTCTACATACAGGGGAATCTTACTTTCACTTGAAAGGTAAGTTAAGTTTCAATTTGTTGTCCATTCCATTTTTCTTCATAGAAATCCAATGAAGTTATATCAATTTAAGACATTCACAGTTTTTTCAACTATTCAAATAAAAATAGCCTTTCTTACTGAAAAACGTGATATACAGTCCAGTCCGTAATTATTGGCACCCTTGGTAAAGATTAGCAAAAAAAATATTGTATAAAATAAATAATACAAATACTGAGCTATATTGTATGCTCAAGAAAGGAGGAAAATGTTATTATTTTATACTAATACAATTGCTCAGAGAAATATATTTTGTGTAACAAGTAATATATATATTTCAAAAATATGATTGGTATGCTTGTTTGCAATAGATTTCAATACCTCACCTATCGAGGATAACTGCACTGAGCCTTTTTCTAACATGTTTTATGAGATTGGAGGACACATTGGGAGGGATCTTAGTCCACTCCTCCATACAGAATCTTTCCAGGTCCTTGATATCCGTGCACTAATGGACTCTCCTTTTCAATTCAAACCACAGGGTTTCAATTGGGTTCAAATCCGGAGACTGAGATGGCCATTTTGTTGATTTTGTGGTCATTTAACCATTTCTTTGTGGATTTTGATGTGCGCTTGGGGTTATTGTCATGCTGGAAGATCCACATTGCTAAATGGCATTGGCACTTGGATTAGAATCTGTGCTATGGTCAGATGACATTAAAACAAGAGCTCTTCGGCCGCGCGTCACTGGGCAGCTCGGGCCCGGGTTTCCCATTGTAATCCATAATAGTTTTCAAGCCCTGCCACATCCGACGAGCGTCAGAGCCGGTGTAGTACGATTCAATCATTGTCCTGTATTGACGCTTTGCCTGTTTGATGGTTCGTCTGAGGCTATAGCGGGATAAAAAATATTAAAACATACAGTGAAGCCGCTCATCATTTACCATGCATTCAGTCATCTAACAGACTCACATCCAGAGTGACCCAAAAGGGAACATCGACAGATCTCCCACCAAGTCAAAACGGGGGCTCGAACCAGCGACCTATCTGCCACCGGCTATGCTTCTAACTGCCAGGCCACCAACCATCCAATATCCCACAGTTCCCCGAGAGCTGCACCTCAACCATCCCGAGAACCACGCCCCCACCCCGAAAAGAACAACAACCTCTCCCTCCATTCCCCAACCCCAAACCCTCCCAAGCCACCATCCCCCAATGCATCATCAATCAACAAACTGAACAAAAGAGGAAAAAGAGAATGTGTACACACGTACAAGCACCTGCTCATCAACAGCCTCAGGCAAACAATCATTGGATGTACAGTGCCTTGCGAAAGTATTCGGCCCCCTTGAACTTTGCGACCTTTTGCCACATTTCAGGCTTCAAACATAAAGATATAAAACTGTATTTTGTTGTGAAGAATCAACAACAAGTGGGACACAATCATGAAGTGGAACGACATTTATTGGATATTTCAAACTTTTTTAACATATCAAAAACTGAAAAATTGGGCGTGCAAAATTATTCAGCCCCCTTAAGTTAATACTTTGTAGCGCCACCTTTTGCTGCGATTACAGCTGTAAGTCGCTTGGGGTATGTCTCTATCAGTTTTGCACATCGAGAGACTGACATTTTTTCCCATTCCTCCTTGCAAAACAGCTCGAGCTCAGTGAGGTTGGATGGAGAGCATTTGTGAACAGCAGTTTTCAGTTCTTTCCACAGATTCTCGATTGGATTCAGGTCTGGACTTTGACTTGGCCATTCTAACACCTGGATATGTTTATTTTTGAACCATTCCATTGTAGATTTTGCTTTATGTTTTGGATCATTGTCTTGTTGGAAGACAAATCTCTGTCCCAGTCTCAGGTCTTTTGCAGACTCCATCAGGTTTTCTTCCAGAATGGTCCTGTATTTGGCTCCATCCATCTTCTCATCAATTTTAACCATCTTCCCTGTCCCTGCTGAAGAAAAGCAGGCCCAAACCATGATGCTGCCACCACCATGTTTGACAGTGGGGATGGTGTGTTCAGGGTGATGAGCTGTGTTGCTTTTACGCCAAACATAACATTTTGCATTGTTGCCAAAAAGTTCAATTTTGGTTTCATCTGACCAGAGCACCTTCTTCCACATGTTTGGTGTGTCTCCCAGGTGGCTTGTGGCAAACTTTAAATGACACTTTTTATGGATATCTTTAAGAAATGGCTTTCTTCTTGCCACTCTTCCATAAAGGGCAGATTTGTGCAATATACGACTGATTGTTGTCCTATGGACAGAGTCTCCCACCTCAGCTGTAGATCTCTGCAGTTCATCCAGAGTGATCATGGGCCTCTTGGCTGCATCTCTGATCAGTCTTCTCCTTGTATGAGCTGAAAGTTTAGAGGAACGGCCAGGTCTTGGTAGATTTGCAGTGGTCTGATACTCCTTCCATTTCAATATTATCGCTTGCACAGTGCTCCTTGGGATGTTTAAAGCTTGGGAAATCTTTTTGTATCCAAATCCGGCTTTAAACTTCTTCACAACAGTATCTCGGACCTGCCTGGTGTGTTCCTTGTTCTTCATGATGCTCTCTGCGCTTTTAACGGACCTCTGAGACTATCACAGTGCAGGTGCATTTATACGGAGACTTGATTACACACAGGTGGATTGTATTTATCATCATTAGTCATTTAGGTCAACATTGGATCATTCAGAGATCCTCACTGAACTTCTGGAGAGAGTTTGCTGCACTGAAAGTAAAGGGGCTGAATAATTTTGCACGCCCAATTTTTCAGTTTTTGATTTGTTAAAAAAGTTTGAAATATCCAATAAATGTCGTTCCACTTCATGATTGTGTCCCACTTGTTGTTGATTCTTCACAAAAAATACAGTTTTATATCTTTATGTTTGAAGCCTGAAATGTGGCAAAAGGTCGCAAAGTTCAAGGGGGCCGAATACTTTTGCAAGGCACTGTAACAGCATTGCTCCTCAGCATCATTCAAACATTTCTTATAAGCGTCTGGATTGGTGTTTCCGCTCCATGTAATCCATGACTTCTGGTTTGGATATGTACGTACGGTCATTGAGGGGACGACGTCATCGATACACTTATTTATGAAGCCAGTGACTGAGGTGGTATACTCCTCAATGCCATCGGATAAATCCCGGGAACATATTCCAGTCTGTGCTAGCAAAACAGTCTTGTAGCGTAGCATCTGCGTTATCTGACCACTTCCGTATTGAGCGAGTCACGGGTACTTCCTGCTTTAGTTTTTGCTTGTAAGAAGGAATCAGGAGGATCGAATTATGGATAGATTTGCCAAATGGAGGGCAGGGTAGAGCTTTGTACGCGTCTCTGTGTGTGGAGAAAAGGTGGTCTAGAGTTTTTTTCCCTCTGGTTGCATATGCTGGTAGAAATTAGGTTAAATGGATTTAAGTTTGCTTGCATTAATGTCCCCAGCCACTAGGAGCGCCACCTCTGGATGAGCATTTTCTTGTTTCCCTATGGCCTTATACAGCTTGTTGAGTGTGGTCTTAGTGCCGACATCGGTTTGTGGTGGTAAATAGACAGCTACGAAAAATACAGATGAAAAGTCTCTTGGTAGATAGTGTGGTCTACAGCTTGAGGTACTCTACCTGAGGCGAGAGATCTAAGATCCCTCCTTATGTGTTCTCTAATTTCATATAACGTTTTAGAAAAAGGCTCAGTGCCATTATCCTCGCAATGTGAGGTATTGAAAGTTATTGAAAACAGGGTTGCAAATTATTTTGACCTCTGTATTTGAAACTTTTTTTTTTACTTGTTAATTAAATAAAATTTGCCATATGTATGTTGTTTGTATAAAAAATTATCAATCTAACCTTAATAATCTTTTCATAATAAGCAAAAGCCTAAAAGTGTTACTTTGTTACCCAACTCATCATCACAATGAAATAATACTGAATGTATAATTTCTGTAAATACTACAGTATGTAGTTGGTTTTATGCTGTGAAAAAACTGTTAGAATAACTTGCTGTATAGCAGAATAGCCCCTTGCAGTGATTTCACCTGTTACCATGTTACATTAATGGCGTCTGATGAAGCATACCAGTAGGCCAACAGCCTCCACACAGACACACATTTCACATCATAGATAGCCTATATCTCAGACAGGTTTACTGTTAATCTCACACAGTGATCTGCAATTTAAAGGAGCAATCTGTGATTGCTACATCTGCGATTGCTACATGCAAATGTCGTACCCCATCAGAATCCAAAATATATGCTTGTTTTACTCAATTGTTTGTAAACGATTTAATTGTAAACCAACAATGTATAGTCTCAAGGCATGTTTAAAACTATAACTGTGATATCATGGATGGTCAGTCCTTGCATTCATAGCTCTGTTCATGAATTTGAAAGTGGTAACATTTCTTCAGCGCCAGCCCTCAGCTGTTTACCAAATCAGTGGCGGGGTGGCGCTTTGTTATTTAAGGTGCAGATTTCCCCTTTAAGTTATGAGATGGAGTACACAAGGGTAAAATCTCTCTCCCCAAAATTGTGCTGTACTTTTCTGTCTCCTGTCTGTGTTAAAAGAGCGTAACCTTGAGTTGGGTATTATCTGGAGGCCTGGGTAACCTACAGTAGGATAAGACAGGTGGAGATTACATTATAGCATTTTCACACACTGGCTGATTAGATAGACACTGTGTTTCTTACATTTTTCTTCACGTCAAAAGAAAATACATCTTCATTTAAAACTGAATAAAAACAATTCTAAAAAGGCCATATTTCTGTCTTATTGTAATATAACATATATAACTCATCATTAATCATCATAAACAGTAGGTTTAGTTCCATTAGCTAATTACAATGTAATTACAGTGTAATCAGCATTTCACGGTGAGGTTTACACTTGTTGAATTCGGCGCATGTGATGAAGTTTGATTTGATTTTAGAACTTGGGTTTGTCAATTTGTAGTTGTTTTTCTGAGTAATAAGGACGCAAACTCAAGTACCCCCTGTATAGTTTTATTCAAAATACAAATATTTCCCCTTTATTTAACCAGGTAGGTCAGGTAGGCCAACTGCGACCTGGCCAAGATAAAGCAAAACAGTGCGACAAACACAACAAGAAAGAGTTACATATGGGATAAGGAAATGTACAGTCAATAACACAATATAAAAATCTGTATACAGTGTGTGCAAATGAAGTAAGGAGGTAAGGCAGTAAATAGGCCATAGTGGTGAAGTAATTACATTTGAGCAATTAACACTGGAGTGCAGATATGTGCAGATGAGGATATGCAAGTAGAAATACTGGTGTGCAATAGAGCAGAAAAATAAAAACAAATATGGGGATTAGGTAGGTAGTTGGATGGGCTATTTACAGATGGGCTATGTACAGCTGCAACAATTGGTAAGATGCTCTGACAGCTGGCACTTAAAGTTAGCGAGGGAGATATGAGTCTCCAACTTCAGTGATTTTTGAAATTCGTTCCAGTCATTGGCAGCAGAGAATCCTGGAAGGAAAGCGGCCAAAGTAGGTGTTGGCTTTGGGGAGGACCCGTGAAATATACCTGCTGGAGCGCGTGCTACGGGTGGGTGTTGCTACGGTGACCAGTGATCTGAGATAAGGCAGAGTTTTACCTAGCAGAGACTTATAGAAGAGCTGGAGCCAGTGGGTTTGGCGACAAATATGTAGCGAGGACCAGCCAAATAGACTGCATCCAATTTGCTGAGTAGAGTGTTGGAGGCTATTTTGTAAATTACATTGCCAAAGTCAAGGATCGGTAGGATAGTCAGTTTTGCAAGGGTATGTTTGGCAGCATGAGTAGAGGCTTTGTTGCGAAATAGGAGGCTGATTCTAGATTTAATTTTGGATTGGAGATATTTAATGTGAGTCTGGAAGGAGAGTTTACAGTCTAACCAGACACCTAGGTATTTGTAGTTGTCCACATATTCTAAGTCAGAACCGTCCAGAGTGGTGATGCTAGTCGGGCGGGCGAGTGTGGGCAGCGATTGGTTGAAGAGCATGCATTTAGTTTTACTAGTGTTTAAGAGCAGTTGGAGGCCACGGAAGGAGTGTTGTATGGCATTGAAGCTCGTTTGGAGGTTAGTTACCAGTGTCCAAAGAAGGGCCAGATATATACAGAATGGTGTCGTCTGCGTAGAGGTGGATCAAAGAATCACCCGCAGCAAGAGTGACATCATTGATATATACAGAGAAAAGAGTCGGCCCGAGAATTGAACCCTGTGGCACACCCATAGAGACTGCCAGATGTCCCAGATAACAGGCCCTCCGATTTAAAGCACTGAGCTCTATCTGAGAAGTAGTTACTGAACAAGGCGAGGCAGTCAATTGGAGAAACCAAGGCGTTGGGTCTGCCGATAAGAATATGGGGATTGACAGAGTCGAAAGCCTTGGCCAGGTCGATGAAGACGGCTGCACAGTACTGTCTTTTATCGTTGGCGGTTAAGATATTGTTTAGGACCTTGAGTGTGGCTGAGGTGCACCCGTGACCAGCTTGGAAATCGGATTGCATAGGGGAGAAGGTATGGTGGGATTTGAAACGGTCTGTGCTCGGTTTGTTAACTTGGCCTTCGAAGACTTTAGAAAGGCAGGGCAGGATGGATATAGGTCTGTAACAGTTTGGGTCTAGAGTGTCTCCCCCTTTGAAGAGGGGGATGACCGTGGCCGCTTTCCAATCTTTAGGAATCTAAGACGATACGAAAAAGAGTTTGAACAGACTAGTAATAGGGGTTGCAACCATGGTGGAGGATAATTTTAGAAAGAGAGGGTCCAGATTGTCTCGTCCAGCTGATTTGTAGGGATCCAGATTTTGCAGCTCTTTCAGAACATTAGCGGTCTGGATTTGGGTGAAGGAGAAGTGGGGGGGCTTTGGCCAGTTGCTGCTGGGGGTGCAGAGGTGTTGGCCGAGGTTTGTTAGCCAGGTGGAAAGCATGGCCAGCCATAGAGAAATGCTTATTGAAATTCTCGATTATCGTGGATTTATCGGTGTTGACAGTGTTTCCTAGCCTCAGTGCAGTGGGCAGCTGGGAGGAGGTGCTCTTATTCTCCATGGACTTTACAGTGTTCCAAAACATTTTGGAATTAGTGCTGCAAGATGCACATTTCTGTTTGAAAAAGCTAGCCTTTGCTTTCCTAACTGACAGTGTATATCGGTTACTGACTTCGCTGAAAAGTTGCATATCGTGGGGACTATTCGATGCTAGTGCAGTACGCCACGGGATGTTTTTGTGCTGGTCAAGGGCAGTCAAGTCTGGAGTGAACCAAGGGCTATATCTGTTCTAAGTTCTACATTTTTTGAAAGGGGCATGATTATTTAAGATGGTGAGGAAAGCACTTTTAAAGAACAACCATGCATCCTCTACTGACGGGATGAGGTCAATATCCTTCCAGGATACTCAGGCCAGGTCGATTAGAAAGGCCTACTCGCAGAAGTGGGAGTGTTTGACAGTGATGCGGGGTGGTTGTTTGACCGCGGACCTATAACGGACGCAGGCAATGAGGCAGTTGTTGCTGAGATCCTAGTTGAAAACAGCAGAGGTGTATTTAGAGGGCAGGTTGGTTAGGATGATATCTATGAGGGTGCCCATGCTTATGGATTTTGGGTTGTACCTGGTAGGTTCCTTGATAATTTGTGTGAGATTGAGGGAATATAGCTTAGATTGTAGGCCGGCCGGGGTGTTAAGCATATCCCAGTTTAGGTCACCTAACAGTACGAACTCTGGAGATAGATGGTGGGCAATCATTTCACATATGGTGTCCAGGGCACTGCTGGGAGCAAGCGGCAACAGTGAGAGACTTATTTCTGGAGAGATGGAATTTTAAAAGTAGAAGCTTGAACTGCTTGAGCATAGACCTGGATACTATGACAGAACTCTGCAGGCTATCTCTGCATTAGATTGCAACTCCGCCCCCTTTAGCAGTTCTATCTTGATGGAAAATGTTGTAGATGGGTCTTCACCGTCATCCACAACGCAGAAGCCAGTAGACCAGTCGTGATGGATCGGCGGGGCTCCGTGTCGACAAAGGGTCCAGGCCAATTGGCAAGAGAGGTATTGTAGTTGGTGTACTTCGTTGGCTAGCTGGGAGATGGTCCTAGCTCGAGGCTAGCTCGAGGCTAACTGGTGCTTGCCTCTGGACCGGGGCGTTAGCCACAATAGCCACTCGGTAGCAGCTAGCTAGCTGTGATGATCCAGTGTAATGGTCCAGAGCTTGCAGCAGGAATCCGGTGATGTAGTGGAGAAAAGCAGTCTGATATGCTCAGGTCTGATAGCGCGCTGTGCAGACTGGCAGGTATTATCCGCACTAAATGGCTGGTGTCTGAGCTAAACATAATGACCGCCAGCAGTAGCTAACAATGACTAAATAGCTAGTAGCTAATGATGGCTTCTGATGGCTTGCCTCTGATGGAGGTTCCAGTTATAAGGTCTAAAAAAAAATAGCAGATCCGTACCACATTGGATGAGGCGAGTTGCAGAAAGGTATATTTAATTTGAAAATGGAAAAAAGAGATTGAAATATATACAAAAAATGAAAAAAATGAATATATATAGCCTCATTATTGTTATTTTTATTTTTTATTTTTTTTAAACTTTAGTTAATTTAGTAAACATGTGACAAATAAAATTTGATTGGATGATTTGATTTGACAGTGGAAGGGGAAAATGGTGGTCAAAAAACTGCATATTCCAACTTAAGTATTTAAACTAATCTGTAACACTGTAGCCCTCAGGGCAAAGGCACTGCCACTTGTTTGCTTATCTCTTCCTTGACAAGTCCTTTCTATAACCAGTTGTTGTTTATGTTGTCTTTCAAGGCTGTTGTGAGGAAGAGGGGTAACTAAATCAGGCTGAAGGATGAAGTCTAAAGGGAAGGCGGCTAAGTCATGCAGAAAACCCTGGACCGAGCCAGACCTGGACCTTGAACCAGAGAACAGAGAACCAGGCACCAGCGAACAGGAGGGCTCTGAGGCCTCGGTCCGTATTGGAGGCTCCTGGAGAGGCATTCTGAGGGGCGGGGACCACGAGCGAGGCGGAGGCGGTGGCAACACCCACGGCCCCCACAGACACCGACGGTCTCACAACAGCAACAAAGAACGCAACGTCCGGCGGCTGGAGAGCAACGAGCGGGAGCGCCAGCGCATGCACAAACTTAACAACGCCTTCCAGGCTCTTAGAGAGGCCATTCCACATGTCAAAATGGACAAGAAGCTCTCCAAGATTGAGACGCTGACGTTGGCTGAGAACTACATCAAGTCCTTGACCTCCATCATCCTGGGGATATCCAGCGCCCGCCTGCCCCCTGGTGAGACACCGACAGAGGCTAGCGCTGCCAGACTGCTCCAGTGTTACCAGCAGCACCTGGAGGAGGATGGGGATGAGAGCCTGTCTCAGTTCCTCACCCAAATCCACAGCTTCAGCCAGGAGAGCTAACAGCTAGCCTCAGTTCCTCACCCAGATCCACAGCTTCAGCCAGGAGAGCTAACAGCTAGCCTATGTTACTCACCCAGATCCACAGCTTCAGCCAGGAGAGCTAACAGCTAGCCTCAGTTCCTCACCCAGATCCACAGCTTCAGCCAGGAGAGCTAACAGCTAGTCTCAGTTCCTCACCCAGATCCACAGCTTCAGCCAGGAGAGCTAACAGCTAGCCTCAGTTCCTCACCCAGATCCACAGCTTCTGCCAGGAGAGCTAACATCTAGCCTCAGTTCCTCACCCAGATCCAAAGCTTCAGCCAGGAAAGTTAATAGCTAGCAGGTGCTAACTCCACAGCCAAAGAGTTGAAGCATCCAGGCTTGACTTGGGGAGCGAATCTCAACTTAAACCCTATCTACCATATTGTACACTGCTACTCTATGTATGACCATGGCCAAAAGTAGTGCACAGATTGGGGAAAGGGTGTCATCTGAGATGCAGCCTTATACTCCGACAAGCTAGTGAGCTATAGCGACATACCTGACCATGCACTAAATGGAGCAAACAAGAAGGTGAGGTGATTTGGAGCACTGTACCCTTGACATTCATTCTCAGAAACGTAATGGTGGAGTACAAGTGAAGACAGACAGACAGGCAAAGAGCACCAGCAGCCTGTGGACTATGTCAGATTAGACAAAGACCTAGCCAGAGCTGTGACAGACAGAATCCCCAAAGGACCATGATATAACTTCTAGAACAGGGGAACTTAAAGTTCATCTCACGTGGGATTCTGACTCTGATATGTGGTGAGAACCAAGTCAAAGAACATTCCAGCGCCATTTAATCTGTTTTCTTTATTTTTTCTGTCATTTTTCCTAGCTGGCGATTAACTGTAGTTACTTGATTGGTCAGAAATGTAAAATAGCTGATTGTTAAAGTATAGTTCTCCAGCATACACTGTAGCCCACAGGGGCCCAAGCTGTGTATATAGGACAGGCCACCCCTGCTTTAGATAGGACAGGCCACCCCTGCTGTAGATAGGACAGGCCACCCCTGCTGTAGATAAATAAATGTTTTCAACCTTTTAGGAACAATGTTTGTTTTCCCAGCTGAGCACTACCTCTGGACACAACAGTCACATACAGGACAAGGATATGCGTACCTATACTGGTCGCACAGACTGCCTCTCGACACAACAGTCCAAGAGTACAAGACAAGGATATAATTTCCTATACTTGTCCCACAGACTTTAGTCAAATACTGTACTGTTTAAGGAAGGGAAAGAATACACACTGTAATTTAAAGTGTAAATCATTAGAAACATATTTGTATGTATATATTTTATTTGGGGGTGGTTGACAGTTATTAAATTGCAGAGTGGAAGACAGGTAGGTGGGACAAACAGTTTGAAGGGTTAGAGCAGGAAATTGAACTCATGCCTTTGGTGGGAAGAGGAAGCCAGCAGTGTTATCGCTAGACCACAGGATCTACACAGAGCCATATGTGTACATGTCAAAATGTACAGTATGTGTTGACCAAGTTGTTTTACCTCCATGACCCTATGGTATCTTGTGTTTTTATGTTGGTAGAGCATGGGGCTTCCAATGCCAGGATAGTGGGTTCAATTACCACTTGTACACAGAAAGTATGCAAACATGACTGTAAGTTACCTGGAATAAATGCATCAGCTAAATGGCATATTTTATTAGAACAGTGGTGTGAAAGGTGAATGTAATAATTATGTTGCTCTTACAATGTGTGTTTGAATGATACTTCTGTAATATCTTTGCAATCCTGAGTTCGCCTGAGACTCCAAGAAAGTGTGAATTGAAAAATGTAAAATGAGAATCTTCCTTATCAATAATCACATTTATTGAGAGGACATTGACCATGCACACTATTAGAAGGAAGAAATGTATATCTCAATAACACCCTTGTTCGAGTTGGAACAGTACCGGCTTATAGTATTCTGTTTTACACCATAATCAACAAAAGCAATGGAATCCTGAAGAGAAAAGTCCTCCGATAGACTTCTGATTTTCATGCTATGGTGTACCCCCTTCCCATCCCAAACTATACGTGTAATGTGTCCCTCCTTTAGGATAAATCCTGTACTGTAGTAACAGCAGTATGTACTCAGTGTCATTATCAAACAATGCACTTGTTGTATTATGAACTGCCATAGGAAGATAAAGTGACAGTATTCACAGATATACAGTTTTCTGGACAATTAATGATTTGTAGTTGCAGTATATCAGTCACTATTGGATCTTCATCATTCAGTTACAGCAGTAAGATGAATGAATGCCCAAACGTGATAGTTTCAGCCTTTGTGGTTTAAAGATAATAGTTAATATGACTTAATATGACTGATATTTTATGATTTTTATATATCAATGTACAATAACCCAACCTTGAAATATCACAATGAAAACATTTATACTATACTCGTATTCAGATTTATAAAAAATATATATATATGTTCTTTCCACCAACCCCTTCACGTGTGTTGGCTGCCAGTCACGTGTGTTGGCTGCCAGTCACGTGTGTTGGCTGCCAGTCATGTGTGTTGGCTGCCAGTCATTACTGCTAAAATCATAGGAGGTGAAAAATATGCAGATTATAGTGTTAAAACTCTTATTTTCCTGGGAAACAAACAAATTAACTTTTAAGCCTTTCAAAGACATCATTTTTCAAGCAATTCACATTTTTTTAATGAAAATAAGAATATGTACTTTCTTTTCAAGAGTAACACAAGAATGCTATAGAAAAAACTGTCCCCCTAGGAACATGGACATACAAAACTCTTCACTGTGGTCATCACAGATACAAACCATTCAGGGGAAAGGCATATAACTGTGAAAGCGCCATGTGCTATCAAAGGATTCATAACCTAAATTATTCTCGGTAAATAAACCCTTAATGTTTTTGTTGTGACTCCAGTGGAATCTCTACGTTACCAGCAGGTACAAAGTAGGAAGTATAGTAACTTATTGGAACAGAATCAGTAAACACTACTGATCGCCCACCTTCACAGAATCATACATCGCCCACTTTCACAGAATCATACATCGTCCACCTTCACAGAATCATACATCGGCCCAATAACATTGAATACCCCAGAAAACACTATCACCAATATAACAAACAAAACATCTATTCACATACAGCACTGTATACACCTACACACAGAAAACAAAACATTCAACCAAACAATAACAATAAATAAAACAAAAAGTTATCTTAAGACCACAGATTTAAATAATGATGATGCAATGTTCGAAGACTGAGTCACACAGTTTAAAAATGACTAGTGCTCTATGTGGGAAATGTTGAACATGACCTGCTAGCTGTGAAGAGAGAAGGTGATTGGCTGAGTCAAGCTGAGGGCACAGAGCTAGGGTTCAAAGGTAATTGAACACAACCAGGTGATTGGACAGAAGAAGAGTTTGACTTCAGACACTTAGAGGGTGAGGCTGGAGCTGGGAGCTACAGTACAGTGTGGGTGGTGGAGTAGCTCCATTGGGGCTTTTGTTTTGTAGCGAGAGTTGGGCTGAAGACAGAACAGAGATACAGTGTCCACTGGCAAATACTCTATGTGTGTGTGTGTTTAACACCTGACAGCGTTCCCGTTCTCCTCTATGTTCCTGAAGGAGAGCGGTCTGCGAGGTGGATGGGTGCGGAGGGGGTCCGTCAGGGAGGCGGTAAGGGAGGGTGTCAGGGAGGGCATACGGACACGGGGAGCCTCGAAGGAGTTCCCTCTCACAGTGATGTGGTCCCAGCCACCCTGAGGAGAGAGAGGAAGAGAAGAATAGAGGGAGAGACAGAGAGAGAGAGAGAGAGAGCGAGACAGAGAGAGAAAAAACAAGAGAGAAAAAGAGAGAGAGTCAGACAGCCCCCCTACCAAGAAAACCTTTCCATTGAAAGTCATTGGTGTCTCAGAAGCAGGTTGGTGAGTCAGGGTTAGAGGTAAGGTTAAGAGTCTCACCCCGATGCCATAGTCCCACGACTGTCCCTTTGGCTCCATTAGCTGAACCCCCAGACGGTGACAGACTGTCCCACAGCTCAGACTGTGGCTGCCTTGCACCTTGTCAGCTATGATCCACACCTACACAACAACAATGAGAAGGGTTGAGTTACTCAACACAGTGCAATGTCAAGAAGTTAGAATTTTGAAAAAAGAGGAAGTCATTATCATTCATTACTGCCAACAACAACCACCCAGTTTTTAGATTGTAGGTTCTGCTCACCTGGTCCAGAGGTCCTACGGAGACCTTGCGTACATTGTTGGAGATGTGTTCCCATGACGATCCCTGGGGGCAGCTAGGAGTCAGGCCCTGTCTGAACCACAGGTTACCTGGATGGAGAGCACCAAATTAAAATCATGAAAAAAATAAAGAAGAGATGGTTCAACTAATAGACGTCTGACAATAACAAAGGTCCATGTCATTGTCAGTCATGACGTTCTCGTCTGTAGTACCATGTTGATCCACTGTGTAGACTGACGTCCTCCCTACAGACACCTGTTGGAGCTTCTGCCTGACTGGAGAGGGGATGTGGTACCAGCAGTCTCCTACAGGGGGCAATAGTACATTAAACAGCCAGTGATTAGAGTCTTCTCTCATCATTAGGTCCATCTCTGTGATAGGAACCAGAACTCAGAGAGAGGTAAGCTCCTCCCGAAAACAAACATTGAGCTATTACTGTAAAGCACTTTGTGACAACTGCTGATTTAAAAACAACTTCAGAAATACATTTGAGTGATTTGACTGAACTATTGATTAGCAGTAAGACACACAGGACTGAAAGGAGAATCCCTGGGTTCTGTCAGAGACGGTGGGTTCTGCGTGATTCTCTGACTGACCTGAAGGGCTCTGTGCGGTCACGGAGCCCCTGTAGAAGGCAGAGCCATCCCTGGCAATGGCCCACACCTGGTTGGCCCCACCAATGGAGATAGACTTAAAGGGCTGGTCTGTGCCCACATGGAGCCATGACGTCCCCTAGAAACACACGCAACCACTTCTGTTATCAACCACAATGTCTGTGTATTCATGGTGGACTTGTGTGTTGTATGTTTACATATTGTGTGTGTGTGTGTGACTCACAGCAGGCGTCAGTAGGGTGACTCCCAGTCTACAGAGCACGTCTCCCTTGTTACTGATGGCCCACAGAGGGATCGGCTCAACAATGCTCTGAGCTCCACACGGGATGATGGTCACGTCACTCAATGGGATAGGTGGGACTTCCTGCCACGGCCCTGTGGTGGTCAGTTTACACTTCCTGTCAGAGGAAATACAAGGGTTGTTCAAATAGGAGTTAAGTCACACCTAGACCAGTGTACCAACAGTTGAATAGGTGTGTAAATACTGGGCTGTGGGTCCCCAAGACCAGGATTGAAGAACTCTGCCCCAGACACTGATCTAACATCAGTTGTTGTGTTTCCTTCCCCCAATGGTTAAGGTTAGGATTTAGGTAGAGTAAAGCTGATCCTAGATCTGAGCTTACGGGCAATTTTTCCCCCAGAGCTCAAACCCAGGCTTGTTTAAACACAGTGGGCAGACTGAGGACAGACCATAGTGTGCTTACTAAACAAATAGTGATGAGGAAAAAGGGCGATTGTTGTGTGGTAACATACAGTACCTGGCCCATCGCCTACGACGGACAAAGTCCTTCAAGGTCTTGTGGCCATGATACGACCTGGAAGAGTACATACAGATTGAGGGAGATAAAATACATGATAGTGACAGAAACAAACACATATCATGGCTACTTTCATGCAGGGAAAATATTCAGCTTGATATGTGATAGATAGACCAATGAATATGTATTGGGGAAGGTTAGATACACTCACGTTGGGAAATCAGCTGCATATTGCCAACCCTCTCTGTCTGTCCCTCCAGAGATACCGTAGTCAATGGCCCAGTCTGCCACCTGATAGAGACAGAGCAGTTAGCGGAACAAACTTTGTAGGACTATTTTAGTCATCTAATGGCACTCTGTGCATATTTAGTTCAGGTTCAAAAGTTATATTGTCCTGGGGTGAAATTGAAATGTTTTGTCCGGTTACTGGTACCCACCCATGTCCAATGAGGGGATGGAGGCTTGGTGTTGGCCTTGGTACACTCCTGCAGTCCTGTTGCATCACTCCACATGTAACGGTCTGTTGGGAGGCCTCTGTTGGTATATCCTGTGACTGGGTTCCACCTCTGGTTCTCATAAATGTAGACACACTTCACATCTGTCTGGGTGTAGATGTTATCTGTGCTGCTGGCCAGACCTAACAAAAACAATAGAGGGGTTATAGTCATGAGCTGAGACAAAACAGCCATGAAACATACCCTTACACCCTGACCAAACTGGCCCCGGGCATGCGCCTGTTGAAACATACCCTTACACCCTGACCAAACTGGCCCCGGGCATGCGCCTGTTGAAACATACCCTTACACCCTGACCAAACTGGCCCCGGGCATGCGCCTGTTGAAACATACCCTTACACCCTGACCAAACTGGCCCCGGGCATGCGCCTGTTGAAACATACCCTTACACCCTGACCAAACTGGCCCCGGGCATGCACCTGTTGAAACATACCCTTACACCCTAACCTAACTGGCCCCTGGCGTACGCCTGTTGAAACATATCCTTACACCCTAACCAAACTGGTCCCGAGTGTACGCCTGTTGAAACATACCCTTACACCCTGACCAAACTGGCCCCGGGTGTACGCCTGTTGAAACATACCATTACACCCTGACCAAACTGTCCCCAGGCCTGTTGAAACATACCCTTACACCCTAACCAAACTGTCCCCGGACATGAGCCTGTTGATTTTGTCTATCCACACTAGACGCGATCATGACACACAGGTTAAAATACCAAAACCAACTCTGAACCAACTATATTAATTTGGGGACAGGTCGAAACACTTACAGTACCAGTCAAAAGTTTGGACACACCTACTCAGATTTTTCTTTAATTTTTCTATTTTCTACATTTTAGAATAATAGTGAAGACATCAAAACTATGAAATAATAAATATGGAATCATGTAGTGACCAAAAAAGTCAAACAAATCAAAATATATTTTATATTTGAGATTCTTCAAAGTAGCCACCCTTTGCCTTGATGACAGCTTGGCACACTCTTGGCATTCTCTCAACCAGATTCATGAGGTAGTCACCTGGAATACATTTAAATTAACAGCTGTGCCTTGTTAAAAGTTAATTTGTGGAATTTCTTTCCTTCTTAATGTGTTTGAGCCAATCAGTTATGTTGTGACAAGGTAGGGGTTGGTATACAGAAGATAGCCCTATTTGGTAAAAGACCAAGTCCATATTATGGCAAGAACAACTCAAATAAGCAAAGAGAAATGACAGTCCATCATTACTTTAAGACATGAAGGTCAGTCAACATGGAACATTTCAACAACATTTCAAGAAAGTTTCTTCATGTGCAGTCACAAAAACCATCAAGCGATATGATGAAACTGGCTCTCATGAGGACCACCTCAGGAAAGGAAGACCCAGAGTTAGCACTGCTGCAGAGGATAAGTTCTTTAGAGTTACCAGCCTCAGAAATTGCAGCCCAAATAAATGCTTCACCAAGTTCAAGTAACAGACACATCTCAACATTAACTGTTCAGAGGAGACTGCGTGAATCAGGCCTTCATGGTTGAATTGCTGCAAAGAAACCCCTACTAAAGGACACCAGTAAGAAGAAGATACTGGCTTGGGTCAAGAAGCACAAGCAATAACATTAGACCGATGGAAATCTGTCCTTTGGTCTGGAGTTTGGTTCCAACCACTGTGTCTTTGTGAGACGCAGAATAGGTGAATGGATGATCTCTACATGTGTGGTTCCCACCGTGAAGCATGGAGGAGGAGGTGTAATGGCATGGGGGTGCTTTGTGGTGACACTCAGTGATTTATTTAGAATTCAGGGCACACTTAACCAGCATGTCTACCACAGCATTCTGCAGTGATACACCATCCCATCGGGTTTGCGCTTAGTGTGACTATCATTTGTTTTTCAACTGGACAATGACCCAACATACTGTACACCTCTAGGCTGTGTAAGGGCTATTTGATCAAGAAGGAGAGTGATGGAGTGCTGCATCAGATGACCTGGCCTCCACAATCACCCAACCTCAACACAATTGAAAGAGTTTGGGATGAGTTGGACCAAAGAGTGAAGGAAATGCAACCAACAAGTGCTCAACTCCTTCAAGAATGTTGGATAAATCATTCCTCATGAAGCTGGTTGAGATAATGTCAAGAGTGTGCAAAGCTGTCATCAAAGCAAATATATGGCTATTTAAAATATATTTTGATTCGTTTAAGACTTTTTTGGTCACTACATGATTCCATATGTATTATTTCATCATTTGATGTCTTCACTATTATTCTACAATGTAGAAAACTGTAAAAATAAAGAAAAACCCTTGAAAGCTATTGTATGAAACATTCATGGAAATTTAGCTAGCTTGCTGTTGCTAGCTAATTTGTGCTGGGAGATAAACATTGGGTTGTTATTTTACCTGAAATGCATATGGTTCTGTTTTTAGCTGGATTTTTGTAGAATTTTGACCCGGAGTCATAGAAAATGGTGTGTTTCTCTACTCCAACAATTAATCCACAGATAAAAAGCGAAACCTAGGGGGCAGTTAGGTTAGTTTCTTTGATTAATCTCTCCTTGTTCGCTTGTCAATCACCCATAGGGGGGTTGTATGCTCGTGAAAACCAATGAGTAGATGGGAGAGGCAGGACTTGCAGCGCATCAAGCTTCTCAAATAGAACCAAGTTCTATTTTAGTGTTCGGCAACGTGAGCAGTTTGAGAAAAAAATATTGCAACATGCCCGGTTTGGTTTCCCTATTAGTGGCTATACAGTACTTGGTTTATGTTTAGCATGCGCTTTAAATCCAGTCCAGCAGGTTTATGTTTAGCGTATGCTTTCAGTCCAGTCCAGTAGGTTTATGTTTAGCGTATGCTTTAACCTCACTGGTGTAGGGGGCAGTATTTTCACGTCCGGATGAAAAGCGTGCCCAGAGTAAACTGCCTGCTACTCAGGCCCAGAGGCTAGGATATGCATATTATTAGTGGATTTGGATAGAAAACACTCTGAAGTTTCTAAAACTGTTTGAATGATGTCTGTGAGTACAACAGAACTCATATGGCAGGCGAAAACCTGAGACAAATCCAACCAGGAAGTGGGAAATCAGAGGTTTGTAGTTTTTCAAGTGATTGCCTATCCAATATACTGTGTCTATGGTGTCAGATTGCACTTCCTAAGGCTTCCGCTAGATGTCAACAGTCTTTAGAATGTTGTTTCAGGCTTGTACTAGGAAAGAGGAGTGAATAAGTGCTGTTTGAACCAGTGGTCTGGCTGAAAGCCTTTAGTTTAGTCACACGCGCAGCCGTGAGCGCGAGCTCCGTTCCCTTTCATTTCTAAAGACAAAGGAATTGTCCAGTTGGAATATTATTGAAGATTTATGATAAAAACATCCTAAAGATTGATTCTATACGTCGTTTGACATGTTTCTACAAACTGTAATGGAATGTTTTTGACTTTTCGTCTGGACTTAGTGCCTGCGCCTTGTGCATTTGGATTACTGGACTAAACGCGTGAACAAAAAGGAGGTATTTGGACATAAAAACAAACTTTATCGAACAAAACAAACATTTGTTGTCTAACATGGAGACCTGGAAGTGCCATCAGATGAAGATCATCAAAGGTAAGTGATTCATTTTAATGCTATTTCTGACTTTTGTGACACCTCTCCTTGGCTGGAAAATGGCTGTATGGTTTTCTGTGGCTAGGCGCTGACCTAACATAGTCGCATGGTGTGCTTTTGCCGTAAAGCCTTTTTGAAATCTGACACAGCGGTTGCATTAAGGAGAAGTTTATCTTTAATCGTATGTTAAACACTTGTATCTTAGATCAATGTTTATGATGAATATTTCTGTAATTTGATGTGGCTCTCTGCACTTTCACAGAATGTTTGTTTGAGACAATGCATTTATGAACATAACGCGCCAATTTCAAATGAGGTTTTTGGACATAAAGAAGAACTTTATCGAACAAAACACACATTTATTGTCTAACATGGAGTCCTGGGAGTGCCATCTGATGAAGATCATCAAAGGTTAGTGATTAATTTAATCGCTATTTCTGACTTTTGTGAGCCCTCTCCTTGGCTGGAAAATGTCTGTATGGTTTTCTGTGACTAGGCGCTGACCTACCATAATCGCATGGTGTGCTTTAGCAGTAAAGACTTTTTGAAATCGGACACTGTGGTTGGATTTACAAGATGTTTATTTTTAAAATGGTGTATAATACTTGTATGTTCGAGAAATTTTAATTATGGGATTTCTGTTGTTTTGAATTTGGCGCACTGCAATTTCACTGGCTGTTGTCGAGGTGGGACGCTACCGTCCCACTTGTACCAGAGAGGTTAAGTCCAGTCCAGTAGGTTTATATTTAGCGTATGCTTTAAGTCCAGTCCAGTAGGTTGATGTTTAGCGTATGTTTTAAGTCCAGTCCAGTAGGTTTATGTTTAGCGTATGCTTTAAGTCCAGTCCTGTAGGTTTATGTTTAGCGTATGCTTTAAGTCAAGGCCAGTAGGTTTATGTTTAGCGTATGTGTAACCAATGTGAAATGGCTAGCTAGTTAGCGGTGGTGCGCGCTAATAGCATTTCAATCGGTGACGTCACTCGCTCAAAGACCTTGAAGTAGTGGTTTCCCTTGCTCTGCAAGGGCCGCGGCTTTTGTGGCGCGATGGGTAACGATGCTTCGTGAGTGACTGTGGTTGATGTGTTCAGAGGGTCCCTGGTTCGGGGCGAGGAGAGGGACGGAAGCTATACTTTCACATTGATGCTGTTGACCCGGATCACTGGTTGCTGCGGAAAAGGAGGAGGTCAAAAGGGGGGTGAGTGTAACTGATGTGAAATGGCTAGTTGGTGGTGCGTGCTAATAGCGTTTCAATCGGTGACATCACTCGCTCTGAGACTTTGAAGTAGTTGTTCCCCTTGCTCTGCAAGGGCCGTGGCTTTTGTGGCACGATGCTTCGAGGGTGGCTGTTATTGATGTGTGTAGAGGGTCCCTGGTTCGAGCCCAGGTAGGGGCGAGAAGAGGGACAGAAGCTATACTGTTACATATGCTTTAAGTCCAGTCCAGTAGGTTTATGTTTAGTGTATATTTAGTGTGTTTACCCTGCAAGAATCCCCCTCCATAGCCGCCAGTGTAGACCCAGACAGTGTGGTCGTAGCCAACCCCCCACACCACCCCCAGACTGTTAGACTCCACCAGACGCAGGTGGCCCCCCACCTGATGCCAGAACCTGCAGACACACAACGTGGGGTTGAAGACAAAGTAAGGAAAAGTATAACATTTTAACTGAAAGGCTATTCAGACAGTCAAGGCTATTCAGACAGTCAAATCAAATCAAAGTTTATTTGTCACGTGCGTCGAATACAACAGGTGTATTACAGTGAACTGCTTACTTACAGGCTCTAACCAATAGTGCAAAACAGGTATTAGGTGAACAATAGGTAAGTAAAGAAATAAAACAACAGTAAAAAGACAGGCTATATACAGTAGCGAGGCTATAAAAGTAGAGGCTACATACAGACACCGGTTAGTCAGGCTGATTGAGGTAGTATGTACATGTAGATATGGTTAAAGTGATTATGCATATATGATGAACAGAGAGTAGCAGTAGCTTAAAAGAGTGGTTTGTGGGTGGTGGGTGGCGGGACACAATGCAGATAGCCCGGTTAGCCAATGTGCTGGAGCACTGGTTGGTCAGCCCAATTGAGGTAGTATGTACATGAATGTATAGTTAAAGTGACTATGCATATATGATAAACAGAGAGTAGCAGCAGCGTAAAAGAGGGGTTGGGGGGGCACACAATGCAAATAGTCTGGGTAGCCATTTGTGGATCTGTTTGGGCGGTATGCAAATTGGAGTGGGTCTAGGATTTCTGAGACAATGGTGTTGATGTGAGCCATTACCAGCCTTTCAAAGCACTTCATGGCTATGGA
Source organism: Oncorhynchus clarkii lewisi (assembly GCF_045791955.1). Lineage (NCBI taxonomy): Eukaryota > Metazoa > Chordata > Actinopteri > Salmoniformes > Salmonidae > Oncorhynchus > Oncorhynchus clarkii. The sequence continues at coordinate 38,698,175 of NC_092169.1, read as the reverse complement.
CGTGAGTGCTACGGGTCTATAGTCATTTAGGCAGGTTGCCTTCGTGTTCTTGGGCACAGGGACTATGGTGGTCTGCTTGAAACATGTTGGTATTACAGACTCAATCAGGGACATGTTGAAAATGTCAGTGAAGACACCTGCCAGTTGGTCAGCACATGCCCGGAGCACACGTCCTGGTAATCCATCTGGCCCGGCAGCCTTGTGTATGTTGACCTGTTTAAAGGTCTTACTCACGTCAGCTATGGAGAATGTGATCACACCGTCGTTCGGAACAGCTGATGCTCTCATGCATGCCTCAGTGTTGCTAGCCTCGAAGCGAGCATAGAAGTGATTTAGCTCGTCTGGTAGGCTCGTGTCAATGGGCAGCTCGCGGCTATGCTTCCCTTTGTAGTCTGTAATAGTTTGCAAGCCCTGCCACATAAGATGAGCGTCGGAGCCGGTGTAGTATGATTCAATCTTAGCCCTGTATTGACGCTTTTCCTGTATGATGGTTTGTCGCAGGGCATAGCAGGATTTCTTCTAAGCTTCTGGGTAAGAGTCCCGCAACTTGAAAGCAGCAGCTCTACCCTTTAGCTCAGTGAGAATATTGCCTGTAATCCATGGCTTCTGGTTGGGGTATGTACGTACAGTCACTGTGGGGACGACGTCCTCAATGCACTTATTGATAAAGCCAGTGACTGATGTGGTGTATTCCTCAATCTCATCGGAAGAATCCCGGAACATGTTCCAGTCTGTGATAGCAAAACAGTCCTGTAGTTTAGCATCTGCTTCATCTGACCACTTTTTTATAGACCGAGTCACTGGGGCTTCCTGCTTTAATTTTTGCTTGTAAGCAGGAATCAGGAGGATAGAGTTGTGGTCGGATTTACCAAATGGAGGGCGAGGGAGAGCTTTGTGTGTGGAGTACAGGTGATCTAGAATTGTTTTCCCTCTGGTTGCACATTTAACATGTTGATAGAAATGTGGTAGAACTGATTTAAGTTTCCCTGCATTAAAGTCTCCGGCCACTAGGAGCACCGCCTCTGGGTGAGTGGTTTCCTGTTTGCTTATTTCTTAGTCTTAGTGCCAGCATCTGTCTGTGGTGGTAAATTAACAGCCACGAAAAGTATAGCTGAAAACTCTCTAGGCAAGTAGTGTGGCCTGCAATTTATCAAAATACTCTACTTCAGGCGAGCAAAATCTAGAGACCTCCTTAGATTTCGTGCACCAGCTGTTGTTTACAAATACGCACAGACCGCCCGCCCTCGCCTTACCGGAGTCAAGATAATTCAGACAGTTAAAGCTATTCAGACACTCAAGGCTACTCAGACAGTCAAGGCTATTCAGACAGTCAAGGCTATTCAGACATTCAAGGCTATTCAGACAGTCAAGGCTATTCAGACAGTCAAGACTATTCAGACAGTCAAGGCTATTCAGACAGTCAAGACTATTCAGACAGTCAACGCTATTCAGACAGTCAACGCTATTCAGACAGTCAAGGCTATTCAGACAGTCAAGGCTATACAGACAGTCAATGCTATTCAGACAGTCAAGGCTATTCAGACAGTCAAAACTATTTAGACACTCAAGGCTATTCATACAGTCAAGGCTATTCAGACAGTCAAGGCTATTCAGACAGTCAAGGCTATTCAGACAGTCAAGGCTATTCATACACTCAAGGATATTCAGACAGTCAGGGCTATTCAGACACTCAAAGCTATACAGACAGTCAAGGCTATTCAGACACTCAAGGCTATTCAGACAGTCAAGGCTATTCAGACAGTCAAGGCTATTCAGACAGTCAAGGCTATTCAGACACTCATGACTATTCAGAAAGTCAAGGCTATTCAGACACTCAAGGCTATTCATACAGTCAAGGCTATTCAGACAGTCAAGGCTATTCAGACAGTCAAATATATTCAGACAGTCATGACTATTCAGACAGTCAAAGATATTCAGACACTCAAGGCTATTCAGACAGTCAAGGCTATTCAGACAGTCAAAGATATTCAGACAGTCATGACTATTCAGACACTCAAGGCTATTCATACAGTCAAGGCTATTCAGACAGTCAAGGCTATTCAGACAGTCAAAGATATTCAGACAGTCAAATATATTCAGACAGTCATGACTATTCAGACAGTCAAAGATATTCAGACAGTCAAGGCTATTCAGACAATCAAAGATATTCAGACACTCAAGGCTATTCAGACAGTCAAGGCTATTCAGACAGTCAAGGCTATTCAGACAGTCAAGACTATTCAGACAATCAACGCTATTCAGATAGTCAACGCTATTCAGACAGTCAAGGCTATTCAGACAGTCAAGGCCATACAGACAGTCAATGCTATTCAGACAGTCAAGGCTATTCAGACAGTCAAGGCTATTCAGACAGTCAAGACTATTCAGACAATCAACGCTATTCAGATAGTCAACGCTATTCAGACAGTCAAGGCTATTCATACAGTCAAGGCTATTCAGACAGTCAAGGCTATTCAGACAGTCAAGGCTATTCAGACAGTCAAAACTATTCAGACACTCAAGGCTATTCATACAGTCAAGGCTATTCAGACAGTCAAGGCTATTCAGACAGTCAAGGCTATTCAGACAGTCAAGGCTATTCATACACTCAAGGATATTCAGACAGTCAAAGCTATTCAGACACTCAAAGCTATACAGACAGTCAAGGCTATTCAGACACTCAAGGCTATTCAGACAGTCAAGGCTATTCAGACAGTCAAGGCTATTCAGACAGTCAAGGCTATTCAGACACTCAAGACTATTCAGACAGTCAAGGCTATTCAGACACTCAAGGCTATTCATACAGTCAAGGCTATTCAGACAGTCAAGGCTATTCAGACAGTCAAATATATTCAGACAGTCATGACTATTCAGACAGTCAAAGATATTCAGACAGTCAAGGCTATTCAGACAGTCAAATATATTCAGACACTCAAGGCTATTCAGACAGTCAAGGCTATTCAGACAGTCAAGGCTATTCAGACAGTCAAAGATATTCAGACAGTCATGACTATTCAGACACTCAAGGCTATTCATACAGTCAAGGCTATTCAGACAGTCAAGGCTATTCAGACAGTCAAAGATATTCAGACAGTCAAATATATTCAGACAGTCATGACTATTCAGACAGTCAAAGATATTCAGACAGTCAAGGCTATTCAGACAATCAAAGATA